>NC_141545.1:40814352-41153727 GCF_021556685.1 Rattus norvegicus | reverse complement strand
CTAACTGCGGAGCACACAGCTAACAGGAATTACAACGTGCATCAGGGCACTGCTTAAAAGACAGGGAGTTTTGTTTTTGTTTTTTTTTTCCCCAAAGGGCAGCTGCTCCATGGGAGATGGTAAAGGCCAGAGGAGCTCCTTAACCTGAACGACAGTGACAGAAAATGGTACTAGCCTCTGCCAGTGGGACTCTTCTTGTTGCCTAGGTAATAACCCATTCAAATCTCAGCCTGGGGCTCTGAACAGGGGAGGGCTCTGGCGTGGAAATTTGTATCACTCTGTGAAGGGGAAAATATAAAAGTCTGATGTCTAACTGCTGCTCCTCTATACCCAAGGGAAGGACAGGATGCTCAACAGAGGCTTTTAGTGACCTGCACCGCAGAGCATCCTCCCACACAAAGGACAACTGTACTCACAGCCAATAGCCAGGTAACGGAAAAAGAGCCACCCGCTGATCAGCGGTTCTTTTGGGTTCCGTGGGGGTTTGTTCATGATGTCCAGATCTGGAGGATTGAACCCCAGCGCAGTGGCAGGCAGACCATCCGTCACCAGATTGACCCAGAGTAACTGGACAGGAATCAAAGCTTCAGGAAACCCAAGGGCTGCCGTCAGGAAGATACTGTTTCCATTTGAGGGAAGAAGAGAAAGAACTCCGTGAGTTTTGGAAGTATGGAAGTCGTTTCTCTCCCCAAGCCAGGAGCATCAGACAACATCTGTCAAAGTTCGTATGAAAGAAACTTAGAGGACCTAGACTTTCTGTGATCACCAAAGAAACTAGCTTTGGTAAGGAGCATCAGCTGCAGAGAAGCCCCAGGAGACTTCTCTCCTCTCGGGCTAACAACCCAATCTGCCGTAACAGGAGCAGCAAACTGAAACGCTCAACATCCCAGCCCCAGCCTTTAAAGACAGCACAGCAGTTGCAGTCGGACACCCACCAGACCACCTCCCCCACGTTGGAGGAGATGAGGTAGCGGATGAACTGCTTCATGTTGTTGTAGATGGCGCGCCCCTCCTCAACAGCGGCCACGATGGTGGAGAAGTTGTCGTCGGCCAGCACCATCTCAGAGGCCGTCTTAGCCACTGCAGTCCCTGAGCCCATGGCAATCCCGATTTCCGACTTCTTCAGAGCGGGCGCGTCGTTCACACCATCACCAGTCTGAAAGGGAAGCCAGCTGACTCAGTCACCGCCCACGCGGCACGCCTCGGGCAGAGGCAGGCTGATGCACAGGAGCGGACAGAGCAGTAGCTGGTGTCCAACACTTTACCAGGAAAATATAAAAGCAGCCATGTGAGCGTACCAAAGAGACGCAGAAAGGAGGAGCTAAGGGACTGGACATCTGCTTATAGTGCCTAACACCAACACTCAAAACTCAGCCATTTGTGGTGTGGTCACACAATTTAAGGTCATCACACAACTCAGACACATGCTTGAATATAATAATGAGTATTTTTTATACATTAAAAAACATGCCATTTTTTGGTTTAGTTTTTAGGCACAGGATGCCACTAGGTAACACAGGCATGCCTCAGTCAAAATGCTGGGATTGTAGGCACACAAACACTGTTTTTTGTACCATGTAAACCACTGCCCATGTCTAAAACCTTACCATAGCTGTGATCTCATCAAAGGACTGCAGGAACTCAACGATCTTAGACTTGTGGGAAGGTTCAACTCGAGCAAAACAACGGGCATTTAAGCAGGCGTCTCTCTGGGCTGAGGGGCTTAATTCATCAAATTCTCGCCCTGTAAAAGCCTTTGATGTCACATCCTCATCCTGCCCAAAGATGCCAATGCGGCGACAGATGGCCACAGCAGTGCCTTTGTTATCCCCAGTGATCATGATGACTCGGATGCCCGCTTGCCGGCACAGCTTCACAGAAGAGGCCACTTCAATCCTGGGAGGGTCCAGCATGCCCACACAGCCAACGAAAGTCAGATTGGTCTAAAGCGAGAGAGCCACGTGAGTGCAAACAGCTTACTTCTCCCACCAGGAGAGCCCAGGCGGCTCCCTCTTGCTCTAACTGAAGCTTGACATTTTCTCTTTCTGCTTGTCCTTGGTTGCACCAAGGACTCACTAGACACAGTCCTGACACTTGCAGTGTACCAGTCTTCTGCCTCAGCCTGCTCCTTCCACGTGGGCTCTGGTCATGCTAAGCAGTGTTGGACAACCGAGCAACACCCTCATCAAATTATTCTGGTCTAAATTCTCACATTTAAAAATGCATCCATGGGGGGTTGGGGATTTAGCTCAGTGGTAGAGCGCTTGCCTAGCAAGCGCAAGGCCCTGGGTTCTGTCCCCAGCTCCGAAAAAAAGAAAAACAAAAAAACAAAAAAAAAAATGCATCCATGGAGTGGGGAGGGGTGGGGTGGGGTGGGGCTGGGAACAAAGTGTTAAAGAGTCAAGACTTAGAGGCTGGCAGTGTCAGTGCCACAGCAAAGCTGTTCCTTCTGGTGAGGATCTTCCAACCCTGATATCGAATTTTGGTCTAAGGAAGAAGTGGAAATCTCTCACTTTTCACTAATACTTAATTTTTTTAAGGCTTGCGTCAGGCTTTACAGGCGTGTCTGAACTTGTCTTGATTATTCAGCTTTGAAAGCAGATTTACTAAATCCTTAACTATTTCTGTTTGAAGCAGCAATCCAAACAAGGGTGACTCCTGGGGCCTGGCTAGGGACATCTGCCTGTCCTCTGGCAGCAGAGGCTGGACAGTGACTGTGCAGGTGCAGGTACCTCATATTTGATGAAGTTCGCAGAATCTTCCAGGTGCATCTCCTCTCTCCTCAGCGGGTTGTCATGAGTGGCCAGAGCCAGGCACCGCAGTGTGTCGCTGCCACTGCCCCACTCCCGAATGACAGACATAATCTTCTGTTTAACACCAGGCGTCATGGGGACCTTGGTACTTCCAACTCGGATGTGGGTGCACCTGTCGATGACACCTTCTGGAGCACCCTGAGAATGGGAGACTCAGGTCAGCAGCTGCATCTGCTGTTTACCTGGTGAGAGCGCGCCGGGCGGTCTGTGCAGCACTTGCCTTCACAAACATCTTGCTCATGGACGTCCGGCTCGGTTTGTTTGGTGTACAGTAGACGGACATTGATTTTCTATCACGTGAAAACTCTAGCGTGAATTCCTTCTTCATGAGCTGTTTTATGACCTGTAGAGGATCAGACAGGAACACTGTTGGATTACTACTCCTAGACGTGTTCCACCTGCTCGGACACTCGTCGGGCATTCCCTGCCCGCTCATGTGTGTTCATCTCGCTGGTCTTCTGGAACCTAAATAGGAGTGAACAAGGCAGCAGCAAGCCCTCACCTTCGAAGAAGTGTCCTCTGGTCTGGGGATAGATCAGAACACAGACAGACTGAAGGCCTCAGTGGGAAACTGCAGGAGGATAATGGAAGCTTTCAACGCAGGCTGTTAAGAACTCAAGAGTTGCAGTGGTGTTACTGCCTATAATCCTAGAAACTGGAGGCCAAGGCAGGAGGGGTTCAAGGGTTGCCCCAGCTATATAGTGATAAAGAATTTCTGAAAGGGAGACAAGTAACTCCATTTCATACAGTGGCAGCTAGCTGACTAGTCCAATGGCACAGGGTGTGGGTCCAGGGTACATGTGGCAAAGCTTTGCAGTCACACTGTTCTGCCAGTGAGGTTCACTAAGTGTTTTCTGTGGGTGAAGCAAATACATTCTGTGTTATAGAGAGCTTTGTCATGACCCCATCAGACTCAGAACATTCAAAGTTTTTAACATTATATAGTCAAAGACAGCATGGGGGTAACTAGACACAAAAATGGCCAGAGTTTAGGAGTAGATATCTAATTCCTGGTAGGCCAGGGGAGATCAAAGAGACCCTGGAAGAGAAGCCAAGCCCGGGAGACACATAACTTCCAGAGGGAGCAGAGTGGCAACTGTCGATTCCTTCGAGCACTCAGTAGCCTCCTGCTGACTGACTGACACACTGACTCCTGTCCCGTTTATACATCACTTCTTATCCAGCAGCCACAAAATTGTTTTATTCAACTTCAGAATGGCTGGTCTCACAAGGCCACAGCAAGCCGAAATAGAGTTAGAGAGTAGAACGACAGCTCTAGTATGATGGTCTGGAGGTGCACAGCCGTGGGTCCGGGACAGGCGGGGTTGCCCATGCTGATGCTGGCCGATGGATCTGCTCAGGCTGAGGGGCAGCTGATACAATACCCATGGCTGTGTCCTGCATCCTACACACTGACACTGACCTTTGCCATTAGGATTATGCAGGATGAAAGAGTTGAGAACTTTTTTTAAACAAAATACTTTGTAGATTTAATGTTTTTAATTAAGCATTTTTAAAAATTCCTTATGACAGTGCTGAAAGTTATTAGATGACCTGTCGACTTTTCATCTGTTTCATCTGTTGAGTTTACTGACAGATCATAACGGCTTTGGAGAGAGCTTAAACTCAGCCTCCTCAAACACATGCCGAGTTGTAATTCATGGGGTCATGACAAAGCTCTCTATAACACAGAATGTATTTGCTGCACCCACAGAAAACACTTAGTGAACCTCACTGGCAGAACAGTGTGACTGCAAAGCTTTGCCACATTAGTTTTCAGTTTAACATTCTTCCAACCAAAACTTGTCGCAGTGACTTCTAACTCCCTGTCCCCTCTGTGAGACGGTATCTTGATAACTAAGTAACCCAGGTTAGGTTGGCCATGAAGGATCCTGAACATGGCAACCTAGAGGAGGAGGTGTGTCTGTGGCGAGTCACAGCCAACCTGGCAGGAAAACCACTATGGCAAAAACCTGAGAGAGTTAGACACACCACACACACAGTTAAGAGCAGAGAGCCGGGCTGGAGAGATGGCTCAGCGGTTAGGAGCACCGACTGCTCCTCCAGAGGTCCTGAGTTCAATTCCCAGCAACCACATGGTGGCTCACACCCATCTGAGATGAAGTCTGGTGCCCTCTTCTGCTGTGCAGGCAGAACACTGTATAAATAATATAAATAAGTCTGTTAAGAAAAAAAAGCTGAGAACGAATGAATGCACACGAACTAGTGCTCAACAGTTTCTAGTTCTTCCACTTGAATTAATTCAAGAGAATCCCTAAAGGCCAATCTAACCTAGGACAGCTGTTCACTGACACTCCCTCCTGCTGACAGTGCTAGCCAACAGGCATGAAGTAACCTCTCTGAAAACAAATCCAGAGGACTTGATAGCTCAGTGCCCACTTCAGTATCATCGGGGGAGTTGGCTTTTTTCTTTTTTAAATATAGTCTGTGTGATTTACTCAGCCCTGCTTCGTAACAGCAGTATTTTCTACTTTGAGTCATCTCTGTGCATTTGAAAATGGTAAAAAGCACCCCCAGCCTCAACTAAAAAATAGGAAAGAATCGCTTCTCGGCCTTTTGGCTAAGATCAAGTGTAAAAATAGGAAAGAAAAAGAAAAAACAGTTGTGGTGCTTAGGGTTAGGAGGCAGAAGCAGGCAGGTTTCTTGAGTTCTGGCCAGCCTAGTCTACAGAGCAACTTCCAGGACGGCCTGGGCTACACTGAGAAATGATGTTGTGGAAGAACAAACCAGAAAACAAAACAAAAATAGTAACAAACACGTTTTGGTGATTGTTGTTCAAATGTTCTGAATCTTTGTTAGTTTTCCATCACAGCAGTTATTAGGTTGATTTCTGGGATACACCAGGACCCCCATTTCATAGCTCTGTTTTTTTCATTTCTCAAAATGATGGTTTAGTATTCATTTTTTAATGTGCATTGGTGTTTTGCCTGTACGTATGTGCGAAAACGTCAGATCCCCTGGAAATGAACCTGGGTTGATCCTCCGGGACAGCAGCCAGTACTTTTAACCACTGAGCCATCTCTCCAAGACCTCCCACTTTAATCTGGTCAGTGCACTGCACATGCCGGGAACATGGAAGCCAGAAGAGGACACCCTCTGACCCTCTGGAACAGGAGAGACAAAGAGTTCTTTGCTGCCAGGTGGGTGATGGGAGTCAAATCCAGGCCCTCTAAGGAGCAGCCATCTTAACCAGGGAGCTATGGCTCCAGCTCCAAACCCAGACTGCTGACCGTCTGTTTTGTGACATTTAATAACTATAAACAATCCCCACCGGACTGAGCACAAAGTCACAAAATCACAAGAGGTCTCGATGACTGGGTAGCGGAGGCAAGAGCTGACTGGAATGGATTGGAGAAACCAGAAGTGAAAAAGAATGCTACTCCACAGTTGTTCTCAGTGAGCTAAAGAAATGGGGTGTCGATCAAAGTTAGGGCAAGGGACAGCTCTAAGTTTAAAAGCATACAATTCCCCTCTCTGTGCTGCTGAAGAGCCAGCAGAGACAGGAAATGAAATGCAGGCGGGGCTAAGGACAGTTCACTTGCAGCTTCTTGGGAAAGGCAGCCCTAGCGATGCACCTACGACAATTCACTAAAGATTGCTGGCTTTTTGGTTTTTTTAATGTGATTTAGTTGTTTGTCTAAGGAGAATGCCATTCTACAATTTTGCATCCTGAGTGCTAGGACTATGCATGAGAGACCATCTTACCTGACTGACTATCAGGAAGAACAACAACGGTGAAATCAACAGAGGAATGAAGGAGGGGACTGTAAGTGGTCCAGCTAAGACACAATGCCCCAAGCTCAAATACTGACCGAGTTGCAGGCGTTGGCGCGTTCTATTTTAGAAAGTCCCTTCAGCTCCGTGTCGAATACATTCATCTTCTCTACCAGGCACGTGAGAGCAGTCTCTGTGGCTTCTCCAACTTTTTCATACACACCCTTCGCCTGCATTGTCAAAAGAAGTCAGTGTCAGGAGAGTAGCTTGTCCTCCCGTCCATCCCAGAAAAGACACTAAACTGAGTCATTAACATGTTTTCTCATTTAAAGTGCTCGATCTTTCCAGGACATTATTCTAATGAGTTAGCACTCTCTGGCAGCGGCCTAACTTGAGAAAGAAAGCAAATAATTGACCCCACTATTAACTTTTAAAAGGTTCCTCTAGGGGCTGGGGATTTAGCTCAGTGGTAGAGCGCTTACCTAGGAAGTGCAAGGCCCTGGGTTCGGTCCCCAGCTCCAAAAAAAAAGAACCAAAAAAAAAAAAAAAAGGTTCCTCTAGGTTATTACTCTTTACTACCACCACCAAAACAACCCTTTAAGCTTCAGACTGTGCTCCAGGATACACCACAATCCATGTTTACAAGTACAGTCCTCACCCTCACACTCAGAAAGACTTGTAGTCCAAGCCCTTTCTGGTCCTTACAGGGTGCATCAGCGGTCAGAACATCAGGACACACTATTTATCTTAGTCAAACAACTGCAGTCCCCAGCTGCAGCGCTACGAAGGGCACCTGGCTTTCTTCAGCCAGGCCACATGGATGAGAAATGGGGGGGTGGGGGGTGTCATCAGGAACTCAATCTTTCCAAGTACAAAAGATGGCTTTTTAAAATTCCACTCACCCTACCCTTGAGCAGGGTCAGGAGTCTTACCTCATTGTAATCCAAAGCAGAGTCATTACACAGAGCACAGATCGTTGCTAACTCTACAAGCCCGTCATACTGATGGCATTTCACTGGCTTGTCATCTTTTTGCCTATCAAAAGAGAAAAACATTTCTGGATCATAGCTTGCCTCAAACTCAAGATCAAAACAAAATAAAAACCCGTAAACACTTCTCTGTGTGAGAGGCTGTGTGCTACAATGCAGCACACATGGACAGAGGAGGTCAGAGGACAAACTGTGGAAGGTTCTCCTTCCACCACCAAAGTTCCTGAGACTGGAATGCCCATTGCCTTGCCTACAGAGAAAGTGCTTTTTAACTCTACCCTCTCTGTTTGAAACTAGATCTCACTTTCTATCCCAGGATGGCCCTGAACTTCTGTAGGTATGTAACAGCCCCCCAAGGGTAAAAATATGGGTTTAGAAAGAACAAATCTAAACAGACTCAGAAAGCTTGAATGAGCAGAAATTCTCATCAAAGCCCCACTATGTACTCGTAAGCGGAGAACAATTCAGCAGAAAATCTAGGCTTCAAAAGACATTGTTTCAATAAAACCACTAACTCGGCCAGTCAGCCATCCAACAACAGTTCCTCTGCACTAAGAGAGCACACCTTTGAGACAGGTTCTCTCCCAGAGGCCAGGCCGGCTACAATCTTGTGACCTGCCACGTTGACCACCACCGTGGTACTCCCTGCTATTTCAGTGCTTCAAAGCAAGGTTTCCGTATCCTAGGCATACTTTAGATCTACGACCAAGCCATGCTTCTGTCAACATCAAGGTTTTCTAGATCCATTCCCCATGATGCTCTAAACAACCAGTCACTACAATGACAGATCCCAAGATGACGAAGCTTACTCACACTTCTCCAATGGGTGCATAGGTTGATCCAGTTATGGTAAACTCATTAAGGGAACAAGTATCACCTTCTACTTTGTCCAGAATGAACATCTAAAGGAAATACAGATTAAAGTCTTTATAAGATATACAAACAATGATTCTTTGTCTACAGTGAAAAATCCTGTCATTTAAGAGGGTGGTTTAAGCTAGATGGCAGCGGTGCAGGCCTTTAGTCACATCATCCAGGACGCAGAAGCAGGCAGAACCATGTGAGTTTGAGGCCAGCCTGATCTACCAAGTTCTAGTTCCACGAAGTCTAGGGCTACACACAGAAACCCTGTCTCCAACAAAAAAAAAAAAGAAAAGTCTGAACAACGCTCATCCAGTTTCACCCTCACATGGCTGCTCTTATTCAACACTCAGAACTGAGACAGCCTTCAACCTAAGTGTGATGCAGTCTAAGATAACCCAAATACAGAGAGGGATTCAGAAGTCAGCAAATGATCCTTGTCGTAAATGCTTAGAATTCTCTATCAAGTAGCTGAGAGGACATCATTACATAGCTCTGCTTTAAACACAGGCATAGAGGCTGAGGAAGAGGAGACTCACAGCTCAGGGTCAAACACTGAAGCTAAGTTAGACGATGCCGCAGTGCCTGGTGCACTCTGCAGCCAGGCTCCAGGCCAGTGTCTGTCAGCGCAGGAGCTGCTTGCTCCCTGCCCCCTCTCTTCATTTTGGAGACAGGGACTCACTGAGTAGCTGGCCTTAAACTCAGAGCTATGTGTTTCTTCAGCTCCAGTTTTGGGATTAAAGGTGTGCACTACTCTCTGTGTGTGTGTGTGTGTGTGTGTGTCTCATTTTCTGTAAGAAAATCTAACTTGACTCTTTACTGAAAATTTGACCCTCACAATATCACTTAAGATTCTATTTTTCAGCCTCAAATAGGCATATGCCATTAATACCTAGCTTCAATTCTTTTGCTTTCTTCCTTAAAATGTGATAATGGCTCATTTAGCCCAGTCTAGCCTCAAACTCACTGTGTAGCCAAGGATAATCTTTGATCTTGCTACCTTACCTGCAGGACCTGTGACTACACTGTGGGTTACTGGGCCTAGTTTCTTTTTTTTTTTTTTAAGATTTATTTATTTATTATATATGCATACACTGTAGCTGTCTTCAGACACCAGAAGAGGGCATCAGATCCCATTACAGATGGTTGTGAGCCACCATGTGGTTGCTGGGAATTGAACTCAGGACCTCTGGAAGAGCAGCCAGTGCTCTAACCACTGAGCCAGCTCTCCAGCCCCCCTAGTTTCCATTCTTACAGAGCACAGTAAAAAGTTTCTTATTTTACTTCAAACAATGTTCTAACAAGAGAAGAAAGCAAGGCTAACCTGACAGAAAATGACAACTTATAAGCAAGCATCTGCTGATGTGTGTCTGGGAGAAACCATTTCGTTTAGTGTGGAAAGAGCAACTGACTTCAGCAGCAGGTTAACTAGTTTCCTCTGGAACACATACATCTAGAGACAGGATGAGACCTCTAGTTACTTCTCTAATAAAAATTTGTAAGTTTTATAGCTAGTCTATAGTTCCCAACATAGTTGGAACGTATTAATTTTTTCAACATGTATTTTTGTGTGTCCAGAATACATGCAGAGGTCAGAGGATAGCTTTCAGGAGTTAATTCTCCCCTTCCACCAAGTGGGAGCACCACAAAGGACATTCCTTACTCACCCTGCAGACGGACATCTGGTTTGTGGTAAGTGTGCCGGTCTTGTCTGAGCAGATAACAGAAGTACAACCAAGGGTTTCCACAGAAGGCAGACTTCGAACAATAGCATTTTTCTTTGCCATCCTTCGAGTTCCAAGAGCCAAGCAGGTGGTGATGACAGCAGGCAGACCCTCAGGGATGGCAGCAACAGCCAGGGCCACTGCAATCTTAAAGTAGTAGATGGCACCTCTGATCCAAGAGCCACCATGAACTGGGTCATTGAAATGCCCGATGTTGATGATCCAGACTGCAATGCAAATGAGGGAGATAACTTTGGAAAGCTGTTCCCCAAACTCGTCCAGCTTCTGCTGTAGGGGTGTTCTCTCCTGTTCTGTTGCAACCATTTCATCCCGGATCTTGCCGATCTCAGTATTGACTCCAGTCGCCACCACCACTCCCATAGCTTTGCCAGCAGCGATGTTTGTGCCCTAGGGAGAAGAGGGAACTCGTCATAAGGTCAGCGGCATATCAAATACTAACCGCTAGATCGTCTGGACTCCACATGGTACCTACTCACTCTATACTACTGGGAAATTTTCATTATCAGCTGAAACAGACAGACACGCACGCGCTTTCACCTAGGCTCACACGGTGTGCCACCTTTGCTCTTTCCAAACACGGACTACTTTTAAATCACAGGCCAGCAGCATCAGCAATGCCCGTGGGGTGTGAAAAGCACCCTTACTAGGCTTGATGACTTTCCTGAAAAGGCTACTTCTCACTGTTACAAATGGAGTTTAAACAGGTTTGCGCTAATCATTTCATTGCTGGCAACTGAAACAAAAAATCAGTCACACATGCAGCCACCATTTTACCGTCTCCAGTGTGGCTCATTTGCTTTGTGGCCAGTGCCTTCAGCAATCGCTGTTTCGTCCCCAGCTATGCTGGGTTTTTGACAGCTGACACACATTATCTTTGGAATAACTGGGTATTTTCTGAAGTCTGATCACTCAGAGAGGCCAGTGAAAGAAAAAAAGAAAAGGAAAGGAAAAATCAGAATGTTGGGATGTTGGTGGCTTGAGTGAAAATGGCCGCCATATACTACAGGGAGTAGCATTACTGTGAGGTGTGGTCTTGAGATTTCAAAAGCTCAAGCCAGGCCTAGTGCCTCACTCTCTCTTCCTGCTTCCTCAGGATCCAGATGTAGAACTCTCGTCTCCCTCTCCAGGACCATGTCGGCCTGCGTGCCACTGGACTTCTTGCCATGACAGTAATTGACTAAACCTCTGAACTGTAAGCCACCCTTAATCAAATGTTTTCCTTTATAAAAGTTGCTGTGGTGACGGTGTCTCTTCACAGTAATAGAAACCCTAATTAAGACAGGGACCATCTCTAAATAAAAGTACATTCTTAGGTGAGGACCTGGGTTCAACCCCCAGGAAACCCTACCCCCAGCATCTGATGAAAAGTACTCACAGAAAAGAGCATGTTCTTTTTGTCTTGATTAACAGCTCGTGGGTCAGGGACAGGGTCAGTATGCTTGATGACCGAGACAGATTCACCTATGCAGGTTAGCAGACAGGGTGGTTAGCGCCATCTGAGGCATCCCCAATCCCCCCCATCCCCACTGTTTATCACTGCCAACGTGAGCGGGTGTGGGTAACATATAATCCCAACACACAGGACCTGAGGCCAGGAAAGATGCAAGTTCACGGCCGCCATGTGCTACGTACATATCTAGTTTGAGGGATGAGCAACACAATGAGACTCAGTCTCAAAACAAGTGAAAAAGTACATACTCACTGCCAACATGGGAAAAGGAACACAGGGCTCATTCATTCAAAACAGGCAAACGAGGAAAACTTTGTAATGGAAATTAATCTCAGAGTAAAGAATGTCAGGAATACAAAAAGTATAATTTAAAAATGACTAATTTTGAAATAAGCTCCTGAAATATTTCCTGGAATAGTCAAGCTAGGGTTATCTGTCTGACCTATGACTGTAGTATAACATTCAGTTGGGCTGGGAGCATGGGTCAGTTGTCCTAGTGCTTAATTAGCACACAAAATCTGGTGTCAGTCTGCAGCACCATACAAAGCCAAGTGTGTGGCACATGCTTTAAGCCCAAGTTAGAAAGTATAGACAGTAAAAAGAGCAGTTCAAGATTATTCTCAGGTATTACCAAGTTTGAGGACAGCTTGAGCTACAGGATATCCTGCTTCAAAAAGCCAAGAGGAAAAAAGGGGACCTTCAAGATTCTGATAACTTTCTCAGTTTTCTCTTATTTTTAGACACACCCCGAGGATTTCAGGTATACAACCCAGTCACTTCCCTAACATTTTATGGCTTAAATAACTTGAATCTGATGTTGCTAAAGGGAATTTAACTAGTTAAGCAGTTTATATAAAATCAAGCCCTAAAGCCCAGGTGACTGGGGGCTAGGGAGATGGCTCAGTGGTTAAGAGCACTAACTGTTCTTCCAGAGGTCCTGAGTTCAAATCCCAGCAACCACACGATGGCTCACAACCATCTGTAATGGGACCTGATGCTCCCTTCTGGTGTCTGAAGAGAGCGAGAGTGTACTCACATAAAATAAATAAATAAATCTTAGGGGGAAAAAAAAAAAAGCCTCGGGTGGACCTACCTTACCATGATAAGTTAGAGACTTTTAAAACTGAACCCAAGGGCTGGAGAGATGGCTCAGTGGTTAAGAGCACCAACTGCTCTTCCAGAGGTCCTGAGTTCAAATCCCAGCAACCACATGGTGGCTCACAACCATCTGTAATGGGATCCGATGCCCTCTTCTGGTGTGTCTGAAGACAGCTATAGTGTACTCATAAACATAAAATAAACATTTTAAAAAAAAAAAAAAAACTGAACCCAAATAAATCTTGACAGCCTTTAAGATTTATATTTACTTGCTATTGAGGTTAACACTTAAAATTAGTTTTGTTTTTAAATGTGTGTGGAGTGGGAAGAGAAAGTGTATGTGTGTGTTTTGTTGGGACAGGGTTTCTTTTCTCTGTGTAGCCCTGGCTGTCCTGAACTTGCTCTGTAGACCAGGCTGTCCTTGAACTCACAAGAGAGCTGCCTGCCTCTGCCTCCCAAGTGCTAAGATTAGCCGTCGGGGTGGGGATTTAGCTCAGTGGTAGAGCGCTTGCCTAGCAAGCGCAAGGCCCTGGGTTCGATCCCCAGCTCCGGGGGGAAAAAAAAAAGTGTATGCCGTCATGCCTGGCTAACAAGCAGTGTTTTGTGTGGTTTCCTTTTTTCCCACATGCACTGGTGCTCTGCCTGCTGGAGTTGTGAGCTACCATGTAGGTGCTGCAGACTGAACCCAGGTCCTTTGAAGAGTGGTTGGTACTCTTACCAGTGAGCAATGTCTCCAGCCTGCCACCACTTTTTTAAACCTGACAACGTTGCCTGCAGGCATCATTCTACCCTGGATCATGGTAACTCTAAGAATTAAGTATCTTAGAGAAGGTTAGAGTAGGATGCCATAAAGGGATGGCAGGCACCGACTAGAGGCTTCCGAATCGGGCTGGAGAGATGGCTCAGTGGTTAAGAGCACTGACTGCTCTTCCAGAGGTCCTGAGTTCAATTCCCAGCAACCACATGGTGGCTCACAACCATCTGTAATGGGATCTGATGCCCTCTTCTGACCTGCTGGTGTACGTGCAGGCAGAACGCTGTACACATAATAAATAAATAAATCTCTTAAAAAAAAAAAAAAAAAAAAAAAAAAAGAGGCTTCCGAATCTGAGTGATTTTCCAACATCTAATACTTACCTGTAAGAATCGACTGGTCAACTCTCAGAGTTGTAGACTTGATGGATGTCAATCTAATGTCAGCCGGAACTTTGTCACCAACTAATGAAGAGGTTTAAAAAAAAAGGGAGCAGTTAAGGTAAGCAACTTTTGTGGTTACCTAAAGATGAATGATTTGATATCAAACATGCTTTTAAAAACCAAAAACATTGCGCACAACACAACAGAATACTTTTCTATGAGCAGAGTGAACAGATCAAGGGTAGAACACTCCCAATGTATACTACAATGTACTCAAAGCAAGCTAGATGGGGGCTGGGGGTCAGAGGGTAGACAGGGCTGGGTGTGGTCCCAGAACTGAGTGGCTACCTATGGTACACACATAGGTAATTCCCACCACAAGATCAAGACTGGAAGGTTTCCCTCACTGGCATAAGAAACACACATACACGGAATAGATCTGAAATACACAGGAAGGTCCATCAGAGAAGCAACACAGAAACAAATGGCTCTTAAAAAAAAAAAAAAAATGGGGTTGGGGATTTAGCTCAGCTCTGAAAAAAAGAAAAATCATTTACTTCACAACACAAATACAGAACGGTAGAAATGCCACTTTAACCTTCAAAA
Source organism: Rattus norvegicus (assembly GCF_021556685.1). Classification (NCBI taxonomy): domain Eukaryota; kingdom Metazoa; phylum Chordata; class Mammalia; order Rodentia; family Muridae; genus Rattus; species Rattus norvegicus. The sequence goes on along the minus strand of NC_141545.1, from coordinate 41,139,293 downwards.
TGGCAAGAAATAAGAAACTAGACCTGAGTCAAAGCTGTCTGGTAATAAGATGCTTACTGGACAAGATCTAAACATCTACATAAGGGGTAAAAACAAACAAACATGGCTGGGGCGCAGGTTGTTAGTTAGTTTGCCATGCAAGCATAGGAAAGAAAGTCCCTTGGAACCATGACTTCAGTTCTCAGAACTCCCCAAAGTTGTCCTCTCTTCCCCACACCACACATAAACTAAGTAAAAAGCTAACCATCCGTCAGTGAGACTGGGCAGCAGCCATGCACTGGAAGGCCAATCTGAAGACTGGGTATGACCCCCGCAATGGGAGGAGAGAACTGCCTGCCCGCAGCTGTCTCTACTCCAAATAAGAATATAAAAAGCAAGCAGCACGTGAGATAGACAAATGCGGAAATCAATGAAAATTCTCCCAGTGCTAAAAAGGACAATGTAAGATGTGTATAATGAAGTCATCCAATACTCTGTGTCACAAAGTATGACTAGCTAACTTGTCACGCTTTACCTGTGCTTCTAGACATTGAAGTATAGGACAGAAGGGAAACGAGGCATGGACAGGACTTGTGTTGCCGTCTAAAAGCCTCGACACTCACTGCTCTTCCTTTCTGTGTAAAGCTTATTCTTGACTTTATAAGCAATGAAAGCTGTGATCACTTTCTACTCACACTGCAGTGAAAATGTCCCAGGACACCTGTGCACTGCATGGGGAGTGACAGAGATCAACCACACGTACAGGGCGGCAGAGGCTGTAATGGTAACGAATGAGCACCGCTGGGGTCACAGGCCACAGTGGAGACATTTCACCCTATGACCTTTGCTACCTTTCAAATTATCAAATAAATCTCTTGCATAACCTTAAAACCTTTCAGTCAACAATTTGTTTCCTGGGTAGAGTTCCTATAATAGTCCCAATGGGGTCCTAGCTGAGCCCTTGGTGAGTATAAAGCCCGATGCTATAATGCACCCAGTAGGAGACCACAGCAAAGTCCCATGTGCTTCTGGGGACAGTACCAGAGCTGTAGTCTTCAACAGCGCCAAAGAAACGCACATCTGCATGAGAACTGGGCATGCTCAGAAGACAGCCTGCTTGGCAGTGCCTGGGACTGCCTCCACCCTCACAGTGTGAGACTTTCAGGACGTTCTGAAAGGCAACCAAAGTGGTTTGGAAAACACCAAAACAGCCATCCCATCCGAGAAGTTCGCGCTGCATTGTTAGCGCTTCTCCAGAGCTTTACCCAGGAGAATTTATAGCTAGCTTTCTAAAGAATTTACTGCTGTGTTTCTCAACCTCCTTAATGCTTAATCCCTTTACCACAGTTCCTCATGCTGTAGTGATCCTTGACCATAAAATTATTTTGTTGCTACTTCATAACTGTAATAATTTTACTACCCTTAGGAACCGTAATACAAATATCTCATATGCAGGGTATCTGACATGCAACCCCTGCCGCTCTAGTGCATGAAATAAACACCCCTATGCCTACGAGAGCAAGGCAGCACACAAAGCTGGTAGGTCCAAACCCTCCAGGGATAAAGATCATCCTTGCATTTACTACAGGGACACACAGGTGAGGGTGGAAATTCCTGCTGGAAATGCTTATGCAACCAAGAGCAACATTCCAACCGGGTAAGACAAACCCTCCACTTCAAGGGCCCTCTGCTCACGGCACAGCAAAGGGAGCACATCCAAATAATCAAGACAGTAAAGCAAAAGGCAACGCAAAACACACACAAGAGGGTTAAGAAGACCAGGCTTGACAGTCGCATGCCTTTGACACCAGTCCTCCACAGGCAAAAGCAGGTCTCGGAATGTCAGGTAAGTCAGGCTTAAGTAGTGAATCCCTGCCTCAACAAACAAACAAATCACTAAATTACAAAAATAAAAAATAAATAAATAAATAAAATAAATCTGTAAATGTACTATTTTTTGTTTTAGGCTTTAAATTTGTATTACATTTTTACTTATTTTGTATGTGCATGGGGACATCCCAACATGAATGAGGTCCGAGGTTATCTTTCAGAAGTCAGTTGTCTCTTATGTGGGTTCCAAGGACTGAATTCATGTCATCAGAAGGCAGCACACACCTTTACTGCTAATCCATCTTGGTGACTCTGGTTTTGTTCTGATTAAATTTAAGGTTTTTTCATACAATATATTTTGATCATGTTTTCTCCTCCCAGACTCTCTCTGCCTCAAGACCCACCAACTTTATGTTCTTTCAAAAAACAAAAATAACCCCCCCACAAAAACATAAAACCAAATCAAAGTAAAAACTAAGATAAAGAATGTTCAAACAAGACAAAATAAAAATGAAAAACCCCACAAAAATACCAGCTGGTTTTGTGCTGTCAACTGCTCCGAGGTGCGTCCTGGAGTGCCCAGGCCTGGCTTTTTCAAGTAGGTTTTGTAAGACAGACTCTTACTAGTGTTGAACTTGAGGAGATGCTCTCACTCAGCCAAGATACCTAGTGGTGCCACCACCACTCTCTTAATTGCATTATTTCTGCATATTATAAGTTAATCTGATTCCCTGGGCCTTTCAACATTGTGAAGTGAGTACAAGGTCAAGTGGAAGCATTATAACTCTAAATGGAAAATTTCAAACGCTTCTTTGATGTCCGAGATGACTGGTGTAATGATCCCACGGGAGCTGCAGACAAGACTTTTGTCCAATGAGGCCCAGAGGCACTAGCAATTTATAGCTAATGTTATTCATGACTGCGCTGTAACTGAGAGGGTACACAGTAACTGTATTTACAAATTTCCATCTAAGGGAGCTAGAGAGAGAACTCAAGAGGTCAAGAGTTCTGGCTGCTCTTGTAGAGAGCCTGGGTTTGTCTCCCAACATCCACATGGTGGCTCAGAACTCCCTTTAACTCCAATCCCAAAGGACCCCATGCCCTTTTCTGGCTTCTTTGGAAATAAGGTGATTAGACAAAATACCTATCAGACAATTAAAAGGAGGAAAAATTGTCTAATGCTAACAAGATGGCATCAGGTAAAGCTCTCATAGAGCAAGTTGAGGACCTCAATTTAATCCTTGGATCTCATGTTGGAAACAGAGAAGAGAACCGACTTCCACACTCTGTAGCACACTGAGACATCACATGCACACATATTATACACACATGTGTAATAAAATAGAAAGGGCAAACTATGATGCTACTTTTAACCTCAGCAGGCAGAACACTCAAGACAGCCACAGTGAAACCCTATCCTCACCTGTCCCCAAAAAGGTGAGGAGAGAAGAGAAGTGGGGTGTGTATGTTTACGCTCTTGTGTATGTGTGCATGGAGGTCAAGGAAAAGGCATCAGATCCCTTGGGGCTAGAGTGAGGATGGTTGGAAGCTACCTGATGTAGGTGAACCTAACTCTGGACCTCTCTCAGAGCAGGTAGTGCTTCTAACCAACAAGCCTTCTCTCGCTAACCCCACCCACATTTTAATGGTGCTAAAGATTGACCATGTATATGTTAGGAAAGTGAGCCAATCACTACAAATCCTTGCTTTCCTGAAACAAGATCTCCATTCAGACTCTTGTCTGCCTTTAGAATACCGAGATTATAAGCCTGTGCCTCCACACCCAGCAATGAATGTACAGGTTAAAATTTCTGAATAACACAAACAGCACTAGAGTAAGGTAAAGCCAATACCTAAACATACATACTAAATGAAACATCTATGACAGCGTTATAAGGTCAACCACTTCCCCTAATATGAAGACTGTTACTCTGCTGTACTGCTATTCATGGAACTGTTGAGCAAACGCCACTGACAGCAGCAGGCTTCCAATGACACATTTTACAATGTGTGTGCACCCCCTCTGTCTCATGCCCCAGCCACACAATCTACCCACCACTGCCCTTTCTCTTCTCACACACACCCAGCCTTGTCCTCTATGTCTCGGGCTGAACTGAACTGCTGCTGGCTCATCGATCTTTTTCTTTTGTACAAGAGGTCCAACTGAAACCTGGAACTCTCTTCACTTGAGGGAGCCTTTCACTCCTGCCCAAGAGAAAATGGTTGTTTCATGTGGTCACTGAGTTTTTAAAAAAACAAACAAAAAGCCAAAGTAACACTGAGTGCTTACAGTGCACACTTCACACTTAAAGTAACCAGTCACACGGAAAACATAAAACTCCACTGACAGCAGGGCACCTGCCCTACAGATAAAAGTTAAGGTAAACGTGCCCATTTCTTAGAACGCAGGGCTTCCGATCTAAGTTAAACCAACGTTGTCTTCATGCTCACTGTGGCACAGGTTAAATGCTATACTCCTTGACAAGAGGAGGAAATGGGCAGAGCTGTGCCAGCCAATTTTATAATAAACCTTAACCACACAAAGCCTCCAGAGCTTATGGAAGATCTAGGGTAATAGGCTGGGAAGCCTAGGGAAAGGGAGAACTACCTATGTGGCAAAAGGAAAGCCCCGCTGCATCCTGGGTAAAGACTTTTCAGTTTGACTCTGAGGTCGCCTGCACGCCTTAGTAAGCTTTGTGTCAATTCTAAGCAAGCCTAACATTGGCTCCCAGGGTGATAATCGCTTAGTCACATCCTACCCCCGGGAAATTTCTCAAAAATTTAATAAGAAATCATTAATTCTATTTTCTCATGTTAAGAAAGGAAACCGGTAAATGTGTAAAAGACTGTATTTTAATAAAGACATTTTAATGAAGAAAAAATCTATATTGGTGGATGTTTCTACAATGGAAAAGCAGAAAGCTTATGCAAGTTAGCTTTGAGTAATTTACTTAAGGTGTGTAAAGGATGAAAATGGGATGATGTAAATGGTACCCAAGTGTCTAAGGTCAAAGATCAACAATTACAAGAACTTTCTAAAATATACATGTAATAAAGTGTTTGGTGTTAGTACCTGACTGGAGTAACTGACCTTCTGGGTATTAAATAATTCTACTTAGAGGCCTATATAATGTGGCCAGAGGGATGGAAAGAAGTACTTTTACCCTTGTTTTCTAAAGTCAGCTAGATCCCAGGGTGTGCCAGGGAAACCTCATCTAATCAATTCTAATCAGTGTCCAGACTACAAAAGTCAACCAACAGAAAAACTTCCTACACACTTCCTAGTAAAGCAGTTGTCAAATTAGGCCTTTGACTTATCCTCACACAAATGGAATAACTAGTGAAACAAAGACCAAAGGAGCCAAAAGTTCCTCTCGTGCCTAAATGATCCCAGGGGACTATCAGGTCTTTCAACTGGCCTTGAACAGTTAAAAAAAAAAAAAAAAGTACACGCACGCATGAATTTTGGTCAGCTCCATGGTCTTAGGCAGGAATGAAATGGCTGTGTGGTTAATGTAGTCCTCAGACATTATACTCAACTATCAGGTACAACTTTTTCTCAGTGTGATTGTATCCTGAGTAAAAGAAAAGTAAGTTGCCCATAATACACAGGAAATGACTTTGGCTCAATCTAACACTGAAGTAACTACCTAGAGCTAAAACAAACCAGACACACCAGAAGAGGTCACTGAATCCCATTACAAATGGCTGTGAGCCACCATGCAGTTGCTGGGAATTGAACTCAGGACCTCTGGAAGAGCAGTCAGTGCTCTTAACCACTGAGCCATCTCTCCAGCCCTATAGGTGTTGTATTTATTCTATTCTGTCCCTCTCCCTCCCCCTACTTCCTCTCTCTCCTCTGAGACGTGGTCTGTCTGTGTAGTCCGGGATGGCCTCAAACTCAGAGATTTACCTTCTTCTGTCTGCCAACTGCTGGAATGAAAGGTGTGCTTGACCACCACACCTAGAGAGAATTGTTTTTTGTCATGGTGACTGTGGGAGCTGACCTCACCAAGTCAAGAAACTGCTTGCTTTCTTTGTAAGCTGCTGACTAGGTGCTAAGTCAGGTTGGCTGGTTTGGGACCCCCAAACTCCAGAGGGTTTGTATGATAAGGACTGGCTTCTTTCTAGAATCCCACAGGTGGCAGATTTTCTGAAGCCATGTGCCTGTTTTATGACCCCTGTATTTGGTGAGGGATTTTCTTTATTCCAAAATCCTTTGAATTCCAGATTCTAAAGAATAGGAGGTGCTGTTTTCTGTCTCCTTACTTCCTACGAGCATTGTTTTTTGAGACAAGGTCTCCATGGGCCATAGCTGTCCTAGGTGTCACTGGGTAGACCGAGCAGACTTTGAAGCACAAAGATCTTCCAGACTCTCCATGGGCCACGCTGAAATTAAGCATGCACCATCATACTCGGAAGGAAGGAGTACTGTTCTTACTCCAATTGTGTTGGATCACCGAGACAGTGACTGGATCTAAACAGAACTTCGGTTAACAGTTTAAAAGACAAAATGAAAATGTACACCAGCAGGGCTGGAGAGATGGCTCAGCGGTTAAGAGCACTGACTGCTCTTCCAGAGGTCCTGAGTTCAATTCCCAGCAACCACATGGTGGCTCACAACCATCTGTAATGGGATCTGATGTGTCTGAAGACAGCTGTAGTGTACTCATATAAATAAAAATAAATCTTGAAAAAAAGTATATCAGACTCATGAACAGGCAACACCTGATGCCAGGCCTTGACTCTCAACTCTTGGGAGGCAGGTGATCTCCACGAGGTCAAACGGCAGTCTAGTCTGATTCACATAGACAGTGAGTCTCAGGCCGACAGGGCTGACTGAATCTATTTGACCATTTCCCTCTGCTGACTCACATGCTAAGATCAAGTGTTAAAATTAGGGGTTGGGGATTTAGCTCAGCGGTAGAGCACTTGCCTAGCAAGCGCAAGGCCCTGGGTTCGGTCCCCAGCTCCGAAAAAAAAAAAAGAAAAAAAAAATTTAATACAAGGAGGGTTAGCAAGATGACTCAGCAGGTAAAATCGACCGCCAGCAAGCCTGACAACTGGAAGTCTAATCCCCAGAACCATGCCTATAGGAGACAATGAACTCTTCCTAACTTGTTCTCTAACCGTTCTGGTGTGCACATACACCACACCACACCCACACACAGAAATACATTTAAAAAACAAAGCTAGTGTGGGGAAAATACTCGTAACCACAGGTTCAGATTCTGAAGAGCTTGTTTAGAACTGTCTCCATTCCATTCTCTTGCACACCAGAAATACTGGCTTCCAGAGGGGAAGCCCAACTGCTTAGCACTTAGAAAGTGGCATCTTAAAGTTGTAGGATTGGGGCTGGGGATTTAGCTCAGTGGTAGAGCGCTTACCTAGGAAGCGCAAGGCCCTGGGTTCAGTCCCCAGCTCCGAAAAAAAGAACCAAAAAAAAAAAAAAAAAAGTTGTAGGATTATGCTGTTCACATTACTAGACCGTCTTTGTGGACAGGCATGAAGAAGTATGCCCAGGTTAGTTGTCATAACGTACCATGTGCTAGCATTTTTTTGCATCAACTTGGCCAACCCATGACCTTGTTTCACCAAGGCCAGGAAGTAAATAGAGTTTTACCTCAGGAAGCTCAATGAATGAGAGACTTCTCTAACTTGCTATGACTACTTCACATCTTCTGCTAAGGGTCAATCTGGTTGGCACATCTGGAAACAGATCTACTAAGGAGTTTAAAATAAAAAAAAAAAAAATCTATGAAAGTAGGACCTGTCTCATATATATATATATATTTTTTTTTGGTTCTTTTTTTCGGAGCTGGGAACCGAACCCAGGGCCTTGTGCTTCCTAGGTAAGCGCTCTACCACTGAGCTAAATCCCCAGCCCCTCATATTTTTTTAAAGGGAAAAAAATAGGGGTTGGGGATTTAGCTCAGTGATAAAGTGCTTGTCTAGCAAGCGCAAGGCTCTGGGTTCGGTCCCCAGCTCCAGTGGGGGGGGGGGGGCTTTTATAAAGGAAAAAAATATATCAATTTCCTTTACAGCACAGGCTTCTGTGAGTTTCAGACGGCTGTGCCTGGGAAGCAGGCAAGGCAACACTGCTGATCACATCCAGTAATGTTCCCTAATGGGCTTGTCAGTGCCTGAGGGCACTCGGTAGTGGAAAGTTCTTATTCTTGCCAAGGGAGTGCTCTGCAATTTTTTCCTCCACATTTTTTTTCCTCTTTGGATTGAGGCAGGAAGAATGAGAGTATCTGTTATAAACCTCCTTCCATTTGCTAACACCTGACACTGCTCACATGTAATTCTTGGCTCCTTAAGTTCTTAGCCCTTTCCTTTCCATAACAATACTGATTTTCACTCTGAACAAAAATACAATTTAAAGGTTAGGCAACCAAGAATACAGTTAAGAGTAAGTTTTAAAAAATTATTATTTTGCATAATTTACAAAGGAATGGAAGTTTTCTTTGCCCTACAAGGAGCATTAAGGATGTGTAAACATCTTTTTCTACCTAAACATAAATGATACACACAAGGAAAATAGTTTAAACATACACGTATGTAGGTGAATAAAAAGTATTCTTATTTTAGCTGGGTGTGTGGTGCATGCCTATAGTCCCAAGCACTTGGAAGGTAGAGGAACTGAGTTTGAGGCTAGCCTGGTCTACAGAGTGAGTTACAGGACAGCCAGGGCTCCACCAAGTAACCCTGTCTCAAAAAATTTTTTTTCTTTTCTTTTTTTTGGAGCTGGGGACTGAACCCAGGGCCTTGCGCTTGCTAGGCAAGCGCTCTACCACTGAGCTAAATCCCCAACCCTAAACAAATTTTTTTTAAATTTTAATTACATTTTTATTATTTAGTTGTATGCCGTACCAGTCTTTAAGTAGAAGTCAAATGACAACGTACAGAAATCAGTTCTCTCTTTCTACCACGCCCCAGAAATCCAACTAGGTTGTCAGGCTTAGCACAGGAACTTTTATCAAAAGAGCTAACTTACTAGCAAGCAAACTTTTATTAATCAATTTTATGTACACTAAAATATATACATATATAACTTTAAGAAGCCCTTTCAAAAAGTAAGATCAGAAGCTGTCTTATGAATGAAATGGCTCTTGAAACAAGTTGTAATAAATTTTTTCTGTTGTTTTTTGAGACAGGGTTTCACTGTGTAGCCTTGGCTACCCTAAAATCTGCTCTGTAAATCAGGCTGGCCTCAAACTCATGAGATCTGCCTGCTTCTGTCTCCTGAATGCTAATTTATATTTCTTAAATTTTTCTGGTTATATAGAAAAAAATGGCATTCTTTACTTTTGAAAGCCCCATTTCCTTAAGCTGTCATAGGTCTCAGCATGAACAAGGGAGAAACATTACAAAGCATCACAGCACTATGAATCTGTTCCCATGGTAGCTTTGGGGGGGGTTTCTTTTTTTTTTTTTTTTTTTAAAGATTTATTTATTTATTTATTATATATAAGTACACTGTAGCTGTCTTCAGATACACCAGAAGAGGGCATCGGATCTCTTTACAGATGGTTGTGAGCCACCATGTGGTTGCTGGGAATTGAACTCATGACCTATGGAAGAGCAGTCGGGTGCTCTTAACCGCTGAGCCATCTCTCCAGCCCGGGGGGGGGGGTTTTCTTTTAAAACACAAATATGAAATGTCTTTATAAAAATATTCCAAAAGGGTTGGGGATTTAGCTCAGCGGTAGAGCGCTTGCCTAGCAAGTGCAAGGCCCTGGGTTCGGTCCTCAGCTCCGAAAAAAAGGAAAAAAAAAAAAAAATTCCAATAGCTTCTTACTAGACATGACGTTTTGCTGGCTCACCACACCTGGCACCTAGAGGAAGCTAAATAAAGTGTTTACTGATGGAGAAAACAGACAGGTAAGAGACTTCAGAAGCTCAGCCTAGTGGTACAGGTTGGTATTAACACTAACTCAGGAGGCTGAGGTGGGCACGGACACCTGAGTGAGACGAGGTCTGAAAATGAAGAGAGGACGGGCTGGATATGTAGTTCAGTCAGCAGGCAGAGTTCTAGCGCACATTCAGAAAACCCTGAAATGCTGAGCTATGAGCCGCATCGTTTACTTCTGGAGGGCGCATTAGTTCATGGAAGCAGAAATCACATTCTATTCTCATGTCCCAGCCACTTTCTCCAAATCCCAATCCTCTAAATGTTCTAACACAAGCAAAGCTAAAACACCGTATTTTTCAAGTCTCAGTACCTCAGGAAAGGTAAGCCTTTGCTTCCCACGGTTTTAACCCCCCCATCTTAACCTCAGTGTCAAGAATGGGAAAGTGACACTGTGAGTACTACTGAGTCATGCAGTGGGGGTGTAACTACGGGAAATCAGGAAATGCCAGCCCCATGTAATCAGGTCAAGCTTCAAGATCAACTGGTCTGTCCCGGTCTGAGGGGTTGGGGGCGGGGGAACCTCCCTTAGTGCTTCATCTCTCAGTCTTATGACCTGTCCTCCCAATGTTAAAGGGTTTTGACCTCAAAGACTCTGCTTAATATATCTACACTTACTTTTAAAAAGTATTTTGCGGGTTGGGGGTTTAGCTCAGTGGTAGAGCGCTTGCCTAGCAAGCGCAAGGCCCTGGGTTGGGTCCCCAGCTCCGAAAAATAGAAAAGTTAAAAAAAAAAAAATTAAAAAAAAAAAAAAAGAGTATTTTGCCCCATCAAAAGAGACTTGCATTTATCTCATGTGTGTCTGTTGTCTGCAGAGGCCAAGACATGTTGGATGCCCTGGACCTGGGTGCCAGAGACTCTTGAACCGAGTTACTTTTTTCTGAGCCATCAAATGGGTGTTGGGAAAGGAATGAGTCTTCTGCAGGAGCAGCCAGTGCTCCAACTGGGAGTCATGGCTCTTCTTTTTTCTTAAGCTTTATTTTTATCTATGCGCATGTGTGTGCTGTGTGCAGGATACTGAGGAGGCCAGAGGCGTGGGATCTTCCTGGAGCTGAGTTACAGGCAATTGTGAGGTTCCCAAACTGGGTGCCAGGACTTAACTGAGGGTCTTTTCAAGAGTATGACCTGAGCTGAGCTCAACTCCAGTCCTTGCTTTGCTTAACATACATGCTAACATGAAGAATTTACGACTTTATTTGTACAAACAACCCAGTTATTATTTCCAGTGTTACTGCCTGAGTCTAGATGCCCTGACCTTTATTATCTCTAGGCAGCTCTGTTCTCTACATCCTCACTGTGAAACAACTTCACAGAGGGAAAGCTGAAGGAAAACAAACACGCTTCACACTTTACTAGGTTGTTTTTCTTGCCCTTTTTTTAAAATATAAGTTTGACTTTTAAAAAAATTTGGGGGGCTGGAGAGATGGCTCAGTGGTTAGAGCACTGACTGCTCTTCCACAGGTCCTAAGTTCAAATCCCAGCAGCCACATGATGGCTCACAACCATCTGTGATGGGATCCGATGCCCTCTTCTGGTGTGTCTGAGGAAGACAGCTACCGTGTACTCATATACAATAAATAAATCTTTACCACAATAAATAAGTAAATGAATAAATGAATAAATAAATAAATAAGGGGACAGGACAGATATGTATGTGGAAGTCTGAGGTTCACATCAGATGTCATCCTCAACCATTCCCCATTTTATTTACTGAGTGAATCCCATGTTGAACCTAGAGCTCACCTCAACTAGTGTAGCCAACTTGGTGTGGGGTCCTTTGCTTGCCTGCTAGAGTAACAGGATCAAAGGAGAGAGGCCATGCATCCCCATGTTTTATGTGGGTGCGGACCAGAAAGATGGCTCAGTGCATAAAGCACTTGCTATGCATCTTTCTGGTCCAGTTTGACAATTATAAACACATAAAACCCTACATTCTGGAGAGATGGCTTAGAAATTAAGAACACTGGTTTTCTCTTTAAGAGATCCTGAATTCAAATCCCAGCACCCACATGGTGGATCAGAAGGCCCTCTTGGGGTGAAAGAGCAAGCAAGCGCGCACACACACCTTTTCTGTGAATAAAAAACTAATATCTCATTAAATTGCTTAACCATAAATTGCTTATCCACGGTAATTACTGTTTAAACTATACTTAAAATTAGTATGATCTGCATGACAGAATCCACATTTATGCTCTGGAAGAGGCAGATCATCTGTGCTCCAGGCCAACCAGGGCAAAACAGTGAATCGTACGTATCTTGGAAAACTATTTTTTTCTTTTTATTTGTTTTCTGTGTGCGCGCTCACACATATGCCTGTCTGAATTTATATGTACTACGTACAGACACCAGAGGAATCCATGGAATGGAAGCTGTGAACAGAACTTTGGTATTCTGCAAAAGCTGTAGTCATTTTAAAACAAAAACAGCATCCTGGGACAGTAGGAACTTTTAGAAATTCAGAAACCACCCAGCTCCACTTCAGACTTAAATAATCAACCTGCCCATAAAGTTAGGCTTTGCTCTAAACAAAACCAACCAAATAGCCTTTGTTTTTGTACTTAAAAACAGGGCTGGGGAGATGCCTAACTCTGGCTCGGGGGTTAGGAACTCCTCTTCCACAGGACCTAGGTTCAATCCCTAGTACCCATATAGAAGCTCATACAGTTATCCATCTGTTATTCCAGTCTCAAAGGATCCAATGTATTCTTCTGGCTTCTGCAGGCACCTATACTCAGGCGAAACACCCATAATGCAAGATAAACAATAGGGGGGACATGGTCATGTATGCCTTTAATCCCAGCACTCGGGGGCAGAGGCACCTATGAGTTCACAGGCCAGCCTCATCTACATAGAATTCTAGGTTTATCTATGCAGAGACCCCCTGCCTAGAAAAACAAACAACAAAATTACCAACCCCCACCCCAACTAGTGGTAAACTAAGTGCTTGGATCACAGAAATGAGTCTCCATCTTATTTTTACACTTTTTAAGTGATTGCTTTAAAAAAGGTTTTGCAGGGTTGGGGATTTAGCTCAGTGGTAGAGCGCTTGCCTAGGAAGCACAAGGCCCTGGGTTCGGTCCCCAGCTCCGGAAAAAAAAAAAAAAAAAAAAAAAAAGGTTTTGCTGTAAATAACACAGAACTCAAAATACCATCTGGTTTTATCACAATGCCCCCCTCACCACAACCATCAAATAACCCCAAATCTGCCAATCTGGCATACACACATTTGTAATTCCAGCAGGCAGAGGATCTTGAGTTCCAACCTGGCCTGAGTTTATAAGGACCTACACCAAAACAGAGGCCAATGCTTGAAATCCCATGGCCTGCTTTGATCTATGCTGTCATGGCTGCCCAGCTCATAAGATTGTGCTTGTTAAACAAAGCTAGGCTGCTCCACTTTGATGGCTTCCTAAAAGAAATTAACAAAACAAAACCAACCAAACAAAAAACCCAGCAAGCAAGTTTCATGGTCACAACTAACCACCTTAGATGTACTGTTCATTCATAAAGTTCCTTAGAATCTACAGAGATGGGACGGCAGTATAGACCTATATTTCAGCACCTGGAGCTCAAGGGCTAATGACTCATGACTAGCCTGGGCTAGAGGGAACTATGTCAAAGAAGTTCAACTCACTTTAACTGCCTAATTCTGTAGAGGTAAATTTTCTCTGTCCTGCGTTTAGGCAGAGGAAGACAATGCTGGTTTTCTTCAATGAATTGGGTTATCTCTTGCCTTGCCATAACCTTGCCTTGTACTCAATGGCCTAGCAAGGTCACATATGTGCATATTTTATGTAAGGGGGGGCGGGGGGGGGGGTTGAGACAGAGTCTAACTATGTAGCTCTGTCTGTCTTAGAACTCAATATGTAGACCAGGCTGGCCTCAACCTCAAGAGATCCCTCCCGCCTCTGCCTCCCAAGTGCCGGAACAAAAGGTGTGTGCCACCCTGCATGAGGCTGGCTTTATGTTACTTAATCTCATTATTATTCTTTAAATAGTCAGGTTTAAGAATTATTCCTCTGGGGGTTGGGGATTTAGCTCAGTGGTAGAGCACCTGCCTAGCAAGCGCAAGGCCCTGGGTTCGGTCCCCCACTCCGAAAAAAAGAAAAAAAAAAAAAAAAAAACCAAAAAAACAAAAAAAAACCCCAAGAATTATTCCTCTGTATTACTGAGTAAATCTGGAAAGTGCTGTCCCTACTACTGAGCAACTAATCAGGAAATATAAAATCTGTTTCTTACAGAAGGTTGAAAGCAATTCTGTGTTGAGATTGGGTCACTCGGATCACTTGCACGATAACCTTAAGGTAGAGCTCACTCCAGAGGATGCTGCAGGATAGGAGCGTGTGCGTAACTACGCTCTGTGCCACTGTTCATCCTGTTCCAAGGCAGTGATGCAGACAGTACCCTTGAATAAGCCCCCAGGGCATGCATCAAAACCACTGCCAAATCTAAATTCAGACACTCTTTTGCTATTATAGCTTAATTCACATTTATAAGATTAACAGATTAATAGAGAAAATTTAGAACCACTTATGTTCCCTTACTGTACGATTAAATACAGCTTGTCAACTATGTTTCCATTCATCAGAAATATTCTGGCATTAAAAATGATGCAGAAATAATGAGTGATGGGCATTGTAATCTTACTCTGTCAAGTCAACTTTACATGACTGTGTTCTAGATAGGTCAAAAGCTTACGTAAGCCATCTGTAATGGTCACACAAAATAATGTGTCTGGATATCAAAGCACCATACATTGTGCACGACATCTCAGAGTAAGAAAACACATAACAATCCAAACAAGCTGTTAGGGAATAGTGAAAGGAAGACAACAACAGTTTTTAGAAAAGAGAGATTTCTCTGACTGGATGAAAGTCTGGAGTTAACGATGGCTACAGAACTCTTGTGAACACTTTGGAAAAGAAGGTTGTATGGCATATCAACCATGTATTACTGAGATGCTACAAACAGTGATGTGAGCCACCAGCAAACTGAAATGTGACTCATGTACATGCCATACATGTGGTCATCATGTGTGTACGTTAGACACTACAGGGATTAATTTTCCTCAACTAGAGAAGGCGAACAGGACATATTTAGAGCAGCTGGTGGCTATTAAACCACACATTTGTACGAATGTCAAAATATCCACTCACTTAAGTGTCTATCCCTGAATACATTTAGATCTGTCCTGCAGAGCAAATTTTATCATAAAGGTATTTATCAGCTGCATCTAATGCACACTTGTGATTCCATGCTTTGGTCAGCATTACCAAGTGCTCAGGACGAAAAAGGAAGAAGCGCAAGAGGGATGTAAAAACTATCGATCTCTGTTTTGCACCTCTTAGAATGATCAAAATCCAAGAAGCAAGCACATGAGCACAAGGCCAAAACACTGTCCATACTTCCCATAATGCATGTGCAAAAGTGGCTATCTAGCAGGGAGTTAGCACTGCCCATGAAGGATTCAGAAACAGGTCAAAGGAACATAGCCTTAAATGTAGGGAATGACAGGGGCTGGGGATTTAGCTCAGTGGTAGAGCGCTTACCTAGGAAGCACAAGGCCCTGGGTTCGGTCCCCAGCTCCGAAAAAAAAAAAGAACCAAAAAAAAATGTAGGGAATGACAACTGACTATATTCAAATTTTAAAATTCATCCATTTTATTTTTTTGAATATCCAACTTTGTTTTTTGAGTATTTATTTACCTCACCATTTTTAAAAATATTAACAATGCCTTTAATCCCAACACTCAGGAGGCAGAGGCAGGTGGATCTCTGAGTTCAAGGCCAGCCTGGTCTACAGGGAAACACTGTCTCCAAAAACGACGGAAACAAACTATAACAGCAGCAAAACACCCAACAACTATAAAAAGAAAGTGGAGGGGCTGGAGAGATGACTCAGGGGTTAAGGGCAGTGGCTGCTCTTCCAGAACCAGGCTTCAATTCCTAGCACCTACATGGCAGCTCACAATGTCTGTAACTAAAGTTACACAGACAAACACGCAGACTAAGCACATGAACAAATAAAATTAAGGGGTGGGGGGGAGAGAAAGTACGAGGTTAGAGACCCACTTGTTAATTTTGAATAGAATTACTAAAGAAAACAGGGCTCGAGAAGGCTCAGTCAGCACCCACGTTCAGCTCACTCCAGTTCCAAGGAATCCAATGCCCTCTTTTGGACTCCACAGGTACCAGGCACATGTGCAGCGCAGACAGTCCTGAGCTAGCAAATCACTCACATGCATAAAATTAAAAAGCAAAACAAAAACCTCTAAACACAAAAAGCTAAATATAATTCTGACCCTTGAGAAAAGAACCTTAAAAATAAACTGTAGGAATAAATAAAAAGGAACTCAGCTCACCAGCAATTTCCACTATATCCCCAGGAACTATATCTTTCGCTTTAATCCGCTGCACACTCTTTCTGTCCTGTCGATACACCTTGCCCATTTCAGGTTCATACTCCTTAAGAGCTTCTATTGCATTTTCAGCGTTTCTCTCCTGTATAAAGGAAAATCAAGTAGGGTAAACCAGACTGCCTGGCTTAAATATTTCTAGATTAGAAATTACAATTACAATCTTTAATATTAAAAAGCATTATTAATGACACCTGTACTAAACAACTGGCATTTTGGTTAAAAAAACAAAACAAAACAAAACTTTTACATATAAGTGCTCTGTCTTCACAGATACCCAAGAGGGCATCAGATCCCATTACAGATGGTTGTGAGCCACCATGTGGTTGCTGGGATTTGAACTCAGGACCTCTGGAAGAGCAGTCAGTGCTCTCAACCACTGAGCCATCTCTCAGCTCCAACAATTGGCATTTTTAATACAAACATTTACAAACTTATGTATACAGTAAAAAGCCAGGCCAAACTAGGTGATACATACCTTTAATTTAACTCATTACAGTAGGCAGAGGTCCTCTGTACATTCTAGGCCTGACAGAATTATCTAGTGAGACCCTGTCTCAAAAATAAAATAAATATGTGGTCATGCATACCTGGAATCCTTGCAGTCTGGAGTTTGAGGCAGGAGAATTGTGGGTTGGAGGCCATCCTGGGCTATATTATGAGCTACTATTGCCTCAAAAACAAAACACAATACATTAGAGCTCAAGGCAGTTTGGTCTACAAAGTGAATTTCAGGACAGCCAAGACCACACAGAGAAACCCTGTATTGAACAAAAACAATAACAAAAACAAAACCCCTAAAAAACGGAGTCTGATGTCACAGGTATGCCTGACCACCATCCTGCCTCAAAATTTTAACAGGGGGTGAGGACGGGGTATTAACACAGAGGCCAGCAAACTGCTTTCTGCCTGCACCTCCTGGGAGCTGGAGTTACACCCACCCCAGGACTGTAAAGTACGCTTGATGGCAATCCGAATGGTCCAGCAATCCCCTGTGATCCCAAATACTTGGAAGGCTGACATAGAATGGTCTTTCTTGAGCTTGCAGCTAACCTGGGCTAAAATGCTGTTACCAAAAATATATAAATATTAAAAAAAAAAAAACCCAAACAAAGAATGTTAAGCATTATACTCCATTTCTAAAGTAACACTACCAAAAACCTGAAGGGGAAAAGAAAGCCAACTTGAAAACGACCGTCTTGTCAAACTCTAAACAAAACATGTTGGTCTGTTTGAGGTAGATCCCTGTGGAACAATTTTGAAGGACACCATTTCTGTTCTATAGTAAAAAGCTTTCAGCCTGTGTGCAGGCAAAGCCTATGTAATAGAGAAATTGCAAACAATTTAGGTTCTAAGAATTCTTACAGCCTCTTCCTATTCTGCCAGCCAAGGAAAATAAGAGACATTTTCATGATGTTTGTCCTCAAAAGTCATCATCAAGTATAGAGGCAGAGTACAGTCCTCACATCCTTTGGTTTTCTGTAGCTTCCCATTATCAACGTTCTTATTTGAAAATGGCAGTCTTCCTATTGTTGCTCAGAGTACTCTCAAAAGATCCTGCCTCCAACTACTCAGTGCTACACTGCAAGGGAAGATCCACCACGCCCAGCCTCTCATCCACATTCACTCTCCATTCCCCCTACACACACACACACACACACACACACACACACACACACACACACACACACCCTGCCTTTTTTCAGACAGGGTTTCTCCGTATACCTCTGGCTGTCCTGGAACTTGTTCTGTAGACCAGGCTGGCCTCAAACTCACAGAGATCACCAGTCTCTGCTTCCCAAGTAAGGACTGGGTGGGAGTAAAGGGCTGTTTCACCACATCTGGATTCTTTTTGTGCATGCCAGGCCACCCTGGTATATACAGTTTCAGGACAGCCAGGGCTATGTGAATAGTCCTTGTCTTTAAAAAATAAAAACAATGGGCTGGAGAGATGGCTCAGTGTTAAGAGCACTGACTGCTCTTCCAGAGGTCCTGAGTTCAATTCCTAGCAACCATATAGTGGCTCACAACCATCTGTAATGGGATCTGATGCCCTCTTCTGGTGTCTGAAGACAGCTACAGTGTATTCACATACATAAAATGTTAAAAAAAAAAAAACAAAAACAAAAAAACAAAAAGACAAAACAGCTAAGGTTTAGAAAAATGACCAGATTACTACAATGTAACACTTAACACTGCTGCAGAAACTTTTTGCTTACCTGCCATACACCCACAATTGCATTGGCTACCAATATAAGCAGAATTACAAAAGGTTCTACAAAGGCTGTAATCGTTTCTTCACCTTCTTCGAACCAAGCCAAAACCTAAAAGGAAAATGGCACATGTTAGACCTACTATGTGCATTTAGGCTTAGTTACTTTCATAATAAAAGATCACATTGTGGAAGTTATTATAGAAAATAAAAACCCTTGTTCTTAAAAATAAGGCAAAATGTAGTAAAAGAAACAATTGGTTTATATCCTTTTCTTACCTAAGTTAAGATTAACTTCTTAACAACTCTTTTTTTTTTTTTTTTTTTGGTTCTTTTTTTCGGAGCTGGGGACCGAACCCAGGGCCTTGCGCTCCCTAGGTAAGCGCTCTACCACTGAGCTAAATCCCCAGCCCCAACAACTCTTATTAAAAGGATTTTTTCTTTTAAATGGAATGTCAGAGCACAAATAGTAGTTTTGGGTTTTTTTTTTTTGTTTGTTTGTTTTATTTTGGTGGTAAATTCATTCACTTCATAGGTAAATATTTCAAATAAACTTAAAAATCCTGATTTTATTACAATAAAGGTAAACACCTATACCCACACTGATTTAGTTAATTGTGTGTGTGTCTTAATGCCCTCTTCTGCCCTCCAGGGCCCTGTACACATTTGGTAATCAAATATACACATTGGCAAAACACCCATACACATCAATTAATAAAAAACTTCTTAAAAATTTACATCAATTCATAGACATATATGGCCTGAATTTACAGTTTAAAAAGACAAAAAAACCAAACAAACAAAAAACAAAACCAGGTGTGATTTTTACATGCCTTTAATCTCAGCACTTGGGAGGCAGAGGCCGGAGGATCCCTGTTAGTTCAAGGTTAGTCTGGTCTACAAACTGAAAAACCTGGCTCAAAGAACCAAAAAAAAAACAAAAAAACAAAAAACAAAACAAAACAAAACAAAACAAAACAAAAACAACCAAACAAACATTTAGAGAAAAAAAATTGACTATTCACTCAAATTCAACTTCTCAGAAGTTAATCCCTAAGTTCTCAGTGGTGGTGAAGGTCACATCAGACCTGAGACTGTTCTGAGACTGGGGATGTATTTTTAAAGCAATTTACCATACAGCACCTAGTACTGCAATACAGCACTTCAGAAATTACAGGAATTCCCCTCCAAATAAGTAAAATAAACTGAGCTGGGGAGACGGTATATTATGTAAAAGGCCTGCTGCCTAGAGTGATCGAAATTCAATCACATGGTAAAAGGAAAACTACTCCAAAAAGGTACAGGATGATTGCCAGCTTAAGGTAACATCCTTATTCTCACCCAACCAACTAAAATAACCAAGATACTATAAAGATGATAAAGAGAACACGGTGAGGCAACAAAGAACATCCAAGGCAGTGGTTCTCGGCCTTCCTAATGCTGCGACCCTTTAAAATAGTTCCTTATGCTGTGGTGACCCCCAACCATACGATTATTTTCATTGCTACTTCATAACTGTAATTTTGCTTGTTATGAACTGTATTATAAATACCTATGTTTTCTGATGGCCTTAGATGACCTCTGTGAAAGGATCATTCAACTGCCCCAAAAGGGTCATGACACAGGCGAACCTTGTAGATCTGAGTTAAAAGTTACCCAGAAAGGCAAGTGAGACGGTGAGTGGGTAAAAGCACTTGCTAGGCAAGTCTGATGATCTGAGTTCAATTCTCAAACTCACAATGGAAGGATCTGTCCTCTGACCTCCATACGACAATGTCCAATGTCATATATGCACACAAGCTTTCCATTTTCTAGGGCCAGGCGCCAACAAATGTCAGTGGCAATTTTATCAGAAACTGCCAACCTGAATGACTGAATCTGGAAGGTAGGCTTTGCTCTACATGTGGGGGTGGGATGGGATGGGAGGCTGTATTGCTTAAGATGAACACATTTCACAATGAAGACCTTTTCTTTAAAAGATTATATAGGAGCTAGCAAAATGGCTCATCAGGTAAAGATACTCCACAAGCTTGACAATCTGAATTTGATCACTGGAACCCACAGAAAAGGGAGAGGAGAAAACCGATTCCATAATCATGTGACATGTGACCTGTGCACACCCTCCCTCCCCCAAACATTCAATCCTAGATCTCAGGAGGCAGTGGCCAGTAGATCTAAGTTCCAGGACATAATAAAGAGACCCTGTCTCCAAACAAACAAACAAACAAACACAATGTGTGTGTAAACATTTATGTGTGTGTGTGTGTGTGTGTGTGTGTGTGTGCGCGCGTGTGTGTGCGTACACCCCTGTGTTATAAGTAAAATAAAGTTAAAGTAATGAGCCCACATAGCATTTATTCTCAATGAGGTTTTTTAAAAAACAAAACAACCGGGGCTGGGGATTTAGCTCAGTGGTAGAGCACTTACCTAGGAAGCGCAAGGCCCTGGGTTCGATCCCCAGCTCCGAAAAAAAGAACCAAAAAAAAACAAAAAAAAAACAAAAAAAACAAAACAACCCACAAATAGCAAATTACCAACAGGTGATTCAGGCAGTACGAAACTCTCAAGAGGAACAACGCTAAAGAATCACATCAAAGAAAAAGTATACAGGCTCTGACACATGTCCACTACCATTGACAAGTAGGGCAGGAGAAGACCAGAATGAATGTGATAAACACTACTGCAAGCTTTCAACAGGGCATGCCCAGTATTAAGGCCAGGATCTCCACCAAAATGAAAACTTCTCTAGGAAGTTATAAATTTTGATAGATGCAGGATCACAGCTGCTGATACAGCCTTCCAAACATTTGCCAAGGAGAACATATCAGAATAAGAAATTTAATTAGCACTTAAAGAAGAAAAATTGCTCAACTTCATGAGTGACTAGGGCCTTTTCCAAAAGGTCAGTGAGGCATTAGTGACTCTAAGATAAGCTTCACACCTTGTTAAAGTGGGTATGAATTTCCTTCTTGGCAGCCAATCCTGGCGACAACTTAGGACACCATCCCTCAACAGCTGGAGCGAAGGAAAGGCGAGCAGTGTCAGAATTACTAGAGTAACGAAAACCTTAGTAGTCAAGAGATGTGACTGTTCTCATGACTATTTATCAAATGCAAGAATCCCAATTTGACTGGTGCACTAAATTTGCCTTCCATGAGTCCTGTTGAATAGAAAGCACAGGTTACCCACACTCGAAGGTTCTACAGATAGACTAATTATTGTTGTGTGAGAAACTAGAGACCAAATTTGCTAAGAATGTCATCCAAACCTATTTAAAGTTTAAGGACCATTCACTCAAGACAGTTTAGTGGCTAGAGACTTTGCTTAACATATGCCAGGCCCTGGGGTCAGTCTCCAATACAAGGGATGAGGGAGAATTTCACAGCAGTTTCTTGAATACTTCATTAAAACAAAAACAAAGCTGAGGCTCAAGAGACTCAGTGGCTAAGTGCCCCTTGCTGCTCTTCCAGGGCCCCAGTTCAGCTTTAAATTGCCAGTAACACAAACATACATATATATTCACATATTTAAGACTATCACTTAAAGATAGTCTACCGTAAAATAATAAATGACCCAGAAACTCAAATCCTGTATCTCAAATTAAAGATCAATCACATTTAACTGATAAAACAAATCTATGCTCAGAGTTTTTCAGTGTCTGTGGTTTTGGCTCTATTGATAAGAAATCCTATCGGGCTATAAAGATGGGAAAACCAGACCTGACAAACAGCTGATGGGAGGAGGAAAACCCCAGATGTTCTCTTATGGTCTGGTCAGTTTAGTTATAATTATGGGTTTTCCTCAGTTAAAGAAAATAGATTTACACAAGAGGGGAAATAGGTCTTAAAAACTCTTTGAGACTAGGTTGGACATCAAGGATTCTCTTTATACTGCCTTTGTTCACTGCTGCCTCCCTAGGGGCTAAGAGGATGCTCTGGTGTAGATGATTCAGTATCTAATACTGGACAAGTGGGGAAACAATGAAACAAGAGCTTGCAGAGCTAAATACAAAGCCGAGGTGAGAGTCTGGGAGTAAAGGAGTAACCAACAACCCACCAGGAACTGAAAGGAGAGGACTGAGTAGTTTTAGACAAAGACAGTGTTTCTTCTTCCCTCTGAACTGTGTTGTTACAGTAATGGTGCCTTTCCCCTAACTTGCCAGCCCTATTCCAAGTCACTAGGTTTTAAGCTGAAGCAGTGTAGGACAGGTATCTTTCTACTGACATTCCTTTATAGCTCCATCTCTGGATTAGTGTGTAACTCAGAGGTAGAGCATTTTCCTAAAATACGGGAGGGTCTGGGGTTCCATCCAAGCTCACTAGAAATGGCACTATGGTACTACTAGTGCTCATAACTTTAAGGTTGTGTGTGTGTGCCTGAGAATATGTATATGCACATCATGTGTGCTGGTATCCACTGAACCCAAAAGGGTCACCTAGAACTGGAGCTACAGATGGCTTGAGCCACCTGAAGAAGGTTCTGGAACCAAATCCAAGTCTTCTACAAGTATAGCAAGTACTCTTAACCACTAAGCCATCTCTCCAGGACAGGCTGACCTTCAACTTGAATCAGCCTTCCTACACTAGCTTTCTCAAGACTGGTATTACAAGTGTGTCACCACACTTAACCTGGCAGTACTACTAATTCTACTACGAATAATGAGTAAAGCAAGTTTGTTCTAACACAAAAAAGGCCATGTTCTGCTATGTATATGGGAGAGAAGGTCGTCACATTATGACAGGATTGTGAGCTGAGCTTTTCTTTCCCAGTCAAGAGTCTATGTATCCCTGGCTGGCTGGCCTGGAGCTCCCAGAGATCCATCCACTACCTCTGCCTCCTGAGTGTTGGGATTAAAATTGTGTATTGCCACACTCAATTAAGGCTGAACTCTCAAGACCACCCAGACAGCAAAGAAGCTGGAGTATAGTTTAGTGGGAGAATAATTGCATGCCGGGTAAAGGGCCCAGGTTTAGTGCCAGCATCATATGCTGAGGGGAAGAAAAATCAAAAATGCTATTTTCATCTTCCTTGTATCTTCAGAAACTTGCACTGTGCCTTTGAATCAGTAAATAAAATTTACATTAAGAATGTTATAAGAAGACAGAAGCAGGCAGATCTTTGTAAGGTTGTCAGCCTGGTCTACAGAGTGAGTTCTGGGACAGCCAGGGCTGTTATACATAAACACCCTGTCTCAAAAAAAAAAATTTATACATAAACACCCTGTCTCAAAAAAAAAATTTCAAAGAAATGGAAGTTAAGGACTTTACAATATCACCACAAAAGATTATCAATAAATGATTTGCTAAGTAACTTGAGTGACAAAAAATAAATAAATAAAATAAAATTCCTTCAGTCAAAACAACAAAACCAAAAAACCTAACACAAATTAGAATTCATTTTCTTCTGTAAAACACTTCAAAAAACCATGCATGGCCATACCATACACACCTGTGACCCCAGCACACAGAGGCTGGGGCAAGTGAATCAGCCCTGGAGTATATCCCTACAGTATGGAAAGTGAGGAAAAACATTAATGTTTCCTCTTCAAACCACTTTTTAAATTGTACTAAGAAAATTTAAAAATGTCAATCACCAAAAAATGCACTATCAAACACTTCCTGAGGATCATTGAAACCAGCAAACTAGATAGCATATTTCATAAGTGCCTCAAAACCCTAGAAACAAATTTGTTCCTATATTTAAGGTTCTGAAGATACATATGACCCAGTAGTGCTAAGAGGATTTCTTGAGTTCAAGGCCAGCACAGTCTATATAGTCCTGGTCTCCAGGACAGGCATAACTACAAAGACAGATCCAGTCTCAATAATACAACAAAAAAGTACTTTAGAATCAATCTAAGTATTGTAAAAATAGGAATTGGGGCAACAAGAAACCCATGCAGATTTTATCATTGGTACCACTATTGTCTAGATGGATCAGCTAATGCCAGCAATAGCCCTAATGATACTCACTTCTCCTGCAGATCTTTCTTCAAAGGTTATCTTGTGAGGTTACACAAGCACCCACTAAAAGCCTGCATGCCTCTCCCTAGAGCCAACAGCCCCTCTGCTTCACTTTCTCAAAAGTATCATTCACGGCAACAGACTCCATGTTCCCATTGTCCCTAGTGTGTACGTCAGGTGTTTAACTATGGATAGGAGGCGTGGGCAGGCATTCCAGTTAGGCAACCATATGTAGAACACGTAAAGTTACTAACCTAAGAGAATGGAAACCCAAATGAAACAGAATTAGTGAATGGTGTCAAATTAACCCATGTGCAAAGGGAGATGCATTTTGCAGAGACAGTCTTGTATACCACAGGCTAACCTCAAACTCATTGTCTACCCAAGGATGGCCTTGAACTCCTAACCCACTACTTAGCTACCAAATACTAATTACAATTACAGGCACGCACTACCATATTTGAATTGACCTTTTTAAAAGAAACAGCTTTGGTGGATACTAAAAATTAAACTGTCCCCATGGGCCACAAGTGTAACCATTAATGTGGTTTCTTTTCTTTTCTTTTCTTTTTTTTTTTGGCCAGAGCAAAACATTAACTGTAGTTAACAGTTTACTAATCTGATATTTGGAATAAATCATTAATATCTTTCTAACCTGAAGAGAACAGGTGGTTTGTGAGACCTGCCTGTTCAATGCTACTGCAGACCCTGAGCGTTTGGCTGTGATCCTCCTGTTGTGCCTGTAAGAATACACTGACTACCACAACTAAGTCGGGGCCCTCATGTGGACGCCGTGAAAAGAAATAATCTCAAGTTGGTAGCACAAGCCTGTCATCCTGGCTTCTAAGAGTCAAGCTAAGTGAGGCAAGAGCATCAGGTAAGGCTGGGCTGGACGTACACAGGGAGCTTGAGACCAGTCTACAACACAGTAAAGATGATGCTGGTGGCGCATGCCTTTAATCCCAGCACTTGGGAAGCAGAGGCCATAAGTCTGGTCTACAGAGTGAGTTCAAGGATGGCCGAGATTACATCAAGAAACCCTGTATCAAAAACAAACGCCAAAACAGAAGAGACTGAAGAAGGGCTAGGCAGGCAGTGCTTACAATCTAAGTGTAAGGCCCTGAGCTTAGACTGCGTGGCCTGGCTGTAACTGAAGCCTTCAGGAGGCAGAGGCAAGCTGGCTACCTGAACTAGCTCAATCAGTGAGCTCTAGGTTTAATCCAGCAACCCTGCCTTAGTATGTAAGGTGAGGAGAATTATTAAGCAAGGCACCTGATATCAACTTCTGGCCTCTGCACACACATTCACACACAAGTACACCCACATACCTGAACAAGTATACCCATACATTGCACATACACACATAGGCAGTAACTGAACTAGAAGGAAATAAGAACAGATCAAGCACCATATAGCACCATCAGCCCTCCATGAAGAACATCAACAAAGGCCATCTTCTAGAGTGCAATTTTTCTTTTTTCCATTTTTGTAGCTTTTAAGATACGGTCTTACTCTATCCCAGCTATATTGATACCCCCGCTTCCTGAACCTTTTCTTTTGAAATAAAGCAACCTTGGAGTTTATTTCTTCTTAAAGGTTTATTCTTTTTAATGGTTTAGTATAGACTTAACCATGGGCACTAAAGGTTAGAGCTGGAACAGGCTTTAAAGTGGCCTCTGAAGAGTTATCCTAATCCATCCACAATCTCGATCACATAAACCAAAGGCAGTCAATTCCATAAAAAGCACTTCCTAAACACATATTCTTTAGCCATTTAACAAGTCAGATCACAAAAACCTAACAGTTCATTTCCTGAACAAGAATTCCAAGTAACTGTTGAAAATGAACTCAACTACTAACACAGCACTAACAAGCAGTGTCTCCTTATCACAAAAAAATGTTAAGCACTTCAAATTTGAGAATGATTAGAAATAATAAATTCCTAATTACTCCAATGCAAAATGTATCTATAATCATTAATTCTGCTTGATAAAAAGTCAAACTGTCCACTACAATTTGAAACGCTGTGAAATCCAAGTAACTTGTTCACTGAAAAGTGGCATGTTCCTAAGATTGCCTCAGTAGTACGAAAGGAAGCAGTAAGGACGCACTTTGCCTGCAGCTTGTCTGTATCAGCTGGTTAATTTCTAATTCCCAGTCCTTGATGGCCTTAGTGAATACAGACTTCCAGAATGATGCAGCCTGCATAAATACAAACCTTAAAGACCCCAGATACAGAACTACTTTAGCACCCGGCACCATGCTCCCTGTCATCAGCGCCACTCATCTTGTTTACGAATGAAATGACCATTGACACTAACCACACAATATGCTATATATATATAAGAAGCACAGAGTAAACGACTCACTAGTATGCTGAACGGTTTGCTGTGGGAGTCTACATTTTATTCAGTGAAAACCACAGGTAAGATTCTTAATACTGAACTAGTAATGGCCAGGCAACACTTAGACAACATGACAAACTAGAGTCTCAGGACAAAATGCACATACACAAGTGCTCCTAAAGGTCACCTTGCCACCAACATTTATTTTAAAAATAGCTAAAAATTCATCTTTCCTTTACCTGAACTCAGTAAGTTCTCTAAACAATCCTCTATGCTTTCTTCATAGAGGCCATGATCACAGACAGAACCCCTGGGTCAGACTTAAATGTGAATTCCTAATTGAAACCATACAGTCACCAGTTTTGTGAAGCCCAAAACAGCACTGTATGATTTTCACTTCCTATCATAGCATAAGAAAACAATGTTCTAACAACAAAAAATTGGTGTGTGTTATGAAGACTAAGCATCTGCACACCACTATACCATCTTAAAGAAACCATAAAGTCCACTGCCCAGGGGGGAAAATGCAGTAGTAAAATGTTAATAACCTAGAAATACCCTTGACACCTCTAGTAGTCCTTCTTGGGCAGGTGTCTGCGTTTCACTAGTTTCTTAGCAACCACACTGGCTCAAGCACACCCAGAACAAGAAAGAAAGAAAGAAAGAGAGAGAGAGAGAGAGAGAGAGAGAGAGAGAGAGAGAGAGAGACAAACAAAAACCCCACCTCTGCCCTCCTTCCCTCTTTAATATTTAAAACCAAGAGTGCTGGACTTTGTTCTCTTAGTCTAGGCATCACCCAAGACAGGGGTCCAGTTAGATGCCACCCTAAAGGTCAGTGACCAAATTTGGTCAACACTGGTGCCATCTCTGCCGTCATCATTCTTGTCACTGTCAGGAACAACTGTCACCTTGCCACTACCAGGGAGGCAAAGCAGCTGGACTATTTCTTTTGTCTGCTCCTTTTACAAAGTGCCCAACATCATCTTAGTGTGATCTTACAACATGATAACCAATGGAAGAACCCCAACAGAAAAGGCCTTCCAAGGAGAAACTTTCTGATACTAAACACTGGTAGGGCACAAGCATTTCGGAGACCCTGCACAATCAGGATCCATTTCTCACTGCACTGCAAAAGTGGCTATTACCTTATCAAAACAGCTTCTAACATTTTTCCTCTAGTTCTTGGGTTATTTTGTCTTTTTGTTTTTAAACACGGAAACTCAATGGCCATTATTTATTTTCTGGTATACCAAGAAATACTTTCAACTTTTAGGGGTAGAAAAAATAATTTCTTAAATACTTACGAAAGATATACATGCTGCCAGCAATAAAATTCTAACTAGTAAGTCTTCAAACTGCTCGATCACAAGTTCCAGCAAGGTCTTTCCTGTTAGAAAAGAAGGGAAAAAAAATTGTGTCAATTGTCCACATCAATCAGTCGGCGTCTGCACACACATCATCTCTCTAAAATAACACGTTAATAGAATTATTTACCTTCTTCAGCCGGCAATTCTAGAACGCCGAAATCCGACAGGCAACGTGTCAGGAGGAGAGCAGAAAGAATGAAGACATTTTATTAGCGCTTTTTACAAAAACTGCTAAACTCACCACCACCGTTGTCTGAAAGGCAGATATAGGCACACGAACGGCGAACGACCTCTCTCCACTTTGATACCCCGAGAAAATTATGCAGCCCTGGTAATCAATGGGCTCGGAACTGCTCTTAAGCCCTCTCCGGGCTCCCGAACCATGCAGTCATTTCAGCTGGGTCATCACTTCTGCCAGATGTGCAACTTTGGGGAGTACGAGAAACGGTCGGAGGGTTTCTCAACCACATCGACGCCTCATAAATCCGCGGGGGACTCAGCCCAGCCGCAGGAGCCTCCTCCCTCTCTCTCTCTCCCTCCCTCCCTCCCCCCACCCCGGCTTGCAGAGCGCCGGGAAGGTCACCGGCTCGAGACCCCTAGAGGTCGGCGATGGCCCGGACCCGCGCGCGGACCGCCGGGCCTCTCGCAGCCGTCGGGCGCCGAGCCGAGCCGAGCCCCACGAGGTGGAGCCGGGTCAGCCATCTTCCCTTGCGCTCTGGCCCGCGCCGCGCCGCTGCAGCCCCGGCGCCCCGCACCTACCGTTGGAGCCCCATCTCTCCTTGAGCTTCTTGACCTGCTCCAGGCTCAGCCCCGTGCTCTCGTTGACGCCGAAGTGGCCCAGCACCTCCTCCACGGTCTTTGTGTGAGCGTTCTCCATGGCTGCGGGGGCCCCGGCCGGCCTCGCCTCGCGTCCCCGCGGCCTCCTCGCCTCCGCCTCGCACTCGGGCCGCGGGCTCGTGCCACCGCGGGCGCCCGGGCGCGGACAGCTGTCCCCTCCTCTTTCTCCTCCTCCTCCGCGGCGGCGGCCGCTTCCGCCTGACCGGGCGCTGAATCACCCGAGCCCCCTCCCCCAGAAACCGCCGCACGCGGCCGGGCCTCGCCGAGCCCGCCCGAGGGGCTGCGAGCCTCCCGCCCCGCCGCGAGTGTGCGTTGCCTCTGTTGCCAGCCGGCCGCAGGTAGCGCAGGCCGCGGCGCTGCGCTGAGGAGACCCGGCGCGGCTGAGGAGGGGCGCCCGGGCGAGCCCTCGGTGGGGAGGACGGCGAGGCGGGCGACTGGAGAGGAGCTGCGCGGCGCGCCTGCCCGAGCCCCTCAGCTCTGCACCCCCGACAGCGGCGGAGGAAACTGCGGCGGAGGAGACGGGAGGTGGCGTCGGGGACGGCTCCGCGGAGGCTGCTCTAATAGCATTTATCCGCCGCTGCCTCCCCTCTCGCCGCCGCCGCGGCATGTGGACGCCGCTCATTGGCCGAGAGAGCCCAGCGCGGCGCGGGCGGCGCGGCCCCGCCCCCTCCCCCGGCGCCCTCCCGCGCGCGCGCTGCGCGCCCACGCTGCCGGCAGGCCCCGCCTCCTCCCGCGCGCCGCCCCCAGTAACCCGGATCGAGGCCGCGCGCGGTGTGCGCGCGCAGGCCACCTCCGCGTCCTCGCTGTGCTCGCTGCGGCCCGGGCGGGCGGAGGGCGAGCCCGACCTTACGCGGTCGCGGCTTTCCCATTCCGTCCGCGTGCAGGAATAGATCGCGGAGCTCACGGGTGGGCGCTCTGTGCTGGGGGCCCCGCCGCTGAGGGGGGACTTCCTGGGGCCGCGTGGTGGCAGGGAGGCGCCGGAACGCTGGGGACCGAGGCGCGCAGGGACTGGTGTCCTTGGCTTGCCTCCGCGCCCTGGGCAGTGCGAGCCGTGCTCTGCATCCTAATGTCTCCTTCAGAGCCCCCCTCAGCAACCAAGGGGAGGAATTCCGCAGTTCCCTTCCCACACAGCCAAAAGCGCTCATCTGTCGCCTCGGGAACACCGCATCCCACACCCCCAGCCGAAAGCCCCATCTCCATCGCACGCCAACACCAGCCCTTCCTTCCCCTGCGGGTTCTGTGCCCCGACAGGGAATCCCACTCTTGGGGGAGGAAGGAGGAAGTTTTATTTCGGTTTTAGTAGCTCACACAGCCTTTGACACACGTCTGCATAGAAGTCACAGGTTATGCTGTAACAGCTACGCCTGTGCTAGGTAGCTTGGCTTTGGCTTCAAAAATGAAGGCTGCTATATAGACTTTCACTTCCCCCAATGGGAGAAAAGGAGCCTTCAATCCCAAATCTATTCTTAAACCACATATGTTGTGTCGGTGAGGTCTGTAGAGAGCCTAGCATGGAACGTAATTTTGCCAATATAAAGAGGCCACACGGAGCCAAGTGTGGTGCCCGCCTGTGATCCCAGCACCCAGAGGTGGAAGCGACGCGATCAAGAGTTCAAGGTCACGTCCAGACACTTGAGTTTAGAACCAGCCTTCGATATTGGACCTTGTCTAAAACATCAAAAAAAATTTTTTTTAAGGCAGAGGAAGGTGGGAAGCCATACTTAACAGGGAGGAGGACCTTTGCATTGAATTCACGAATATCTTCACAAAAAGCGGCTCCACGAAGGGAAATAGATTGCAAAATAAAGCATTTCGTCTACTTGAGTGTTTAGCAACGCCTCCCCCCCAACACTTAAGTCCGTCCCACAAGGCTCCGCCTCAAGACTTAAGATAGATGCCTTCAGCAGATGCAAATCACGGTGCTTTACCCGACTGAAAAAAAAAAATCAAGTACGTCATTTAATTATTTCCAAGGAGTGGAGGCTGGCATGCAGTTCTGATTGATACTTGGAATAGGACCAACAGAACCCTACACGAAACAAACAAACAAAAATTCTACTGTATAGCAATGCACTGCCTAGAAGCAAGGTGGAAACTGGTTAGGTCACAGCCTCTTCTGGAGGATCAGGTGACGGCC
This sequence comes from Rattus norvegicus, assembly GCF_021556685.1. Taxonomy (NCBI): domain Eukaryota; kingdom Metazoa; phylum Chordata; class Mammalia; order Rodentia; family Muridae; genus Rattus; species Rattus norvegicus. The sequence continues at coordinate 41,108,295 of NC_141545.1, read as the reverse complement.
TGCGAGGTGGGGGTGCGGTGATGGAGAGCCCGTGGGTCTTCCTCCTCCTTGTATTCCAGTTCTGCCTGCCTTCGTGTTTTTCACACCAACTGCAAGAGGCGCTGAGAGCAGGAAGGTCATGACCTCTCTGTTTGAGATGCTCACTGGGTTTCATTTTTTGTTCGTTTCTTTGTTTTTGTGTAGCCCCCTCTTTCAGAGGCTGTAGGTGCACCTTACAACATGAGTTCCTGGTTCTTCTCCCGCCCCCGCCCCCGCCCCCGCCCCGCCCCCGCCCCCGCCCCGGGCCATCTTCTATATGTCCCCTCCGGAAAGATGCTTTTATTATCTAAAGCCGCTCCCCTCCCCAGTATGCCCGCTATCTCATTATTCAAGGGTCTCCTCCCCTAACACTTATCTATGGAAAACGGGCTGTACATTTCGTTTAGCTGCTCACTGCCGGCCTCCTAGCGTCTTGTACGACATCCAGATTTGAGGTCCACGCGAACAGAGCTTGTCTTGTCCACACTCAGTACAAGGCCTAGCCCCCAGCATCTGCGCATTTATTGAGTAGGTACGGTTTCAGTGAATGAGAGTCCCACCCTCCTCAACCCATCAGTGACTTGCAAAGGGGCTGTGCCAGCACAAAGGCCCCAGCACTCGTCGGCTCAACTCCAGTGTATTGATTTTTTTCCATTCAGGAATAAACTGGATTTATTTTGGCCCCCGGACCACTGGCCTATGAGATTGGCTGTGAGGCTTAGTATTAAAACAAAGCTGCCTTATGGGGCTCCCAGAAATGACACCCTTAGTCTCATAGGTACCGCTACCATCTTCCATTGCCCTTCTGGAATGTTCTTTGCAAGGTGTTTCTTTTTTACTGAAGGTTGGAATGCTCCCTTAAACTAATAGTATGATTTTTAGCTCAGCATTGGCCCCAGGCATATGATCATGCCAACTAGGTCTTTGTCTCCTCAGCCTGTCGTTATCTCTGAGCCCTCTTGCTCAGAGGTTGGCAAAACTGATCTTGAACCCAGACTCCTGGAGGCAGAATCCCTGGCTACTTTTATGTAGAAATAAAGTTGGGAGAAACACATAAAAGGGTCTATCTCGCTTCAAAAAGAAGGAGAAACGGGCACGGCGTAGTCACGCCCACCTATAATCCCAACGCTCAGGAGGCAGAGGCAGCTGAGGATGAGGTGTAGACTAACCTGATCTACATAGTGAATTCCAGGCCAGCTTAGTGAGAACCTGCCTTAAAAAAAAAAAAAAAAAAAATGGGGCTCAGTTTGTTTTGTGTGCAATGCTGTACTCCGCTGGTTTGCAAGGCTTTAATAAGAAAGGTTACCGTCTTCCAGCAAGGCTCAGAACCACATACTTAATCACTTGAGGACAGGAAGAGACGGAAAGACGCAGCGTGCAATGCAGAAAGATGAAAGACCTTCAGAGGCACGAATAAAGGAGGACCTTAGCTAACCGGGGAAAAAAAGCAGGTTAGTTTAAAAAGCTATTCAGACAGAAAAGCCAGGAGGTGACTTGCAAAAGAGGCCGGGCCGGGTCTCAGCCCTCTGCAGGCCTCCCGGGAAGTGGTGGGGGCCACAGGAGGCAGCCTGCTCCATATTTGGACAGCTCCAATCATTAAAGCAGCCCCATTGTGAGCTGAGTCCACCTTCTCCCGGCTACAACCACCTCGAACAAGCTTAAATCCTTCTCTGTGTTCCCTTTGAGTATTTCCAGATCGCCCCAATGTGTCCTTTCCTAACTAAAAAGAGCAGCTGGGGGGCTGGGGATTTAGCTCAGTGGTAGAGCGCTTACCTAGGAAGCGCAAGGCCCTGGGTTCGGTCCCCAGCTCCGAAAAAAAAGAACCAAAAAAAAAAAAAAAAAAAAAAAAAAAAAGAGCAGCTGGGCACTGAGCTGTTTCCTAAAGCCTGAGTCCCCGCCCCTCAACCTCTCTGGACTCGTCCAATATTGAGCATCCTCGCCCAAGCGTGCATGACCCACCTCTGTCCTTCCACTTACATCGTATTAGCAGTGAACTCAAACCAAGCCCTCTGCGCACGAATCAGAGTCCCGTTAAAGCTATTTATGGTATACTTAGCCTGTTGATTTTTCTGTCCCAGGCACTGAGCCCTGCCTATAATTGAATGTTTTTTGTGCTTATTATGATCTCTTTTAGTCTTATCTTCAAGCAGTCTTTTTAAAAAGATTTTTCAAAAATGGGAATGAATGTTCTGCTCGCATACACGCGTAGGTACCACGGCGAAGGCCAGAAGGTGGCATCAGATCGCTCAGAACTGGAATTACAGATAATTGTAAGCAGCCACGTGGGTGCTGAGACTAGAACCTGGGTCCTCTGGAAGAGCTGGCAGTGTTCTTAACCACCAAAGCATCTCTGCAGTCCCCAGATTTAGTTTGAACTCTGTGTGTGTGTGTGTGTGTGTGTATCTGTGTGGCGGTATGTGCACATGAGTGCAGTTACCTAAAGAGGCCAGGAGAGGGCATCAGATCCCCCGGACCTGGAATTAATAGTCTGTTGTGAGCCATCAACATGGGTGCTGGAAAAAGAACTAAAGAAAAAGTTAGGGCTGGAGAGATGGCTCAGCGGTTAAGAGCGCTGACTGTTCTTTCAGAGGTCCTGAGTTCAGTTCCCAGCAACCACGTGGTGGCTCACAACCATCTGTCATGGGATCCCATGCCCTCTTCTGGTGTGTCTGAAGACAGCTACAGTGTATTCAAATACATAAAATAAATAAATAAATATTAAACAAAATGAAACAATGTTTAGACTACGTTCCCTCTGGCAGCACCTAAAGAGGAAAGGAAGTGGAGGAGCTTAGCATGGCTCCTGTGTAGGCATGATGTGTAAATTTGTGAAGCGTTCCACATTCTTAAATGACAGTTGCATCCTGTACTTTGTTATGTTCGGTTGCTATTTCCTAGAAGCTTGTTCTTTTCTAATGAGAGACAGAAAGGGAGTGGATCCAGAGGGCCAAGGAGGTGGAGGGGGGAACTGGAAGGGGTAGAGGGAGAGAAAACTACAGTTAGGATATATTGAATGAGAAAAGAATCTATTCTCAAGAAAAGAAAAAATGAAAAAAAAAAGGATTTAGTTTTTGTCTATGAGTGTCTTGCCTTTCATACACGTCTTTAGGGTTTTACTGCTATTGAAGAGATACCATGACCAATGCAACTCTTTTTTTTTTTTTTTCTTTTTCTCTTTTTTTTTCGGAGCTGGGGACTGAACCCAGGGCCTTGCGCTTGCTAGGCAAGCGCTCTACCACTGAGCTAAATCCCCAACCCCTGACCAATGCAACTCTTTTTTTTTTTTTCTTTTTATTTTTTTCGGAGCTGGGGACCGAACCCAGGGCCTTGCATTTGCTAGGCAAGCGCTCTACCACTGAGCTAAATCCCCAACCCCCAATGCAACTCTTATAAAGGACAACGTTTAATTGGGGCTGGCTCACAGGTTCAGAGATTATCATCATGGTGGGAAGCATGGCAGCACGCAGGTAGACATGGTGCTGGAGAAGGAGCTGAGAGTTCTACATCTTGATTGGCAGGCAGCAGAAGGGGACTGTGTATCAACTGGGGGTAGCTTCAGCATGAGGCCTCAAGGCCCACCCACTCTTCCTGCAGCAAGGCCACACCTATTCCAACAAGGCCATACCTCCTAATAATGCCACTCCCTAGGGCCAAGCTTTCAAACACGTGGGTCTATGGGGCCACACCTATTCAAATCACCACGCTCTGTCTGTACATTATATACATGCCAGGTGCTCTTGGAGGCCAACAACTGCTCCTTACCACTCAGTGGCCCCTCCAACCCCAACCCCAAACAGTGTTTCAGTGATACATCTCAGATTTGATTTACATATAATTTAACAAACAGGATGACTACGTCACTATCCAACAGGTCTTTTAGCTACTCATTCCAGATCAGAAATAACTAGTCAGGTGCTGGAGAGATGGCTCAGTGGTTAAGCACACTAGGTGCTCTTCCTGAGGTCCCAAGTTCAATCCCCAGCAACTATGGGGCAGCTCACAACTGTCCAGGGGATCTGCCATCCTCAAACAGATGCTTATGTCTTAGTTTGGATTTCCACTGCTGTGAAGAGACACCATGATCGAGGCCACTCTTATAAAGAACAACATTTAATTGGGGCTGGCTTACAGTTTCAGAGGTTCAGTCCATTATCATCAGCACAAGTAGACTTGGTGCTGGAGGAGGAGCTGGAAGTTCTACACCTTGAACCGAAGGCAGCCAGGAAAAGACTAGGAGGCGGAGGCTCTCTTCCACAATGGGCAGAGCTTGGGCACTAGGAGCCCTTAAGCTCCACCCATACAGTGACACACATACTCCAACAAGGCCACACCTCCTAACAGTGCCAAGCACATTCATACCACCACAGCATATAAAAATGAAAGTTAAATTAAATTAAAAAAAAAAGCTAATCAACTGAATGAGATTATTTAGCTGTTATAAGTCATCTTGGAAAGAGGTTCCAAAGCCAAGAAAGTAAGGCTCTTTAAGGGTGTCCCTGCCTACTAATCCCCTGATGGTCTGTCATATACAATTGGAGCATCCATTGCTCTTCTCGTGGTTGACGGAATTTGAAGGTCATGTACTATGAAAAATGCCCCAGGACCAAACTTGGCATCGTGAAATGCTTACACTGAGAGGCGAGGAGGAGCCAAGACCTCTGACAGGATCCCATCTGCCACTTCTCGCTTGCTCGGGATGTGTTCTTGTTGAGTGAAATGGTGGCTGGGGAGGCTGCAGTATCAAAATACTACAAATCCGACGTCCTTCTGCCCCAGGCTCCTGAATGCTGGGTTTAACAGTGTGTGCCACCATTCTCGGCTGTCCATAAGAAATTAATGGGAGAGCTATGTTCAGGAGTCCTTGTCCACAACAGGCTCCAAACCGCCTGTTGTCAGGCTTCGTGTGGAGACATGTTCACTCAAGCATGACTTGGGTCACCAAACACACACTAGCGCTTTGTGACCGCCATTGTTTCTACATGCCGCAAAACTGACATCTGAGCGACTTACCAGAACATCTTCTCTAGAATCCCCAATCCCACACCCCATGCGTCACTAAGTGCCCTTCTCATGGACCGGTGTTCGAAACTCCAACTCTTAGGAAGCTTACGAACGTGAGACTTCCAGGGAGTTCAAACGGACAGTGACTGACTGGCTACACAGGCAAAGTCACCTCCACATCCCAGCTGTCCCAGGTGGTGGCAGACGCAGTTCCTAGGGACTCCATTCTGTAACTCACTAGTTTGGCAAAACCACTTATTTATTTACTTATTTTTAAGACAGGATCTCCCAAGGTAGCCCTAGCTATACTGGAACTCACTGTGTAGACCAGGCTAGCCTCGGCTCACAGAGCGTCACCTGTACAGTAGTAGGTACTCACGCCAACAGGTTAATTTAGCCTCCTTTTCAGCCTGTGTCTCTCCCTCCTTAACTCTGAAGCTTTGGTGGCCCAAGGCCCAGGGCTGGCCGTTCTTTGTTATCTTCAATCCCTCCTTTCGACATTGCTTTAGCCCCACCCACGTACACATGACACACACATTTTCACGTCCAGACTGACAAGCTCAGCTGCCAGCCTACGTCTCCACCCATCCAAGCCATGGGCCCCCGCGTGAGGGTGACAAGGGTGAGTGAGAGGTCATGTCCTTTAGAAAAGGGAGTCATAAATAATACAGGCTATCCAGGGCCAAGAAGTTCAGCCTCTTCGGGGCAGAATGAGTAAGAAATGGGCACACCATGTGAATAATAATACAGTGGGCATGTCACCCACCGTCACCTCTCTTCTTACAACAAAGTATAAGGCGCAGGAGAGCAGGGGTCTGCAGGTGATAATTACAGGTGGCCAGATAAACGTGTGGCCACCATTGTCTCAGAGACCCTTTCATGTTCTCCCCGTTGGTGTCCCCAGCAAGCACAGCGGGTCACAGGTACCGCACATATCAAACTAATTGATTAACAAGACCCTTTTCTCTCTTTGCAGCTGCTGCTCTGGGGCGGGTGGGGGTGGGGTGGGGTGAGATGAGCAAAGCATTGCCATCTTCGAGAAGAAAGAAAAAAAGAAAAGAGAGAAAGCCGTAGAGCAGTGCAAGCAAAGCATTGTGGGATGGGTTTCAAAGCCTTGGCTCCCTACGGGGCACTGCACTTTAAATTTAGCAACAGTTCCTGCTTCCATTGGTTTGCTCTTTGATTTTGGTGGAAACATTTTTTTTTTCTTTTCTTTTTTTTCGGAGCTGGGGACCGAACCCAGGGCCTTGCGCTTGCTAGGCAAGCGCTCTACCACTGAGCTAAATCCCCAACGGTGGAAACATTTCTAAAGTTTCTCTCCTCTGTCCTCCCTGGTCCCCTCCGTCCTGCCTGCCCCCCACCCGGTCCAGTGGCCCCCTCCAGTTTCAAGGTGCTCAGACCTTAAATGTTTAAATTCTTGAAGGGCAGGGGGACTCGGTCTCCTAGCCCAACAAAAATAAGGAACAGGCTCTGGCTAGTTGAATGATGAGACTCTCCAAGGTAGGCTGGAGGCCCCCCCCCCCACTAATGCCAAGGCCCTGCTCCCCTGCTCCCCAGCAGGCGTAGCGGTAGTGAACAGGTAGAGTTTCAGGCTGGCAGGAACCCAAGGACAGATAGAGCAAGCAACAGATAGGGTTGCCGTGGACAATTTCCTAGAACAGGCTCTTTGTTCCCAAGGTTGACCAGCTGGTTCCCTTGATGTCCCACAATAGCGGAAAGAGTGATTGGTGGACCCATGAGCACGTCTAGGTGTCTGTTGTGATCCCGTTCTAGCCACCCGATAGCTCTCCACAAATCCCAGGGGTCTGGCCGTCGGCCCGAGTCACCTTGTGATTCCTCATTTTGGCGAGGGGGAAGGAGGGGAACACTGTGTATCCTGAGAGAAGTGTGTCTGCCATGCCTGATCAGTTCCATCTGGGTGCCTGCATCAGGAGCTCCGTCTGGCTCCAGCAGTCTGTGGAGCTGACGCACTGCAGATCCCAGCAAACCACCAGCTCCTCCCTAGCCCGCTTCTCCGTCATCTTCCCTGGAGAGGAAGACCCCTGCAGACTCCTCCTCCCCCGAGTCCTGCCTTCTTTCCTGAGATGCCCTTCACTATGGGTCTGGGCATCCACTTTGGGGTCTGGGATTCACTGGAGACCTGCAGGAGGGCGGGCCTCTAGAGAAAGGGCAGGGTAATTTGTGGTTTGCATTTCTGGTGCTGGGGAATCCAACTCGAGCATGGCAGGTACTTCGCCAACTGAGCTGCCTCAAAAGCCAACTTCCTGCCCGTGACCTTCTTGTACCACCCAGACCGGGGCCTGATTTATAGACAGAACCGCCTTTAGAAGGTCCTCCCGGTGCCTCACGTGCTGGAGGCCCGAGATACCCAACTGTCCCGTTCCCTTGGCTGCTTTCTGCCACAGGTGGAGGCAGAACCTCTCACCCGCTGGGCTGGCCTTCCCTCTGAGGTCCTCTCAGGTGGGCCAAGGGAGCCCTGATTCTGCTGCACAGAATCCGAGGAAGCAGAGGGTTGGCCCGGGGGATGTTTGCAAACATTGGAAGTTTCTCTCCCATGACTCATCAGAGGAGAACAGAGCCCCTCCTTCTTCCTGGAAGGCAGCAAAGGCAGGCCAACCCCCACCCTCACCCCAAAAAGTAACCAGCCCTCACGGAGCTCTCTCTTCAAATCTCAGGTATCCCCCCAAAAGATCAGCTGTGGCAGCTTGAGGGAGGGGACATTTAGAGACCAAAGAACATCCTGGAAGAGGCTTCTGTGACCCAAGGAAGGGCAAGAGGGGGCTGGAGGTACAGCTCAGCATTCGCAAGCCTGTACGCTCGCACATGAGGAATGTTGGCCAGAAAAATACCTGCCCCCGCTTTCTCTTTCATAGCCCTATTTCATTTATATATTTCTTTATTTCTGCCCCCCCCTTTTTTTTTGAGACTAGCTCTCCTGTAGCCCAGGCTGGTCCTATGTAGCTGAGGATGACCTTTAACCTCTGACCCTTCTGCTTCTGTCTTCCAGGTGCTGGGGTTACAAGCATGCTGGGTAAGCACTTCACCAACTGAGTTACTGGCTTCTTAATATTCAACCCGAGCTAGAAACCACTGGGAGGGTCCAGTAGGGATTTCAATGGAACATAACATAAACCTAGAAAACAATCAAATACACACCGGAAATCAGGCTGATTAAGACCGAAAGGGAAAAGAAACTGGGAAGGCAGACGTTATCGCTGGCGAACTCTCCACTTGTGCAGCAGGCTCATGGGTCACGTGTCATGATCCTCGGGACCAGGTGTCAGGTGTCATTGTCATTTCTACCCCCCCAACCCCCAGAATCTGATAGGTCTCAGATAGGTTGCCATTTGTTGAAGTCACAGACTTAACAAACCACTCACTATTCAAGAGCCAGATGTGGTGCACACATGTGATCACAGCGTTCGAGGTGAGGCAGGAAGACTGGAGTGATTCTGAGGCCAGCCTAAGCTACTCACTGAGTTCTGAGCCATCCTGGGCTACAGAGTAAGACCCTGTTTTGAAACAGAGAGGAGGTCTGGTGCTGGACAGACGGATGGCTCAGTGGTTAAGAGCACTTACTGCTCTTGTAGAGGTCTGAGGTTTCACAAGGTGACTTACACCCAACTTTAACTTCAGTTCCAGGAGATCCCATGTCCTCTTCCGGTCCCTGCTGTACACAGACATACATTCAAGCAAATAAATCAGACACATAAAATAAAAAAAAAAAATTTTTTTTTAGGTTCTTTTTTTCGGAGCTGGGGACCGAACCCAGGACCTTGCGCTTCCTAGGTAAGCGCTCTACCACTGAGCTAAATCCCCAGCCCCCAAAAAAATTTTTTTAAGAGAAAAATATTTCTCTATTTTTCTCTATTCACTTCCTCCAAGGCTGTTACATTGTTGGGGACACATGATGACTATTTGTGTGGAACTTGTACGGATCAATTCCTCATATCATAAAATATACTAAACCTCGTGGTGGAGAGAGAGCTAAGCATTATGGGACGCAAATCCGAGGACGCAGCAACAGTATTCTCTGTGGAGATAAATTCGAAGTACTTTAGATACAAAAACATTTTCTGCCTAAAACAAAGGGAGGGACTCTATGCAGAAGTTCTGGGAAGGCCTTCGCGATTCCTGAAAGCCATTTTCACGACAGAAGCCAATGCCTCTGTGGTGTGTGAAAATGTTCACACACAGATCTCCCTGCAGCGAACAGCGCTTTAATTTCCTGACCCCAGGTCTCGTCCCTCCTCCCAGAGCCAAGGGGGTGAGAGGGCCCCTTAGAGTCCTGCAGAAATGCAATCTCTTCCAAGGGTGAGGCATGGACATACTTGCGGTCCCAGCTAGAGGTTGGGGGTGGGGGCGGGGAGGGCGTGTGACGCCCTCCAGCGATCTGCAGGAGGCCGACGTCGAGACTGCGTGGACCTGAGCTGGCATTTGGCCAGGACAATGGGATTAACTTCCCAAGCGCTGGCCAAGAAGGGCCCTGGGATTTTTATTTTTATTCGTTTTCCATTACAACTGCACAGCAACGCAAACAAAGCCCCAAACAAGGTGAGCCGCCATGGAGTCCTTTCCCTTCGCGGGGTGGCGTCTCAATGCCACACATCTTGCTGACCTTGGCTCACCCCTCGTTTGAGTCGAGAGTTTGATTACCTCCTACTCTGGGGACAATGGGAACGAGGCACGGTGAATGCCCAGCTAGCTCCGTGCGCCGAAAAGGGAAGTACATCAAGGTGTGAGCGAGCTCGGAGCCCATTGTACCTAGGAACAATACCTTAAGGAGAAACTGGTAGAAATCCAAGAAAGGAGAGGCCCTACCACCCTCAGACCCCAGATCAGGGGCCCTAGGCACTGGGGGTACAGAAGAAATACAGCTACAGGCAGCCAAATGCCAACGGGAGAGCAAGTGAGGAGGAGGAGAAAGCCCAGAGAAGCAGAACAAGGGCAGGCTCCGGAGAGCCTCAAGAGAGGACGGTCCCCCATCCACGGAGGGGTGTTCCGTCTTGTGAGCCGTGTGCTCTTCAGCTGGGTGATTTAAAGTCAACCGCTCCTCACCTGTTGGAAACTGAGAGAAACAAAGTAAGAGAATGGCAGGCGTTGCGTCCACAGTGTGGTCTTCGGGCGAAGCGACCCGAACCGTGTTCACACTTCCTGGTTTGTCGGAGAGGAGAGGGAGATAGCTCAGCAGATTAAAATCATAAATAAAGAAACAAATAGACAACAAACAGCGAACGCATTCGTGGAGCAACCGCGCGGGCCCACCTGAGCCCTCTCTGAGAGCCAGGTGAGGTAGCTCGTGTCTGTAATCCCAGCACCCTAATGTGAGGTGGGAGACAAAGGCAGGAGAATGAGCTGGGAGCCGGAGTATGCATAATTGAAAATAAAAATGAATTTAAAAATTTAATTGTTTAATGTATCCTTCTCTCATACATCCTCCTGGCCAAGGCTTCCTCTCCCTCCACTCCTCCCAATCCCAACTATCCCAGCCCCTGCACCTCCCCTCCCCCCGAGTCACTTCTCCTCCGTGTCCCTTCAGAAAAGAGCAGTCTTCCCAGGGATATCCTGAATACTGCATAACAACATGTAGTAAGACTAGGCACAAACCTGGTATGGTGGCACATACCTTTAACTCCAGCACATGGGAGGCCTGGTCTACACAGTTTCAGGATACATAGAAGGACCCTGTCTCAAAAATCCATCCATCCATCCATCCATCCATCCATCCATCCACTCACCCATCCATCCACCCATCCATCCACCCATCCACTCATCCATCCATCCATCCGTTAATCCAACCATCCATACATTAAAAAAATAGATGAGAGGCTTGGGGCATGACCCTGGGTTTTACCCTCAGTACCCTATCCCTAAAATGTGGGTAACAGAATCAGCTTTCCATTTTCCTGGGGTAACTGGGGGAGACCCCTGGTGTTTATTATTTAACCATCAGCTGATGGGCATTTACATGGCTTCTCCCTCTGAGCTATGGTGAACAGTGCTGTAATGAAGCTGGTTCTATGGACACCTCTCCAAGACAGCTTGCCATGCTCTCGGGTTCTCTTCCAGGAATGCAGTAACGGGATTGTTAGATCAGATGTTCCGTGTGTGTCTGTATGTGCCTGTGTGTGTGTGTGTGTGTCTGTGTGTGTGTGTCTGTGTGTGTGTCTGTGTGACTGTGTCTGTGTGTGTGTGTCTGTGTGTCTGTGTGTGTCTGTGTGTGTATGTGTGTGTCTGTGTGACTGTGTCTGTGTGTGTGTGTCTGTGTGTATCTCCATGTGTGTGTGTCTGTGGTGTGTGCATGTGTGTGTGTGTGTGTGTGTGCGCGTGTGTCTGTGTGTGTGCGTTCAATGTTTATTATTACTGGGTATGGGACTTTGTTTCTCACACATCAGGTGAGTGCTCTGCTACCAGGCTATAGCCCACGCCTTTTTAGTGTTTTGAGACAGGGGCTCACAAAGCTGCCCAGGCTAACCTTGAACTTGGGATCCTCCTCTTTCAGCTTCCAAGCAGCCAAGGTTATAGGCCTGAGCCACCAGGCTGATATTTCTTTCTTGATTTCCAACACCGTACCCCGCCCTGCGCTATAAGCCTTGGCCCTAACCTTTACCCCCCACCACCTGGGCTAGCCTATCCTTCCTGCAATTCAATTCGGACTCCTTAGAGTGCCCTGGGCCGGGCAGCCCCACCCGTGCATCCCTTAGGCCTCTCAGGGTGTTTCATGAGAGAGCCCGGCTCAAGCTCAGAATGGAGTGTCTACTGCTTGAACCCTGTCCAGTCCTGTGCTGGCTGTTTTCAACTCCCTAAATCTGGTGTGGCGGGGGGGGGGGGGGCACTGTCACTTTCCCCTCATTTCCCTGCTCTTTCTCCTCAGGAGGGAAATTTGACTGTCGGGAGGAGTTGGCGACCTCATTCTGTCATTCTGTTCTTGGGGCCACTGACAGGAGGAAGCTGGCTCTGCTGGGAGCAGGTGCTCAGAATCTGTGTCTTTCGTGGGATCCTCTTGGGTGTTTTTGGTTCTTTTTTTGGAGCCTCTGGGCCTCAGTCTTCCAGGGTCACACGTGTTCCAAGTCACAGGGAAGGGTGTATGAAAGACACCTTCCCTTTGGATGTCACATCAGACCAGGAAGCTGGAGACCCTTTGCTTGCTGCTGTCCCTACGGACAGGCAAGCCGGCTCATTGCTAGTCCCGGGACGGCGTTTCCGGCTCATCTTCCTACCAGGGTCAGTCAGGCCTGTGCCTGTAGCTTCTCCAGCCCCTACTAGGATCATGCCCTTAATTCAAGGTTTAGACCTGGATATTCCTGGCGCTTGCTGGAATGGAGGTAGGCGTGGAAGGAACCACGGGAGACCATCAGCCAATCAGCCGTTATTCCTCTTCCTTAGGAGCTTTACCTGTGGGCCCAGTGATAGATAGGACGAAGGAGGAGGAGACAGGGAAGTTTTAGAAACCTGTCTTCCTTTCAGCCCAAGGATTCTTCGGCTGGTTGACTCCGTGTCTGCTGGGAGCGAGGGCAGGTGGGGACCTGCCAACAAACTGACCTGTCCTGAATCAGCCTTGGGGAAAAATGAGGTGTCACCACAGAAGAAACCTATGACAAACCCATTTCCCTCTCTGGCTCCCAAGGTTAAAACAAAGCATTCCGTTGGAGAGTTTGGGCCTAATTTATCCTTTTAAAGCCGGGTCTCATAGCTCAGGACGACCATGAACTTGAGATTCTCCCGCCTGTACCTTTGGCTCGCCGCCGGGACAGTTTTGCCAGTGTGCATGCTCATGTGGTGTTGGGGCTGGGGGTGGGGTGGCCAAGGCTAGCTCTGGGCATGCCAGGCAAGCAATCGAGTGAGCTACATCCTCAGCCCTAGCTGGAGGCTATGGGGATAAGAAAAGGTAACACAGTACAGTTCTCACACACTGACTGGGTTTCCTCCTCTCGGTTTATCCTATTGGCATCACACCAGCTTTATCTCCCCTGGGGGGGGGGGGGAGTGTCTCGTAGAGAAATCCTCACAGAGTAGAGGCAAATGCTAAGATGACCCCCGTTGACTATGGCTTGAGGCAGGGTTTCTCTGTGTAGCTCTGGCTGCCCTGGGATTTGCTCTGTAGCTCAGGCTGGCCTTGAATTCAGAGATCTACCTGCCTCTGCCTCCGGAGCGCTGGGATTTGAAAGTGTGTCACTGCCACCCGGCTCCAAGTTTATGTGAGGTTGGCCCTCTTCCTCCCTCCTTGACTTCCACAGCCCACGTCAGCCTCAAACTGCTGCTGTGTTGCTGTGTGTGTGTGTGTGTGTGTGTGTGTGTGTGTGTGTGTGTCCGCGCGCGCGTGGGCGCGCACACTTTGCTTTTCTCTGTAGATGATTAGCGTCTATAAGCACTTGAGTTTAAGGAGTTTATAATCTGACATCAAGTCAAGGTTTCCCTGTAGAAGAAATGTCACCGGTGTGATACAGCTTCTGGGAGCTTCCAGGCCAGTGGATGGGATTTTCCCAGCCAATCCCCAAGATTGTATAAACCAATTGTTTTCGATAACTCTTTATCTCTTGTCTCCTGCTGGCTGTCCGTCTCCTTGGTTCCTTGCCTCATCTTAGGTCTTCTTTAGTAGCTTGAAGGATCCAGCCCACGGCTGCTGCATTTTCACCTTTGGGACTGTGAGGACATCCGGTCCCTCAGGTCCCTTTCACATCCTTGCCTGCAGGCTCCTCCACCTGCTGGAGCTGAAGCTCCGTGAGGCCTCTCGGCCACTTTGGGTCAGCCAGAGTTCACTGGCCTGCAGCACACATGCATGGCTGCGGGATCGCTTGTTTGCACTTCAGCCCAGCGTCATCCCATGTGGCTGGGGTCGGTAGTGTAGCTTCTGAGCCTCCGTTTCCTTGATGTGTAACGGCTGCTCTGCCAGAGAAAGGACTCGGATGTCTGACACTGTTGGTGCTGTGTTGGCAAAATGGTGCCATCGGGAGCTGAGTCATGCTCTAATTCCTGCCCCTCCCCAACTGACATTTTTTTCCTTGGCACTTAACACCCTCTAGTCCCTTCTAAAGCTGGGACAGGCGAGGATATAACAGAATTGGGCTTTTGAACCCGGACTCCACCTGAGGAACTGAGAGGATATATCTGGTAGCCCATAGAGATCGAGGAGGTCATATTGTCCAATCTTGAGGCGAACAATTCTAGGTGTGGCAGGCAAGACCGGGTGACTGTGCATGGGAGCCACACCCACAGGGACACTGCCAGGCGCTCAGCTGGAGCCTGGAGGGGGAAATTCCTTCATAGTCTTCCGGACACTGAGGATCTCAGCTCTGGGTGGTGTCTTCTGTACCTACTGTGTGCCAGCCAGAGGAAGGGGCTCACACACCCAAGGGAGATGATGGCACATGCCCCTCTAGTGCCAAGGATGGCAGGCTTCTCCGACGATCCGGAGAGCCCATCAGAATCTCAGTAGGGAGGCCGGGCGGCCGAGGCCACAGGCTCATGGGAAACTGAGGTCCTTTCTTTGGCCCCATTGCTCTCTCACCTCCCCAGAGAGCAATAGGAATTTAAGTTTCCTGGGAAGAGAAAACCAAGGGCACTGGCCTGCTGGTTACTGCCTGGAGAAAGAGAGAGAGAGAGAGAGAGAGAGAGAGAGAGAGAGAGAGAGAGAGAGAGAGAGAGATCCTCCCCTGGGGATGGCAGATTAGGGTGAAGGGAAATCTTGCACTCTGACCCTTTTGTCTCTGAGGTGTGGCAATGTGGCAGGAGCCCCAAAGTGAGACAGGTGTGGCTGGGGTGGGGGGGAAGAGGAAACAGAAATCTAAACCACGGCACTGTTCTGCAGGGTATATGGAATGTGGAAGCGTGTTCTTTCTCACAGGGTTCCCTAGAGTAACTGGGTGCAGACTGAACAGAGAGGGAGAGCCCGGAAGGGGTGACAAAGCTGCCCTGTGGCAAGCACTCGTGGAGAGAGGACTGACTAATAAACGTGCAAAGGCAAGTTCAGCTTCACCAGTGATCAAGGAAGATGCAAATCACAGCAGAGGCGGGAAACTTCCACCTACCAAATGGGATGCTTTTCCGCAGCACACCACCGGTGGGAGTGGGAGTGCCACAGCGGCTTTCTGGGAAGGCACTTGGTAATATGTAAAGGGGCCATTAAAGGAACCATTTAGTCATTTCACTTCTAGGAAAAGGCTCTGAGAAAAAGGTGGTAAGAGATGTGAACCGTGGTGGTTCAAAGCTAAGAGTACAAGTGTGGAGACGGGGAGAGGCATGGAGGGGTTAGGTTTCTAATGAAAGGAGAATTATCCTTCATCATAAACTCATGAAGACTTTTCCTTAGATGTCAAAAGAGGCCATGAGAAGCTGGAGACACAGACCCATGGTATATACGCTCTTATCTGACACCTGTGAAGTCCTGGGATCTAGTCCCAACACTGGGGAGAGGAAAAACAAAATAAAAAAGCCACTGGTATGTTAATTAAAAGGTCTGTGCCCTTGTCGAAAGATCCTAGGGACTGAGGACACGTTCCTTCGCCTCCCTGGGCCTCACCATCCTCACCTTTAGCTTGAGTCACATGGTACCTAACATTCTTAGAGTCCCTGGTCTCTGAGACTAGATCAGTATCTCAATATTGCTAAGGGACAAATCCAAAGTATGATTTTCAGGATTTTTTTCCAGGGCCTGGCGAAGTGGACTTAAAGGAAGACATGCTTGCAGCAAGGCTTGGGTTTGATATGCACGACCTCATAGTGGAAGGAGAGAACTGACTCTTCAGGTTGCCTTCGGACCTCTACATAGTAAAGGTCATTTTAGCCTTTACCTATTGGTTGTGACTCACGGACCCATCCACCCCAAGATCAAAGTAAAGTGAAAGCAGAAAGAGGTATTTCTGAAGAAATGTTGATGAGTAGAACACTAAAGCCTTAAGGGAAATATAAAAGTGTATAGTCAATGTGTGTGTCTGAGCCCACTTTCCGATAAGCAGGCTTATACAGACAGATGACCAGAAGCTAGGCAGTGATTGTGGTGGCTTTTCTTCCCCCTTTATAGTTTAGTATATTTGAAACAGAAAAAAAGGAATTCCCAAAGACCTGGTGTGGGGACCGTGTACCCTGTGAACTGTGCCCTCCGGCTGTGAACAGAGAGCCCAGTCACCCCTTCAGGGCCAGGGTGTCCTGTGGAATATATAGACTGGGGTCAGATCAGCTCACAGGGTCTGTCCAGTGGCCTCAGCAGACCTTTCCCTGGGTGGGCGAGATGCCACCAGGGCCTTATCTCCAGTGATAGTGGACACACAAGTACTTTACCACAGAGGGGTGATCCAAGCAGGCTCGTTCTAGGGAAAGGAGGCTCAGGACACATTCGTTAAGGAATGTCACACGTCCCCTCCTCCTGGGCTCTTCCTTTCTTCTATCCCCTGGACAGAAATATATTTAGTAACCCTATCTAACCCCCCTCCTTTCCCTTAATTTGATTAACGAGCTGCGGGAACAAAACCTGAGATGGGTGGGGGCTGGGGGGCGGTCAGGAGCTGGTGTTTGACCTGTGGGGAGTGATTAGGGGAGCTGAATGCCCATCTCGGGCAGGTGAGGCTTAAGTGTGGACAGCCCCGGGTGCCTGGCATTCCATAAAGAGGCACAGAGGACCGAGGGAGGGAGCATTTTATCAGGGAATGCTCTTCTCTGGGAGAATGTGAACCAAACCAGAGAGGGTCAAGCTTCAAGGATTAGCTGAGACAACGGGGCCCTTACTCACAAAGGGCACACTAGCTTTCCCCAGGCTCTACCTTCCTGGAGCTTCAGTCTTCAGGGCTTCCCAGGGGATGCACATTTTGAACTCTTGCTGTGGGTCTTGGGGCTTTAATGGCTATCAGTTCATCTATCCATCTATCATCTATCTGTCTGTCTACCTACCCACCCACCCACTTACCTACCTACCTACCTACCCACCTACCTATCTACCCACCCACCTACCCACCCACCTACCTATCTACCCACCCACCTACCTACCCACCTACTTACCTACCTATCTATCTACCTATCTATCTATCTGTGGTACTGGGGCTAGGATTCAGAGTCTCACGCACTGTAGACTACAAGCCTATTATTATAAACTTTATTTATAGCCAATGTCTTCTATATCCCCAGTTAGCTTGACATGTTGCTGAGAATGGCCTTCAACTCCTGGTCTTCCTGCCTTTCTCTCCAATGCTGGGCTTAGCGGTCTGGGCTACTACCTCCAGTTCATGTAGTGCTGGGTATCAAACCCAGGCCTTTAACACTTCTCTATTTACTTGTGTTTATGTGCATGAATGTGCCACACTCCATGTATGGAGGCGGGGAGACTATTTTGGGAGTCAGTTTTCTCCCCTCAGGCCATCATGCTACAAGCACCCTTTCCCTCTGAGCCGGAAGTTCTCAGCCTTCCCAATGCTGTGGTCCTTTAATACAGTGCCTCATGGTTGTGGTGACCCCCCCAACCACAAAACTGTTTTTGCTGCTACTTTGCAACCGTAATTTTGCTACTGTTATGAATCGTAACAGAAATATCTGATATGCAGAATGTTTGCTATATGACACCTGAGAGAGAGTCCTTTGACCCCAAAAGGGTTGAGGACCACTTCTCTGAGCCTTCTCATTGGCCCCAAACCAAGATCTTTATATCCTTGCTAGGAGAGCACTCCGCCAACTGATCTTCTCCCCGTCCTGGGGGACTCCTAAGAGAACTGTCGTCACCCATAAAGATGCTGCTTCGAGGAGCTACTTTGGCCAAATGTGAACAGAAGCTAGTGTAGACCGAGGACCCCAAATTACTTCATTAATTCACTGCTCTCTGGCAAATGCTATCCTTCTGGGAAAACAAATGCTGTCCTCACTGGCCCAGCCCTATGTACCAGGCTCTAGATGCCATCTCAGCCAGGAATGGCAGTGTATGCCTTTAAATCCCAGCACTCAGGAGGCGGATCTCTGTGAGTTCAAGGCCAGTCTGGTCTACATAGTGAGTTCTAGGTTGGCTTTATAAATTAGGCTCTAGAAACTGTTTAATTTTTTTTCTTTCTTCTTCTTTTTCCTTTCCCCCCTTCCTTTTCTGTTTCTATTTTTTATTTTAATTTTTTACCTTCTTATTTTTATGTATATGGGTACTTTCCCCACCTGAACGTCTGTCTGGGCACCACATGTGCAGAGTGCTGGTGGGGGCCAGAAGAGGGCATTGGGTCCCTCGTTACTGTAGTTACAGGTGCGAGTCACCATGTTGGTGCTGGGAATTGAACCTGGATCCTCTGGAACAGTAGCTGGTGCTCTTTTTTTTTTTTTTCGGAGCTGGGGACCGAACCCAGGGCCTTGCGCTTGCTAGGCAAGTGCTCTACCACTGAGCTAAATCCCCACCCCCCCTTTTTTTAAAAAATATTTCTTCCTTGTGGATGTGTGTTTGGATGTTGATACATCAAAGTACATGAATGGAAACAAGATAGCAGCTTTTGGGAGCCAGTTCTCTCCTTCCAACACGTGGGCCTGGGGGATCAAACTCCGGTTATCAGGCATGGCGGCCGTGTCTTCACTTGTGGAGCATTTTGCTGGCCCCTTTCTGTTCAGGTTTGCAGTAACTGCTTGCTGTCTATGTGCAAGCCCAGATTGGGCATGAACTCACTGTCTCTCTCCCTCAACCTCCACAGTGCTGGGTTTCCAGGCCTGAGTTACCACCTCGGCCACCAATAACCCTCTTTTGTAGAGCTGCAAGGAGTCTAGAAGTTACAAGAGACAGTGGGGTGAGAGGAGGGGAGTGGAGAGCAGGGGTGGATGGTGGCGTCTGGAAGGACTGGGGTCTGTGTTTTATACTATTTCTCCCAGTGGTTGGTCCTCAAGGACAGGGCCTGTCACCTTGTTTACCCTGGGTTCCCACATCCAGACACAATGCCTGGAACAAGGGTAGTGTTTCCTGAGGGCACTAACAGTGTCCGATAAATTTGGCTAGGCAACCTGAGGCCAAGTCAGGGAGGATTAAGTGAGAAGCATTTGTCAAGAGATCTCTTGTTCAACCTGTCCTGTTGCTGGGCTTCAACGCAAAACAGTTCTGCTGGCAATGTGGATCCCTCAGGAGGTGTTAAAGGTGACCAAGACCTTGAGAATGGGCAAGTCCTGTGAGGGGCAACTAGGGGCTTGTCTGACACACGTTTCCCAGTGTTCCCTTCTACGGAGACTTCTCAAAGTCATATCCAAAAGCCCTGGGGTTGGATTGCAGATGGGTGGGAGTGGGCAGGTGGGAAGAGAGCTACTTCAGCAGTTGCCTGGGCCTGGGGAGGAGGGATCGAGGCTTGAAGTTCAGGGAGCTCGTGGATCTGGACTCTCAGGAAAGAGAACTAAAGCTGTTCCAGGAAGGGACCTCAGGCTTCAGCATGCCTCCCGTGATTAATAACTACCTCACTGCCTCACCTAGCTGTCTACTGCGGCTTTTGGGTGGGGATCCGCTTTAGCCCACATGGAAGGCTACAAAGGAGAGAGAGCATGAACGGCCCCAGGATCCGGGGCTAAGTCCAGGCCTTCCTGGCCTGCACCCAGGGAACCACGGGCTTCCTCTGCTTCTCCAAAGAGTCCTCGGTGTCTTTAAGTGAGCTGCTTATTAACCAGAGGACATCAGGGCACAGGGACAGGAGAGCTGGGGCCCCGGGCCAGTGAGTATAATTCAGGAGCAGTGTGGGCAAGGCTGACAGGCCGCCTAGGACATTAGACTGTGGTCTTGTGGTTCCTGGGGACAGCCAGGGGAACCAGGGTCCTCCGTCAGCATTGTATGCCCATAGAAGGGGACAAGAGTACCCTAAGTGGCTCTGGGGCAGCTGGTGGCACACTTGTTGGCAGGGATGAGGTACTCGACTAAAATTTCCCTTCCAGAGCTACCCGTGAGGGAGGCTCTTCCCCGTCTGTAGAAACGCCTCTGCCCTCCTCCTTTGCTAACACAAACGCTCTAAGCCCAGGCATCCTCTTCCCACGCTCTGAGCAAGCTGCTGCGGCCACCCGGTCTGTGCGATGAGTGTTTCAGCCAGCTGGCTCCTCGGGGGTCACGGCAGGGATACAGAGCACCCCTGCACCCAAGGTGGTGTGGCCACAGAAGGTGTTTGTGTCTCCGGAAACAAGCACTAGCCAGGCTTCGGCTGGGGCTTGGGTTTCTGGCTGGTGCTGACTGCGTCAAAGGGAATGGGTGGGAAGTACTCCCAGTTGGCTTCTCTCCACAAGGAGGGTAGAGCTGGAGGAATAGACACACACACACATAGAGCTGGAGGAATAGACACACACACACACACACACACACACACAGAGCTGGAGGAATAGACACACACACACACATAGAGCTGGAGGAATAGACACACACACACACACACACACAGAGCTGGAGGAATAGACACACACACATAGAGCTGGAGGAATAGACACACACACACACACACACACACACCACAGTGAGAGACACAGAGACAGACTGAGAGGGGACAGAGTTAGTTTTGAGTGGCTGTGCTTAAGACTTTAGATATGATGATGTGAACACTGCCCAACGGTTGGCCTGTGGAGCCCATGGGGACCGGAGGAGAGGAACTGTCCTGACTTACCCTCCTCCGCCCTAGGCTCTGCAAACAGAAGACCCAGCCCTCATCTATCACCTTAGAAGCTAAACAACTTCCTCAGACAGCTTTGAGGAGCATAAATCAGGAGCCGTAGCTTCTAAGAAGCCTGCACACAGCACAGCCTACAGCGAGGCTTGTCCTCCAATTCTACCATCCTGTCCTCACAGGCACGACGGGGCACATCTGTAACCCCAGCACTCGGGAAATAGAGACGGAAGGATCAGGTGTTCAAGGTCAACCTGGGCAGTGTAGTGAGCTTGAGGTCAGCCTGGGCTACAAGAGACCCTGGCTCAAAAACATACAGAACAAAAGAACAGAGAAAGAATACACGTGGTGTAATCGGTACGGTATTTGGTGAGTGTTGTGACCACATTATCTCAGGGCCTGGAGGCCATCCTCAGACAAGAAAAAGCAGCAACTCTCCTCATACCCACCCAGCGAGAAGGCCGTGGGCCAGGACCTCAGCGGCTCACAATGCCCGAGCCTTCTTTCCCTTGCTCTGTCTCCGGCTAACCAGTGCCAGGCCTGCCTACTCTTGCCAAACTCTGTGGCCTCCAACTTATTTGAATTCTCAAAGAGCAGCCCAGTGGATACTTGGAGCTGCTGGTGGAGAGACAAATCCAAGCCTGCCTGGATGGCAGGACAAGGCCGTGTCAGTCAGTTTAGATTCTAAGGGAGCCTGGAGAGCAGTGTTTCCACAGAGAGCTACTTCTACAGGCAGGCCAGGGAGCTGGCTTTTGTTAAAGACTCTTTCCTCTCACGTATACTCGCATGAAAAACATGTCACCAGCAAGCGTGGCTGCCCAACAGGTTCAGACAGGATGGCTCTCCTGTTTTAAAATGACTGGGCACCATCACTCCCACTACAATGGCACTGTGTCCCACTTGGGGAATGAGATCTGGGGTGACAGACAGGCACAGAAGCGGCAGGTACCTGCCTGGTGTGGCAATGCTGGGACGACCTGCGGCATGTGGCACCGGAGCCAGGCAGGATGGGAGAGGCTGTGCGTACAGTGACCTTTGTCCTGTTTGTTCTTGGAGAGGGCTGGCCCTGCTAGTACTGCCCTCTTCTCCCAGGGTCTGCCTGGGGCTCTTGGCTGCTCAAATGTTCCCTGGGCCCGAGGCGGCAGCCTAACTTTGGTGGGTGATAAGCAGGGACCTTTCAGGCAGTTAGGACACTGTGGAGCCTCCGGGGTGACACAGCAGGCACTGGACTAGGTGTCGTGTGTGCTCCCGCCCCCACCCTTTCCCCTCCCTCTGGCTCTTTGCCAGTAGAAGGGTTATTATTAACTAGACATCTAGGCCACTCTCGCCAACCTGGACACTCTGTCACTGGGAGGATAAAGGGCTAAGGGGACCCTGCGTCTGTTCTGCACAGCACTTTTGTGTCTTTCCAGCTCTGCTCTCTTTTAGCTTTGCACACTGCCAAATAAGTGGTCAAGGATCCTGGCCAGGCTGCCTGGGTCTCTGGCTCCTGGGGTTGGACACAAACATGGCGATGTCGATGATGCCTGTCTGATGGAGAGGTGGGGTACTCGGGCTCTTTCTCTGCCTAGTTTTCTGCCTGAGCCTCTTTCCGGCTCTTTCTTCTCCTCGTCTTCCTCCTCTTCTTTCTCCCCCTCCCCCTCCCCCCTTCTTCAAAAGATCTATTTATTTATTACATATAAGTACACTGTCACTGTCTTCAGACACACCAGAAGAGGGCATCAGATCCCATTACAGATGGTTGTGAGCCACCATGTGGTTGCTGAGATTTGAACTCAGGACCTCTGGAAGAGCAGTCAGTGCTCTAAACCACTGAGCCGTCTCTCCAGCCCTCTCCCCTCTTATTTATTTTTATTTAGTTTTTACTTATTCACTTTACATCCCGCTCACTGCCTCTCTTCCGATCACCCCCTCCCCCCACAGACACACACACACAATCTCCCCCTCACTCTCCTGCTCTTCTCTGAGCAGACGGGGCCCTCTCTCTTCCTTCTTAATTCTGAATGAAACCATCAGGGCTTCGGACATACTGAGCCAGGCAAACCATTCCTCTTGGACAAGTCTGAAGGCTTCTCTTTCCTGTCCAAATCTAAGCCTGGGTTCCCATCCCTTTCTCATCATAGAGGGCGCTGCCTCTGCCAGCTCTGTCCTGGCTGGCAAGAGAGCTCTGAGGGTCAGAGAGTATCTTTCCCTTTCACAAATAATCAAATCCAGCCCATGTGCTGGAGGACTTAGGTGTATTAATAGCAGATGTTTTGTTTTCCTACTCTGGTGCTTGTCCCTGCGTTTGCACAGACGATAAGTGCACACACAGTGTTCTCTATCAGGCACCCTTCTGCCCTCCCCCCAGGAGAGGCAAGCTGGGGGCGCGCAATCCTCTGTTAAAGCCATTGCTGATGTACAAACGCTGAGAAAATAGACTGAAAAGTTTATATTCGGTCTCTCTTGGCTACTGTTGCTGCTCAGCAGAGAAACTCTATATTGTTTAAAGCCTCCAGGCAAACGGGTTGCAAGGCAACCTTCAAACAATAGAAAATACCCCAAACCTGAAATAAAAGCTTGAAGACCTGGGAAGCATGGTGGCACTTTGTTGACATCGCCCTGCAGGAAAGGCAAAGGGGAAGGCTGTGACACCAGCACTCTGGCCACTGGTGCCCTCTTTCTCTGTGTCTCCTATAGTCCAGGCACACTAGGGCCCCCTTCTTCCTATGCCTGGACTCTGTCTTTCCCACAGCTCCCACACTCAGATGCTCCTCTGTTCTAGGGAAGCTTCCTAAGAGGACAACCTGTAGCTGTCCTTTGTCTCTTGCCATGGAGTAATCCCCCATGCCCAAGAAGTCCCTCGGAAGCCGAGGAAGGAAGCTGAGCGCAGGGACGCACACCTGGGATTTTGGGACAGTGCCCCAAGACGGTCACTACTTTGAGGTTGGCCTGGAGTTACACAGTGAAATCCATACAGACTAAAACAAGACAAAATACAAAGTTCAAGAAGAAAAAGTACAAGGAAGAAATGCAGGCAGGACAGAGAACAGGAGATAGGACAGGCTGGGGCCAGAGCTCATGGTGACTCATCCATGGCAGGAGGCTCTAAGCGAGGGAGGAATCCTTGTATTTTGAGGAAGGGGCCTCAGGCAAGAATGCGCTAGCCTCTTGAAGCTGAAGAAGCAAGATGAATACCCTTCAGTGGCCCTAGAGGGAGCACAGCCAAACAGACACCTTGACTTCTGGATTTCTGGCCTTAGAAGTTTAAGGTTACAGTCCTGTTTTAAGCCACCAAGCTGGATGTTTGTATAGCAATATCAGGAGACAAATGCATGTTAAAAGCAGAACCTGAGGTACTCTGGTGAAGACAAGAAACTTGCACTTCATTCTTTTTTTTTTTTTTTCTTTTTTTCCGGAGCTGGGGACCGAACCCAGCTCTACCGCTGAGCTAAATCCCCAACCCCTCAGTTCATTCTTTAGCAGGTGATACAGGGGCAGATCACTGTTTCCTTCGAAGAGTCACACAGTAATAGAAAGGCTACCTCTCTCTTCCCTTCTCTCCCTCCACTCACTACTTTCCTTTCCCCTACCGGCAGGGCAGGCTGGTCAACAGTGTCCACCTGTCAGCCTTCAGCAGCTGGGACGTTGTATTTTCTCCTGTAACTTGTGACCCATCCAACTAGTGACCCAGAAACAGACCAGACTGGAAAGAGAAACCAGAAGTTAGCAAAACAAGCCACCTAGTCAGCCCCACCTCCACTCCAGGCTGCTAGCCAGTGGTGGCTGCAGATTCTCCAGGCAGGGAGACTTGCAGGCCCTCTCCTCAGCCTGCTCTCTGAGTAAATGCCTCCTAAGGACTTGCTTGAGAGCCCATAAAACCCTCACACCTTAACCAAAGCAAGAGGAAAACGCTGCGTTTTGGAAGCCCCGTCCCCTGGATGCATGTACACTTGAAGATTTGTTCTCCCTACGTTGCTAGGAGATGAGAACCATGAGTCCTGTGGAGAGGATGAGTAACCGTGGCCAAAGTCACAGGGCAAGTTAGACTGAACCAAAGCAGAAGGCAGTGCTCCTAGCGCCACAGGACGGGGAAGGCTCAGGCTTGATGTTTGGCTGTGCAGGCCAGTAGGGTGTGGCCTCTGGGTAGGTGGTCCCAGCAGAAAACCTGTTATTACAAGTCATTACTGATGTCTCAGAGAAAGATTTTTGTAGGCTAAGGAGGGTTCTACATTGCTATGTACGTGTGTGTGTGTGTGTGTGTGTGTGTGTGTGTGTGTGTGTGTGTGTTTGGAAGGTCGTCAGGGGAGGAGGGATGTTCCTAAACAACTATGGGGTCAAGGCAGGCGTGCTCTATCCATGCACATAAACCTACAGAGAGCTTCCCACCAGTGTCAACATGGCTCCCTTTCTAGCTTCTCTCTCAG
The DNA here is from genome assembly GCF_021556685.1 of Rattus norvegicus. Lineage (NCBI taxonomy): Eukaryota > Metazoa > Chordata > Mammalia > Rodentia > Muridae > Rattus > Rattus norvegicus. The sequence continues at coordinate 41,083,301 of NC_141545.1, read as the reverse complement.
CATCTGCTGCCTTTCCTTCTCCGCTGTTCTGAGAGATCCTGGAGTCTATCTTCAGGAGCAACGCTAATTGACTCCACAAAGTCAATGCCAAGGACTCAACTGGCCAGGGCTGAATAGCTGCTGAGTCTCTGCAAACAGAACCTCCAGCACCTACAGCCTGTCCCAGCGTCCGAGCAGCTCAGCTCATGGCCACCAAGTCTTCTGACCTTCAACACAGACAGGTTCTGTCGGGCCACCCCTATTTCTGACTCTCACGAAAGGATGCCCCATTGTTTACTGCAAAAGCAAGAGAATGGAATGATTTGGTTTCAAATGACACTGTTGGTCACAAGTATTTCCGGTATTTGCGTTTGTAACTTAAGGGAGCTGTTGTGCACATGTGTATGCATGGAGTTCTGTTAGGTGCCTCTCCAAGGGGTCAGGATGGTCAAAGCTGCACTGTGGTCCCTATGTCCCATTGGACAGAAGTGGAGACCAGTAGCTGGCAAGGACAGAACCTGAATGGAGGAAGGACTGATTCCTGCTCTTTGGCATCTGAGGTGTGGGCGGGTGTGGGTTAAGGTTTGGAGCCATCATAAAGTGTTATGGGTCCTGGACTAGAAAGCTACACCCTTGAATGTCCTTGAATGCTGTGCACATATCCATATATAAAGGAGTGGACATGGGAGGATGGGGGAGGGGCAGGTGGGAAATGTCTCCAGAATCTCTCTATAAGGCACCTGCTAAGAGGCCAAAAATAATACGATTTATGGTAGACACATCATGGACGACTTGTAGGTGAGGAGGCTGAGAGTCTCCAGTTCCTGGTCTGTCTTTCTCACATTCTTGGATTGACACTGTGGTAAGATGCTTGTTGAGTAGCAATTTCCCCCAAGTTAAAAAGTCCATCCTAGAGGAGGGATCCTCTGAGAGGAATGCAAACAACTCACAAGTATTAGGAAGTACCCAAAACTAACCAGATTCTCAAGGCTCCTCCCTCCCTAAGGTAATATAAGCAGCAAGGGCTGCTGAGGGGAGGAGATTCTCCCACCTGTCAAACTGACAGCTCTAGAGTTGTAAAGACAGCTCTAGGATATCAGGTTTTTGGTTTTTGTTTTGTTTTGTTTTTGGCTGTCACTCATGTTGGTAATGAAGCTTTGAGTCATCCACAGTCCTATAAGTATCCACTAACAGACTCCCTGGATCACCAGGTTGGGTTTTCGTGGTATTATTACTCTGTCCTTGGATTCCTACGGGGTAAGCAGATGTCTGCTCATGTCTCACCAGGAAGACTGTCATAAGGGCCCTCACTTCCCACCTCTGTGGTCACTGAAGAAAACTACACCTTACTTAATGGCTTCTCGTTAGATTACAGAAGTCTACCAACAAATCAAAGAGCTGTGCCCCACCTTGCCCCCTCCAGCAATTTGACTGTATTCACGCACTACTGCCTGAAGCAGGACAGCAAGGTAGCCTCAGTGATCTAGTTCCAACAGACACTACTTACACACTCAGATGTGAAATCGACCCCCAAGGCCTCATGATTTCTGGGCTCCCCATAGGGTTTCTGATTACCTAACATCTATTGATAACTGAAAATCTGTGGCCAGGCACAAATATGTCCAGGCCTATGATCCAGTTTTTACATTTGCAAAGCTTTTCTTCTACATCGGACAAGAGGGAGCTAGAGAGACGGCTCAGTGGTTAAGAGAGCAGCTCTTGGGGAAGACCTGGGTTTGGTTCCCAGCACCCACATGATGGCTCGCGACCATCCTGAACTCCAGCTGCACAGGATCCAACGCGCTCTGCTGTGGCAGCACAGGGCACACATGAGGTGCACGTTCATTATGTATATGAGGCGGAACACTCGTCAGTGTGAGATGAAGGAAATCTAAAAAAAGACAAATTAAATCCAAACCAGATTACGCCCTCCTCCTGCTCAGGAGCATTTAATAGCATATCAGTGTGTTAAAAATAAAATGTAAGACAGGTGTGGTGGCTCCTGCTTGAAATTCCACACCCAGGAGACAGGTATGAGGGCTGTCAGGGGTTTGAGGCATCTTGGGCTACACAGCGAGGCACTACCACCCCCATCCCCGGCTAAGAATACGATGTCCTTCCTCTAGCTTCATCCCTCATAATCTGGACTTGGCCCTGGCCACAGTGGACATTTGCTGGTCCTTACACACAGAGAACTTCCTCCAACCTCCAAGCCTCTGCACTAGATAGAACGCGCCCGTGTGAAAGGCTCAACCTGCTATCTATGCTGGCGTTGGGACTCACCGTCTAGGTTTAAGTGATTCATTTTCGGAGAAGCTTTGCTTGTGCGCCTCACCTTATATAGAGGGAAGGTGGACTTACGGGGCTGGGAGCTACCTGGTTTGATCGCTTGGTGTCTGCTGCGCCTGGGAATGTGCAGAGACGCACAGGGCTCTTCCCCTTCTAGACAGGACCTCAGCACCCACGGTCAAGTCCAGCACAGACCACGTGTCCCATAAAAACTTAATGAATAAGAGCAAAAAAACAACAACAAAAAAACATTTTGTGTAGCTAATAAAAGGGTCAAATAAGGATCAAAGGTAAGGTAGGGATCCCAGCACCTGAGAAGCAGGAGGAGAACCACTTGTTGGAGGCCAGCTTGGACGAGAAAGCAAGTCAATAAGTCCCTCTGCCTGTCTCTGTCTCTCTGTCTCTCGCGCTCTCTCACACACACATCCATTTAGGAGAGAGACACTCCAGGAATAGAAAGGCGTTTCCCAGTCTGATAAACTGTCTACTAAACTCACACATGCGACACACATCCCAGTTAATGGCGGAAGATGAGCGGAGACACCCAAGCTCACAACTTCTGTTTGACACTGATCCACAGGTTCTAGCTTGGGCAAGAAGAGAACTAGCTTGTGGGGACATGGAAAGGCACAATGCAGCTGCCTCTCCGGTGGCCTGTTAATGAGGAGAGGGACAATCACAAGTGCTGGCAGCCTGGGTTGGTGGCCCAAGCCTGCGATCCCAAGGGAGAGTCAGGAAGACCCAACAACCAAGGTCAGTTCAAAGCTGACCTGTACTAAATGGGACAACAAAACCAGAAACCCAAGCCAAAACAGCAAAACTCCCCAACAAACAAACACGGATAAAACATGACACCCACTAGCAGGTAAGAGTGCTTTTGGTTGAACTCATGACCTCTGGAGACCATGTGGTAGGATTACTGAAATTGTCCTCTGTTCTCACAGGAGTGCCAAAAAAAAAACCCCAAAAAACAAAAAAACCCACAATGCTGGGGGAGGGGGGAGGCTTCCATTGGCACAAGCCTTTAACCCCAGCACTCAGAAGGCAGAGGCAGGCGGATATTTGAGTTCAAGGCCAGCCTGGTCTACAGAGCTAGTTCCAGGACAGCCCTGGCTACACAGAGAAACCCTCTCAAAAGAAAAAAAATGGATCCCCCATTGGATTACAGGCTGAAGTTAAGGTAGGAAAACCACGGAAGTAGGAAGTCTGACTCATTTAAATAATTGGTACTTTGTTTCTGTTTGGCAAGCTGTTTTCTCTTAACGGAAGATGGAGCTGAGGCTGTTGTTGGGACAGGAAGGGAAGGAGGGCCCTCCACTAACAGGAATCCAGCTACCTCAACCGGCTCAACTGTGCTCAAGAAAGTGGAGCTGGTTAAGGGGAGATCTGGAAACGGTGGAATAGGCCTTGCACTGTGCAGAAAACAACTAAAAACCTTACCGTAGGGGCCCAGCAAACACTTCTCAGGCCTGGTAGCTGCTTTTGAGAAGAGGAGGTTCTATGCTGGCAGTTGCATTATAAATCTCTCTTGATTTCTGGGCACTTTAGACAACCGAATGTGCCTTTTGATTTGTTTTTCCATAATTTAATTACACGCTGGGACACTACAGTAGATATGATCTTCAGAACATTTACTTTCGGAGCATTTTGGCTTGGTTGTAAAAAAAAGTTTACGGATAGAAAAGACACAGTGGAAGGACAGCGTCCAGTCTCACTGAGGATCGTGGATGACCCTGGGGGACGTTGTGAGAGGAAAGCCGGTCACATGATGCCACCTGCAAGGTGCCCACGGCCAACATCAGGAGGGTGGAAACCAACCGGATAGGTGCTGGCTGAGAATGAGGATATGAAGCCTCGGGAGTTTGTTCTTGTGAGTTGGAAGGTGTGGAGAGTCGGCGTGCAGCCACACGCCCACGGGAAACACTGGAGAAGCTGACGGCTGAGAGGCAGGGAGATGCTGAGCCTGGAGCTCAGACCTGCCGTCTCAGCACTTAGGAGCACGAGGGGAAGGCCAGCCTGGGCTATTTTGTTTCTGCCACATTTCGAAAGGATTTAAAGTGCAGCACGGAGCTAAAAGCCTGAGTAACGACTTGATTTCATTGTCATCATGACTGCTGTGGAAAGAATTCTTAAATGTGATGAACCTGCTGATGTGTTTGTCTTTTTAAATATATCTTTTTAACTTGTGATGGAGTTATGGAAACAGGCCACTTGGTTTAATTTTGTGATTGTTTTTACTTCCCAATTCCTGCCTGATTATGCAATTCTGGGGGTTACGAAAGGAAAAAAAGGAAAAAGTTCATGTGCCAATCTGTTATTTTCATGGTACTGCAGTAAAGAGGAATGAGAAATGTTTCCACTTCTTTTTTTTTCCCCAGAGCTGAGGACCAAACCTAGAGCCTTGCGCTTGCTAGGCAAGTGCTCTACCACTGAGCTAAATCCCCAAGCCCGAAGTGTTTCCACTCACATCAAGATTTGAAAGGTGTCTGTGTGTGCCTGTGCCTTCGTGCTTACATGCACGGCGTGTGCAGGCGCTTCCAGAGGTCACAGCCATCGGGTGTCCTGGAGCAGCAGCCAGCCACCGCATGTGGGTGCTGGACACTAGACTCTGCATGCACCGTATCTCCAGCCCCCACATCAAGATAACTTTTTAAAAAGTTACTTATACGGGGCTGGGGATTTAGCTCAGTGGTAGAGCGCTTGCCTAGCAAGCGCAAGGCCCTGGGTTCGATCCCCAGCTCCGAAAAAAAAAAGAAAAAAAAAGTTACTTATATTTCATGTGCATTGGTGTTTTGCCTGCATGCATGTCTGAGTGCGAGGGCATCAAATCTTGGAGTCACAGATAATAGGGGCTGTCATGTGGTTGCTGGGAACTGAACTCAGAACCTCTGGAAGAGCAGTCGGTGCTCTTTACCACTGAGCCGTCTCTGTTGAGGATGTCCTCCTGTGGAGTGTGGCTGACCTTCCAAGGCCCAAGCAGGACTAGAAGCTGAGGCAATCCTTCCGCCTTAGGGTCCTAGAGGCTGGGATTACAGAGGAGCACCCATGTCTACCCGATGCTTCCATTAAAAATTCTCTTCCAGTATTGGATCTGGGGGGTTCACTACTAGGTAAGAGATCTTCTTTCCTATCTGAGAGTGGATACTTTCTTGTACTTAAGATGTATTATTTCAACTGTTCTTATGCATACTTTCTTTTTTCAACAAACCTAAAAGGTCACAGAATCGAACTTGAGTAGAACACAAAATCTTGCCAAGATTAAAAAGTTGTCACATTGACTCCAAAATGTAACCATTTCCCAAAATACTTGATTCAAGATACATGTAAAGGACAGATGTTCATATGACTCTGGGCAGAAGGTAAGCTCTGGGAACAGCCACTTACCATCTTGTGTACATACCACATGACCTATCAGATCTACATGTGAATAATAACCATCTACATATTGCTAGGTGGTAATATCCATTTTCTATACACGTTCTCCTAAGCCTACTGGGTCTTCTAGTGTTAGATTGGCCCATAGTTTAAAACAATATTTTATTTTTAGTCATGTGTGTGTCCATATGTCTGTATGTACTCATGTGTGTACACACATACGTGACATACAGGTGCCTGCAGAGGTCACAAGAGAGCACAGGATCTCTCAGCGCTGGAGTTACAGGAGATTGTGGGCCATCTCATGTAAGTGCTGGGAACCAAACTTGGTTCTTTAGAGAGCACCCTGGGCTCTTAGCCTCTGAGCCATCTCTCTAGCCCCAAATTTACATACTGTTGGATATTATCAATGTTCACAGGACACCTCACCACAGCAGTTCTCAACCTGGAGCCTGTGACTCCTGTGGGGTTGAACACCCTTTCAACTGGGGTTGCCTCAGACCATCAGAAGACACAGACCTTTACATTGTAGTGCATAACAGTAGCAAATTACAGTTATGAAGCAGCAAGTAAATAACTGGGGAGGGGGGCTGGAGAGATGGCTCAGTGGTTCAGAGCACTGACTGCTTTCCCTGGGGTCCTGAGTTCAATTCCCAGCAACCACATGGTGGCTCACAACCATCTGTCATGGGATCCGATGCCCTCTTCTGGTGTGTCTGAAGACAGCTACAGTGTACTCACATATATAAATAAATAAAATCTTTAAAAACGAAAAACATGTTTTATGGTCCCCACACCATGAGGATCTGTATTAAAAATGGTCACATTAGGAGGGTTGAGAACCACGACTCTGTTTAATTGTTTTCTGGTAAATTTTGTGGTAAGCGCACTGGCTGCCTCTCTCTCTGAAAGAGAATAAATCTGTGTTTCCATGTAGGGTGCAAACTGCCTATAAAGACTAGGGGTTGACTGGGCTGGGGGAGAAGCTCACTTGACAGAGTACTTACCCTGCACGCATGAAGCCCCGGTTGCATGCCCAGCACGTGTGGCGTGGCGGTGCATGCCTGCAATCTAAGCACTTGGGAGGTAGAGGCAAAAAGGATAGCTCAAGGTCAGGGTGAGTTCACAGCTACAGGAGACTACCTCGTCTCCAAGAAAATAAAAGGCTGGAGAGGGTTCTTTTTAATTATAAAGCTACCTTACATTCCCCCATTAGGTGAGCTAAGAATCCACTTGCTAGGGAGCGTTACCTGGTAAGATCTCCCTGGGCAGGGCTGGAATAGAAACTGCATGGAGTTATGCAAGAAGAGTGACACCATTGCTCGCACAGGGCGCCCAGCCTCGTCCACCAGCAGCACCCTGTGGTCCACGGTTTAATCTTTTCAGGGAGTTTTTGGCCACAGAAAGACACAACGAAGTGATTTGCTAGAGAAGGCCATGTACTTCCGTTTTACCAACGTTTCCTGACCGAGCAGCCCATCTGCCTGTGCAGACCCAGGGACTCAATTCTGCTTTTTTTATGTGCTTATAATTCAAGAGGAGGGTCAGATAGGGAAACTCAGGCAGCAAACGGGACAGGACTTGGAATGGCTGACCTCCAGTTCACTTGTTGGCTGTTCCCTAGGTTGCACCAAAACTGTATGATGGCCCAATTCCCGGATTACACATTCAATGCTCTACATGCTTGTGTGTGCACCATGACTGCATATGATGATCACACGTGGACGCGTGTAACAGGATGATGCATGTGATAGGGTACTATCCTCCATGCATGTACCCACTGCTCCACCTGCTCCTAGGGACCTACTGGCTTCTAGGAGATCCTTCTAGTTTCAGAGCTGGCAGTGAAGGGACAGTCAGCGTCAGGCAAGAGTGTTAATGCTTCTCCAGTAGCTGATCTCAGAAGCTTGGCAGAGGACGCGTCACACGGCACCTCAATTGAAAAACTCACCAAGTAGCTCAGTTGTAATCTTTTCTCTCCCTTGGGTGCTCGGGCTCAAGTTTAGGGTCCCACGCACGCTAATTGAGGGTTACCATTGACAGCTGTGGCCTCAGACTTTTAGTTTTCTCATAAAAAAATACATTATTTGGAAATATAATACCACTACCTACTGTCATTATTTATTAAAAATAAATTTCATAGAGAGAATACTGGGAGCAAAGCTGCAGGCCGTGTCAACCTCTGAGCGAGATTACAGGTGGCTGGCTTGTCTGGGGGGTTTGTGGAGACAGGGTCTCCCTGTGCAGCCCTTGCTGGCCGGGAACTACTGTAGCCCTGTGATACTAACAGGTACTGTAGCATTAGCATACCTGCCTAGGCAAGCTGACAGCAAATGAGGCCCTGCAATCCTCAGTTGATGGAAATGCAAATTGGCCCTATTTATTTATTTATTTATTTATTTATTTATTTAATATTTTTATCTTGAGACAGGATGCTCCTTTTAACATATTTTTTTAAAGATTTATTTGGTTTTGTTTTGTTTTGTTTTAAAGACATGGTTTCTCAATGTAGCCCTGGCTCTCCTGAAATTTGCTTTGTAGATCAGGCTGGCCTTGAACTCAGAGATCTGCCTCTGTTTCCCAAGTGCTGGGATTAAAGTCGTGTGTCACCATCACCCGGTCTTAAAATATTTTTATCAGTTCTTTGAGAATTATGTACCCCTTTTGATCATATCACCTCTCTCCCCAGCTCTATCCAGATCTACCTCCCCCTTCCCCACCCAAACAGGGTGCTCTTAAACCTAGGGTCCACCCACCTCACCTCTCCATTCCAGGCATGTGCCACCATGCTCAAGTTCTGTTTGAATTTATTAATTTAAAACTGTATGCGTGGATATGAGCGCTGAGTCACGCGTACGGCGATTCCGGGGTAACTGTGCAGGCCCAGCTATTCTTTCCTACCGTACTCTTGGTTCTGCCGATCCAACTCAGGTTGCCAGGTTTGCACGGCTAAAACTTCTTACACACTCGGCCATGTTGCCGGGCCCAAGTCCTTTTGTTTTCTGAGACACGGTCTATGTAGTCCAGGCTGTCCTAGAACTTCCTATGTAGACCAGGCTGGCCTGGAACTCACAGGGATCCACCTGCCTCTGCCTTCTGAGTGCGGGGACTAAAGGCGTGCGCCATCACACCTGGCCTCCGGCCCACCTTTTTAAAACCACATATTCTTTGCTATCTGAACTTTCTTACACAGAGCATGTATTTTTAAGTTTTATTCACCTCACAGAACTGACTCACCCTTAGAAGTGGTTGTTAATGTGCACATGTGCTGTGCTCTTCAGACAGTCAGAGCCCCATAGGCCTCCTCAGGGGTCTCATTCCTTTTGGGGGTTGGTTTATTGTTTTTGAGACATGGTCTTGCCACATAGCCCAATGCTGGTCTCAAACTGCTAATCCTTCTGTCTCGGTCTCCCCCGTGCCGGGCTTACAGGTGTACGCCACCATACATGACTTCTATGTCCTTAAAAATAGAAAACACTTCTGAGAAACGTTCCAGAGGCACTTAGCTGTAAGAAGCTGTATACGAGAAGATCAGAAAGGGTTGAACAGGGAGGGAAAATACAAGAGTCAAAAAAACAACAAAATCATCAAACAAAAGCAACTACCACCACCAAAAGATGTCCCATCCGGGAGGCCAATCCGTCAGGAGAGGGCTTGCCCCACAAGCGTGAGGACCTGAGTCTGGCCTGCAGCAGTCATGTGACCTCTGGCCTCAACTCAAGAGTACGTGTGCTCAACATACATAGCAGCCCTCCCCCCAGGTGACCTCACCTGTACCCACCCACAACTGTACGGCATGTAAAGAAAAAGGACGAAAAAAATTAAGATTTTAAAAATGAACCTGCGGGGCTGGGGATTTAGCTCAGTGGTAGAGCCCTTGCCTAGGAAGCACAAGGCCCTGGGTTCGGTCCCCAGCTCCGAAAAAAAGAACCAAAAAAAAAAAAAAAATGAATCTGCTAGGTTTGCCTCCTTAAATAAACGGATAGTGATTTTTATATCAAAACATTGAGGTAAGATGTACAGGCAGGATGAGAAAAAGAGAAAGGAGCCTTTGGGAAACAGCTCAGCGGTTAAGAGCATGTGCTGCTCTTCCAGAGGACTAGGCTCTGGTTCCCAGCACCCACTGAGCCGCATGACCATCGAGCGCCATCTTCTGACCTCTGAAGGCATCAGGTGCACACAGATACACGTGCACACGCGTGCATGTGCACACACACACCCCACACTCCCCACACACAAAAATACTCATACACATAAAATAAGTAAATCTAAAAACGTTTTAGATACCACAGATTAGGCAGGGCTTTGAGTATTTGGGTAAACCACCAGACTATACATCGATCTGAGAAGGGCTGCATGGGTTCCATCTCTGGAAGACGCACCCGTAAATGAGTTTAGAGATACAGTGCTAATCCCCAGGTTCTGGAACTCCTCCATCGCAAGACGGGAGGTGACAGCAAGGTACTTGTTCTCAAGTAACAAGTTCCGTTGAATACTGACAATACCTACTTGGCCAAGAGAATCTGAGAACAAGGAGAGCTGGGGAAAGGGGTCCTTGAAACAGACACACCTCTTAAGCTATCCAGCGATGATCCAAGTCTTAGGCTTAAAGGTTTGTGTTGTTTATTCTGTTCCTGGGGATCGAACCCAGGACCTTGGGTGCAAAAACTGTACACTCTACCTGTGACCCACGCCGGCCTCAGCCTGTGCATATTTTAGGAGAAAGGATGAGAAGGTCTGAGGATGTGACTCAGACGATAGGGCACCTGCCTAGCGGGCGTGAAGCCCTGGGTTTGGTGAGAAAAATCTGTATTTTTGGAAAACAATGTTTTCTGAAAACATTTGGTGAATTCACATCTTTCTGACTTCATATAAAAGTCTACCCTTCCTCTGGGGGGCGTTCTCCTTATGAAAAAATTTTCCTTTAAGCACTCCAGATCTCGGGAACGTTTTGTAGAACATCTTTATTTTCTTTCCCATATCGCTAAAAAAAAAAAAAAAAAAAAAAATCATAGTTCAAAAGTTATGCAACAGGAGGAGTCTCTCGAAGCAGGAAGAGGAAACTTTACTGCTTATCCTGTGCAAATCTATCAGCCCAGGCAGCACAAGCACAAACTCTTATTTGCTTAATTGGGTCAGTGGAGTGACTTCAGCCACTGCCCTGGTTCAACATCCATGCACTAATGGAAAGATACACAGGGCAGCCGCCATGCCCAGGGCGGCCGCCATGCACTGCTTGCTTCTGCAAAGGAGGAAAGGTTAAACGAGAAACGTTTTCAGCTCTCAAGTTAGGAAATTACAAAGTAAGGCTGATGTGGCAGTCCGTAATAATTAAACGCTGTGGATGAGCCTGTCATCAGATGGGGAGGGTCATCTTCCAAAGGATCATAGGTATGAATTTTTGTGTTGATTTTATTTCCAGTCAAGACCATTTACCTTGTGGCTAACAACTGACGTAAAACTTGATTCCAGAGCAAACAACAGGGAATTCCTGAGCACAAGCTATCCTTAAAATATTATAATATGGCGTCTTTATTTTCACATGCGGTATGGGTGTGCACAGCATGTTAGTGGAAATTAATATGCTATGTGTGCTGGAGACGGTTGCTCACAACATAGCCACCTCTGTAAATGCTCTGGTCACCCTGTAACACACTAGGAAACCATACGAAAACAGATAACACTATCCTGGATGATATGCTAAGTAAGATAAAACAATAATGAGACTGTAATTCTTAGTTGCTTAAAAGTAAATACATCTGGGGTTGGGGATTTAGCTCAGTGGTAGAGCGCTTGCCTAGGAAGCGCAAGGCCCTGGGTTCGGTCCCCAGCTCCGAAAAAAAAAAAAAGAACCAAAAAAAAAAAAAAGTAAATACATCTTATCAAGGAGGACATCTGTGTCTCAAATTAGAACCATGATTAGGGGCTGGAGAGATGGCTCAGCGGTTAAGAGCACTAACTGCTCTTCCAGAGGTCCTGGGTTCAGTTCCCAGCACTCACATGGTGGCTTACAATTCCTAGGACCAGGAACTGCAACCATCTTCTCATCTAACCACTGTGGGCACCAGACATGCTAGCAGGCCAAACACCGAGACCTGTAAAATAAAATAAGCAAATCCAAACCAAGGTTTTAAAGGCCATAGCAACAATGAAAAATGGAATTGCCTTCAAAATATGCAGAAGAGCATCTGAGAGGCTATCAGTGTGGAGAGAGGGTCAGCCATCCACCTCCACGGCCTCCTGCAGATACTGGAAACTAACTTGGGCATTAGGTCGGGAGCTGGCCCAGTAGGACTTCGACTGCCATTGATGCCTTCAAAATCTTCTTTTAGACCTTACATCAAGCTGCAATGAACTCTTGGCTTCAAAACCAGATTTCCAATGCCAGAAAGCAAATGCAAAGGGTTAAGGTTGGCTGGTTTTTTTATTTTTTAAATTTCTTAGAAGCTAAAATATTTTAAAAACCAAGGGCAGCTCAATTTAGATTACAGAAAGGTATTCTGACGAAGAGCAAATGCTCCCTGGCTGTATTTTGAAGTAGACGGTTAGAACATAGAGTTTGTGGGTAAATATAGCCCATCTTTAAAGGCAGAGCATATTGCTAGGGGGAAATGTCCTCCACCCCAGGGCTTACAGCACCGAGTACCAAGAATGTTTTTCCATTCGGCGAATTTGCAGTGTTGGGGAGTATCGCTCAGTAGACCCAGGGAGAAGTCCTAAATTGGAAAAGTGGCTGAGCCCAAGGTCATCTCCCTTGTTTCCAAATATATCTTGAAACAAATATAAGAAGGGCCACTTTGCTGAGTGTTATCTAGACATATATAGTTTCAATCAAATTCTTCGAGAAGTGTCAGAATGGAAGCTGAACATTTGTTTGACACGGCCAAGTCCCTGGCAAGTGGTCTTCTTGATGGCTAAGGCTCTCCCTGGCAGCACTGCGATTGTCCCAGTGAAAACCCTCCCGACTCTCAAGGGAAAGAAATCAAGCACTGTGAACCACCAGCTCCGATTCCTTTTTTAAACACAGGAAATCATATAAACTTATAAAAACCTTTCCCAACAAGAATATCCCTTTGAGATATTCTGTTCTTTGGCTAAATTCTTTAGAATGATCAAATCTTTTCACACACACACAATAAAAAACTGTCACATATAATTTTTTTTTTAAGGTTAGATGATACCTCCTTAAAGGCTGGGTCTTCGTGTTGGTGTGGAAATACCCTCTTCCCCTTAATATAATAAACAAATTAAGTGGTCGACTGTCTATACTGCTCATCCCAACTCCAGTTAGGCCCCCAGACGATGATCACGTGTTCTTCTGCACACAGAGAGCCTCTCACTTCATCAACAGCCCGTCAAGAAACTGGGGCAGTTGGAGAACCAAGACCACAAGAGCCTAGGATCCGCTCATCACAGGAGCTGCAGCACAGAGCTTTCGCCATCTGGTTTCCAGCAGCCTCTCCCTCATCCCGGATAGGCTCCAGCTTGTACCACAGGGCATGCTCTTCTGGAGGTTTCATACTCCCCATGGAGTCGCAGCTCCACTCCAAGTCAGATTCTACGTGTGCTTCTAGGAGAGGTGGGATCATGGGTGTCGCTCTTCACTGGGCGGGCCTAAGATTGCTCAGCCAATCACAGGTGTCGCTCTTCATTGGGCGGGCCTAAGATTGCTCAGCCACAGGGCTTTTCTTCCTTTGATTTCTGAATTGGCCCCTTGGAGATCTTAAACCAAAACGGATTGCAGCGCCCTCCACATGACATAAAGGAAATAAACTAAGACACAAAGTGAGTGTCTGGAAGTCCCGTGAAGCTCTCCTCTTTGTAGTAAATGTTGATATCTAGAAATATTGTAGTTTTCGGGAAATCTGGGGTAGTTCTGCTCACTAGCTAAACAAGCAGTACAAAGCACTTCTGTTGTGGGTTCCATTGCTCACACTGATACCTAGACGTCATGCTTTCCTCCCAGGAGTGCGTTGTGCGTGTTATCTTCAGCTGTCCCCACTGTCACTCTCTTGACCATTCTCCAGGCCCACCAATTCTCACCTCTGAGGAAACCTCCTTGACTTTTTTCATCTTCTAGTCTTCCCTGGATCCCTGGTGTTTTGATTTTTCTTTTTACTTCTTCCCTTCACCACATCTCCACCTACTTTTATCTCATTACCGCCCAGGCTAGCATTGAACTCCTAACCCTCTTGTCTTGCTTCAGCTCCCAACAAGCAGGACAGTAGGCATAAACCACTGTGCCAGTTCCAGATGATTGGCTGGTTTGTTTTGTTTTCTTAGCATTATGAGCATAGATTTATTTAGGGAAACTGAGAAAGCGCTCCCCAGAGCGGGAGGGGCTTAGGGAGGAATATTCTAGATGCCTCTTTTGGCTGACCTTCCATAGTACCAGCATATTTAACACCTGGTTATTAGGCCTGGGTATTCACTGATGCTTAACGTGTTTTAGGTCTGTTTAATCCTGCAGCCACACCTTCTATTTTCCTGTGCCTTTTTGTACATTCTAGCTGAGGGGCCCCTGGTGGGTCCTTGAGGCCAAAGGAAGTGCCAAATCAGCCTTCTTATTGCACACTGTTTTCTCTCTATACATTCATACCTAGGGCAAATTTAAGCTCAACGGCAGTACCAATAAAATAGGATTTAAAGTCAGATACTATGACGAAGCTATTTAAAGTCTATGGGTTACTATGACATTTTTCATTTATAAGTTTTGGAGCTCAGCTGACCAAACGCAACTGAAACATCAAAAAGCAAATCTGTGGGGCTGGGGATTTAGCTCAGTGGTAGAGCGCTTACCTAGGGAGCGCAAGGCCCTGGGTTCGGTCCCCAGCTCCGAAAAAAAGAACCAAAAAAAAAGCAAATCTGTGATCAGGAGGGGCTGCTGGACAGCGCACAAGAGCTTAGCTCATAGCGGACTCCTTCCTCTCCCAAGGCAACCCAGCTGAGCACTGAGATCCCCTGCATGTTTAATGTGGACTATGTGTGTGTGGCGCTCCAGGAGACCAGAAAAAGGAAATCCGTTCCTGTGAAGCTGGTGCTGCAGGCAGTTGTAAGCCTCCACGTAGGTGCTGGGAACCCAAGCCAGGTCCTCAGTGAGAACAGCCAGTGCTCTTAACTGCTGAGCGAGCATCTCTCCGGGTCTAAGATGCTTTTATAGCTTCTGTTTATTTCTGTAAGATTTTCATAAATTTCCATAAAGTCTTAACACATCCTTGTACATCTAGACTCATCTCACCTTTTAAAAAATCATTCCTCAGACCATTCAAAATATATAATACTGCTTTCCTATATAGTATTTGTGTCTGTGCATTTGGAAAATTCTGTTTATTGTGTATACAACTTTCATGTCTATAAGGGTTCAAGAGGCCAGCTCAGATCCCCTGGGCTTGGTGGCAAGCACTGCTCAGCCACCTCACCTGTCTGGCAGTGAGGTTTTCATAGCAAAACTGAGGTTATGTATATTTTTTATTGCAGGGGTTGGGGATTTAGCTCAGTGGTAGAGCGCTTGCCTAGCAAGCGCAAGGCCCTGGGTTCGGTCCCCAGCTCCGAAAAAAAGAAAAAAAATTCCACAATATTTTTTATTTCATAACTTTGTAAAGAGTCACACACAGAAGGTAATACTTGTACGTAAGTAAATCTTCTCCAGTTTAGAAAGAAGCTATGTCTTGGCATATAGAAAAATGGCAAGAGATTTTATAAAGTGGTCAAAATAATTATGATTGAATAAATGTAACCATATCTTATAGTCTTGCTTTTTATGTTTTTTTTAATTTAAAAGATTATTGGAGTTATAGATGGTTGTGGACCACCAGGTAGATGCTGGAAATTGAACCCAGGTCCTCTGCAAGAGTGACCAGTGCTCTTAACCACTGAGCCATCTCTCCTGACCCGAACCCACTGTTTAAAAAGATACTCTAAGTTTATAAGCGTTACTAAACAGAATTTAAGGCACGCGATAGTTCAGAAACAGACACCCACTTGTTTACAAATAAATTCTGTTGACAATGGACCCCACCCCCAGCCAGCAGTTAAGAGCACAGGATTGGATGCAGGCTCTGCCAGCCTCGCCTGGTCCATATCGTGGTCTCTAACTGTCCTGCCTCACTGTGAGAGTCACCTTGCTTCCACAGAAGCTTCGGGGACTATGCCTGGCACACACCCAGCACTCAGCAACGGTTCAAGCCCTTTCGTCTTTATCGTGACTGTGGAACTTTGGGAGATAGTATCTGCCAATGTGTTGCTTTGTTTAATTAATGTTCTAGCCAAGTCCATCCTCTGATACCACAGCACTGTGCCTGAGCCTCTTTAAGGAGGGAACTGCACTGCAACTCCTCCTCAGAGCGGGAAGGCAGCCTGCAGCAAGGGCAGCAGCAGACCGGCTTTGCGCTGGCTGGCAGGGCTCCCTCAGTGGTCACCACCGAAGGAAGATGCGGGTGAGTCATTCACACACCAGAGCCTGCTGCTCTCTGATCTCTAGGCTACCCACCAAGTGCTGCACTAAGCTCCTCACAGGGACCGACGTCACAACCTGGACTCAAGTGGGAACTTAAGATCTCACTGGCAAACAGGAATCTTTCCTTTCTCCCCATATTCTGAATCATGAATTTCCATAACAGTAAACCAGCTTAGTGACTGCCTGCAAGGCTCTCTGGTTCTAGAAAGGAAATTGTGAAATTACCAGTGACCAAGAAAGTACTTCCAGTTTGCCAAAAGGGGGTGCAGGGGAGCAGAAAGCACGTGCTTGCCCAGGCCTCTCAGAAACACTACTTATTTGGACTCTGTGTTTTATTTTTTTATTTCTTTTGCAAGGACTGGGTAAAAACAAACCATATTCTTGCCCAGTGAACCTGCTATTTTTTTTAAAGACTGTCTTAAGATAGAAGAGTCAAACATCAAAACACACACATCACCTTTAATGATCCTTCTCTACCCTCCTCAGACAAAACAGTCACTACATGCCTAGCTGCCGTACAAACAGCTCTAATTAGACTGCCCTCGTTTAGGGGAGAGGGAGGAAGGGCTCGGCCAGCATAAGGACCAGGGTAATTACATCGGCGACAAAGGTGCAGATCTACCTCTTTCTGGCTGCTGTAGACTGTCTGAGAGACAGTGCGGAATACACACCCCAGACCCACCTCACCACAGCATGGCCAAGCTGTGGACAAGCAAGTTACGGGGAAGGCTAATCACCAGGGTGGGCTCCCAGAGGCTGGCAAACTCCTTCCTGCCAAGCAAGAGGCATGATGTAAGCACCTAGAACTCTTTGTGGAAACAAACCTGTTATTCACCCTCATCTGGCACCAGAGTTGGGCGACGACCTGTGTAAGATGAGGTTTCTTCGAGAAACACAGTTATTTTTTTAATAAAAACTTTGCCTTTGTGAAGACAGCTTTGTCTGTGTTACTCATGATGCATTTTTTTTTCCAAATTCAAATCCAAAAGAATCCTGCCAATTTACACATTTAAAGTTTGAGTGCATATATAGCCTCTTATTTTACTCAAATTATTTTAAAAAATGCTTGGTATCATCTTAGCATTAAAACCTTAAGAAATACACTTGGAAAGTGCAGAGACCTTAAAATTTTCCAAAAAAATATATAAATGTCATGCATGCTAAGAATTCAGCAGAATGACAAACATCGCATCAAAGCAAATGTGATTCAATAGCTTGTTTTAGAATGGCTGCCTGCTGAATTAAAGCAGCTCGGAGGCAGCCAGCATGAGCCTCCAGGGAAGGCTGGCTGGTTCAGTGTCAGGGTCCCTCCCTTCCCCTCACTCGCTAGTGCTCTGGGTATTCCAGCCTGCTCCCCAGCTCTGGGAAATGTGACCTTGAATTCAACAGACTGTAACAGGAAGTACATCCGACTTCTAGATTTTTCTTAAAGGGCATATTTACAGGATTATCTCCTGAACCAATAGTGAGCAAGAGGGAGTTGCCACTGACAGTCAAAGTCCTCACAACAGCTGGCAGTACCGCTCCAGAGACAGAAACCCGACTGCAGAGGCAGATTCGCAGGCGACATTTTTCTCCTTTATTTGGGCCATCACGTGAAAGACACAATTATTTTGTAAAATGATTAAGTGCACTTGTCAATTAGCCAGTTAGCACATTAACCTTGAAGGAAAAAAAATGGAGCAAGCTCTTCTTTACTAAGTACAAGCTGTCAGAAACTGTGAGGGTTAGTCAAAGCTTCTTAATGTTCCAATCAAGTCATGGGCGAGTGGAAGGGAAGTCTGCATGAGACCCATTAAGCTGCGTTACTAAGTGTCCAATGTTACGTAAAAGCTATAAATAACTTGGTCTTGTAGAGGTTTTTTCCAATTTGCTTTTCTTGAAGTGATAACGATGTTCTGCTTCAATTAGTGGGGCAATTTTGGAGCAGCCTTTGTGTGCTCTGCACACACTCACTCTGTGCAGAGGAAGGACGGCGTGTGATAATCAATCAGAGCCTGGGGTGGCCGGGGCTGTCCTTCACAACCCCAGACCGTAGTAGTAGGAGGACGGCAGAGTGTGGGGCTAAAACACAGATGGGCCTCTAGGTGTACTATCTTGGAAGATTTTCTCTGGGGAGTAAAGTGCTGGTTCTGAAAAGCCATCTGGTTAATGGAGCATTAGATACTGCTAAACCACAGTAGGCCTGCAGCTGATCTGACATAAATAACCTACCTGGTGTCCAGAACCGATTGTAAGAAAGGTTTCTTTTGGGGCTGGGGATTTAGCTCAGTGGTAGAGCGCTTACCTAGGAAGCACAAGGCCCTGGGTTCGGTCCCCAGCTCCAAAAAAAAGAACCAAAAAAAAAAAAAAAAAAAAAAAAAAAAAAAAAAAAAAAAAGGTTTCTTTCCACCCACTAACAACACTGGGAGCTGACACTTGCCCAGGCAAGAGGGCAAATAAACTGAGGACCAGACTCACTCACAGACACTATCACACTCATCTTCTCCTTCCTCCTCTTCTTTTTTCTTTGTGTGTCCTTCTGTGAATGCATGTATGTGCCTCCTGTGTGTGTGCCTGTATGTTTGGTTTGTGTCTATGTGTGCATGCCTTTGTGTGTGTGTGTGTGTGTGTGTGTGTGTGTGTGTACACGGATGTGTGGAGAACAGAGGTAGACATTGAGATTCTGATTAGTAACAGGAAGCTTTCAAACAAATATTAAGAGTAGATTAAATTTGGGACAAAGCGATTCATGTCTGTATATTTTACACAACACAAATTTTCATTAATTTTTTTAAGGATAGTTAAAAAGAACTAGCCAATAAAGGACATACTAATGATTTAAACCTGGGTTTTCAACTCCAAAGACATTTTGAAACACAGATTGAAGCAAAAGTGAAGTAAAAGAGAACATACAAGTTTAATATCATTCTTTAATGAAAACCAAAGGAGTCTTTAAGTCTGTAGCGCACACGCAGCAGAGGCTGGGAGCATGTTATAGTCTTAATTTCACTAGGAACCCCGTGTTAGCTTTCTAGCTTTCTAACAGAGCCCGTATGCTGCATCTGTATCTTATGACAACTTTGATATCTATAACAACAGTCCTCGGAACAACGCAGCCAGTGTGTTATGATGTCCACACTAGGGAAAGTGAGTGAGAACCCTGACATGAGACATGAATGCTACAAAATACTGTTAAAAGAAAACTTTCGACACAACTCTGTTATTTAAGATCAGCAGCCATAACAGGTCTCAGGCTTTATTTGCTTTGAAATCATACGAACAACACAAATGCTTTTCACAATATGAACTGGTTTGGGTTTTATAGAAGAGAGAGAAGCTGAAGTGAAACCACAGGGACTGCTGACTTCAGACAAACGTTTCTTCAAAACAAGAGATACTAGTTCCTCAAAGAGTCCTCTAAGTCAGAAAAAAAGACTGAGAAAAACATTAATCCATCGGTTATTACAGCTTTAAAAACTACATGGCTCTTAATGGACACATGTTTACATTACAGAGAGCAAGCTTAGCCTTTCTCATAAAACTCAGGAGACACCACTCGACGTCTAAGCTAAACAAACAACGAAAACCCCTTCTTCAGTTAAAACCTTTAAAGCCTGATCTGCCTTCACTTCATCTCCAAGACAACCTTAGAAGGGGCAGCTAGTCTGAAAGCAAAGGATGAATAAGTCACTTCCGAGAAGGAAGTCACTACGCAGATGTGACTTAAGCCCTGCCGACACAGGCCTCAGAGAACCAGCCGGTCCTCTCCGCCCTCCTGAATTACCTGGCCGATGGAGGCTGGGCTCTGCTGCTTCAGAAAGCACTGTTTTTTGCATTCCATCAGTTGTTCAAGATCCCGCCACATCTTCGCTTGCTTCATGTTGGGACCGTGACTTTCTCGAACAGCCTTTTGTTTTTCCCGAAGTTTCTACCATTACAAAACACCGAGAATAATAAATTATTGGTTAAAGGGATTTACTTCTGTCTTCAGGACACAGAGGAAAGCAGTATGTCTTGTACATGTCTTGAGTGTTAATAAAGCAGATATACTCTCCTCTAAAACACACTAAGAATATTTAAAAAGTTAACTAAAGTTAAGGTCTATATAGAATAAACTGACACTAAAAGGTCAGAAAAGGGGGCTAGAGAGACGGCGCAGAGGCTAGAAACACTTGCTCTTCCTGCAGAGGACTCGGCTCTGATTCCCAGCACCCACGAGGTGGCTCACAAACATCTGTAACTGCAGTCCAGGGGCTCCGCCGCACACATCTGGTACCCTTACATAAATTTAAGCCGCCATGCACCCATATAAAACAAACATACTGCGTCTCAGACTTTTGGCTAAGATCAAGTGTGAGAAACAAACGAAAGTCATGAGAAAAATGGGAAGAGAAGGGAAAAGGGAAGGAAAAGAAAGGGGAGGGGAGGGGAGGGAAGAGAAGGGGAGGGAAGGGGAGAGGAGGAGATGGAAGGGGGTGAAGAGGGGAGGGAAGCGGCACAGGAAGCACAGAACCCAGGCTGAGGTCACTTGGTTATGGGCAGGTGCTTAGGGTCCCTGGATCTTGGTGTTCTTTAAAGATTTGAAAGCTATACTTTTTTTTTTTTTTTTTTTGGTTCTTTTTTTCGGAGCTGGGCCTTGCGCTTCCTAGGTAAGCACTCTACCACTGAACTAAATCCCCAACCCCGGATCTTGGTGTTCTTAACTGTCAACTGTTGCTAGTAATCAGGAACACTGAAAGGATCTCTTCATGTGAAAACAGATGGAAATACTTGATAAGCTAAATTGTACTGTGTATGTCATTATCATTAAATATATTCTTGTACCCTGAAATCATGTACATTCTATGTAAGTTCAAATTATCAAACCATATGCATATCTTCAGAGAAATCAATGACTTTTTGCAAATGTGTTTACCATGTAATAGGCCAAAATCTTTATGAGAAATATTTTTTTGAACTAAGACTCATCGCCAGCCTGACGACAGAGCACATGCCGGGGCAGCCAGGGACATACAGAGAAGCCTTGTCTCCAAAGACAAAGAAAAATAAAGGAAGAGAGAAAGAAGGAAAGAAAGGAAAAGAAAAACCACTTATTGTATGTATGGGTGTTTTGCCTGAGGTATGTGTGTGCACTGGATTCATGCCTGGTCCCCACTGAGGTCAGACAGGTGTCAAGTCACCAGTCTAGAGTTACACATGGATGCAAGCAGCCATGTGGGTGCTGGGGATTGAATCTGGATCCTCTTAACCACTGAGCCATCTCTCCAGCCCCCAGAATTGTTTTTGTTCCTGTCTAGCTGATTCCACCTGCTGAAACTGGTTTACTTCTTGCATGAGTTGTAGAATTATACTTTGATTCTGTAAATGAAGGAGCTGATAGAAAAAAAGGAGACAAAACAAAGAGACAGCAAGAAAGAAGGGCGGGGTGGCAGTGGACACACATGGATCCACTGTGACAGAAACGTCAAGAGATCCCATGTGGAGGGAGAGGGACAAGTAAGCATACAGCAGGGGACACGCTCATCTGTCCTCTTTGAGGAGATGGCTCATCTACTGATCCTCAGGACAAATGAGATCACTGGTGGCTGGTGCTTGCCCAAATAAGAGAATGAAGCAGGGTGCAGGCGAGATTTAAACCACTGATTAAATACTGCCACCCGGTTATGGGTACTGAGAGCAAATGTAACAGGAAACAGTGAGAGAACACCCGGGATCTTCAGAAATAACTAATGTAACCAACCATTTTAACAATGTTTTGCCGAAGGCGCAGGCTGAGTATGTGTAAGTTTATGTTGTGAGTAATGTATCTCACTAAAGCACTTTGTGTTTACAAATTAAAGGTATTTGAAAAGACCACTAAAATATCCTAAGACTTTTAAGAGTTCTGAATATGACCTTTTCAGATACAGTAAACTTAAATTATAATTTTTCTGATATTACTGAAATAATATCTTTCTCAAAATGCTAACAACCTGTAAGAATTACTTAAAGAGGGTTGGGGATTTAGCTCAGTGGCAGAGCGCTTGCCTAGGAAGCGCAAGGCCCTGGGTTCGGTCCCCAGCTCCGAAAAAAAGAACCAAAAAAAAAAAAAAAAAAAAAGAATTACTTAAAGAACCAACTAGAGGTGGGGAAGGTGGCTCAGTGGGTAAGCACACTTGTTGCTCAAGTGTGAGGACCTGAGTTGGGATCCCCAATACTAACATCTGTAACCTCAGCATGGGGAGGAGACAGATGCAGGAGGACCCCTTGGCTTAGTAAGGGAGACCTAGGAGCTCACAGTTCAGTGTGAGCTTTTTTCTCAAGGAACCAGGTGGAGAACAATGAAAGAGGACACTCATGGGTCCAGGACCTCTGCATGTGTGTACACACCACGCACGCATGCACGCACGCACATGGTCTACTCCTGGGCTGCCTTGGAAATCCACTCTGGAGAGGAGAGGACTAAGAAGTGTACCAATTCTGTTATGGGTGAGTCGCTGACTCACTCTGCTCAAAAATACTTTATATCTGATGGCTCCTACAGCTTTCCCCGAGATCTTGCTTAAGAAAAACATTATACGGGAAGGAGCAAGAATTTCTTCTTGGTGCTGGAGACTGAAACCAGGCTTTTGTGGCCTTTTCAACATGTACACTGTCACTGAGCCTCACCCAGCCCAAGGAACAGCAGTAATTGGGCTTGTAAAGATATTTAAGGTTTTCTAAGTGTTTCTATACACACAACACTCATTCAGATATTTTTAATTAAAAGATTACATATGTGTCATGACCTATAATGAATACAGATAAATACACTCATACCTTTATTTATTGTATCATATTTATATAAAATATTTATTATAGCATCAATATAGCATATATTAATATAATATACAATATTAATGTATACATATTTTATATATTTATAGTACATATTATAGTTCAGTGTGAACTGTTAAATATAAATATATTTATGGTTTATAAATATATAATACATATACTCATATAATATATAATAATATATTTATAAAATATATAGTAAACACATATATTACTGTATATTTATCTATATGTGTTATGGGTGTTTTGCCCACATGTATGTCTGTACCATATGTATGCCTGGTTCATACAGACACCAGAGGGGGCATGGGATTCCTTGGAACTGGACTTAGAGACAAATGTAAGCGCCCATGTGGGTGCTGGGAATTGAGCTCAGGACCTCTGGAAGAGCAGTCAGTGCTCTTAACCACTGAGCCATCTCTCCAGCCCCATTTCTAAACAAGAGAAAAAGTTTCATATTAACATAATGTGGAATCTTTCAATGGAAGCCCACTGACACACTAAAAATCTAAACAGTCTATTGTTAATGTATTCTACAACGAAGGTGTATATAAACTAATTCAAATACAGTCATTTCTAACATGAAAACTCCATTTTTTTTCCTTTATGGATACAGTTGTGTCACCCTATAAAGTAGCAGTTCTCAAACTGTGGGTTGTGATCTTCTTGGGGGTCAAGTGACCCTTTCGCAGGGGTCCCCTAAGACCATCAGAAAACACAGATATTTGTATTATAATTTATAACAGTAGCAAAATTACAATTATGAAGTAGCAACAAAAATAATTTCATGGTTGGGGGTCAAACGCAACATGAGGGACTGCATTGAAAGGTCACAGCATTAGGAAGGCTGAGAACCACTGCTCTAAAGAAATCAGGTATAGAACTTACAAGCTCTCTTTCTCTCTCTCTCTCTCTCTCTCTCTCTCTCTCTCTGTGTGTGTGTGTGTGTGTGTGCGCGCGCGCGCGCAGTTGACACGTGTTTGGAGGACATGGGACCTGTTTCAGGACTTGGGTCTCTCTCTGGCATGTGAGTCCTGAAGACTGATCAAGTCATCACACAGGCTAACATTCAGCACCCCTCACTGGACCCTTCCAGTCTTAAGAAAGGAAGTAAAAACCCCTTGAAACTGTAGCCTTCCAAAAGAATGAGTGTCAGAGCCATGCAATAAAAGTCTTAATTAGAGACATTACAAAAGTAATTCTTACCTTGCCCAGGTTTTCTTGCTCAGTAATATTTTTGGTATACTGTTCCCTAGGGAGTCAACAGAATATCCATCTTAGCTTGAATGATTTAATCACACAACTCGACTCTAAGTCAGCACATCTATGTGCATTCACACTGTAGGGCAGAGTCAGAATGGGACTCAGATGCTTTGTTTTCCTTCGTTTCTTCCAGTAAACAGCAATTTAAAGGGGTAAGGGGCAAAGCCTTATATAGGAAGTTAAGAAAGTTAGGATATAGTACTATTTCTGGTTAATCTACCCTTAAAACTGGCAACCCACTTGCTTAATTACACATTGCCTTTTAGAGTCTATTAAATAAACACGTGTCTGACTCTCCGAGCCTGCTTCCAGGGTCAGCCTGCAGAACCCCCACAACTTAAGAGACACAAAAGCAAATACTATTCATCTCAACAGTGCATAGAGTCCTGAAAGCCGGAAGACAAGCTGCATACAGAGGGGAGTGTCTATGCAGATTACAGTAATCTATCGAAAGAAATGACAGTTGTGAAAAAGGAGGCAAATCTACACACACTGAAGTGGAAAATTCTAAATGAATATTAAGATAACTTAGTATTGTTTTTGTACACAAACATGTATGTATCCATGTATTTCCCATGTATTGCTAACATGCACACATGCAGACATAGTAGCATTTCCATGTTGACTAATGTACAATGCACAGGAAGCATTAACAGTGGACTGCTAAGGCAGGAGCTATGACAATGTGGCCTGCACCTTTAAACATTTTTTTATTTCATGTGTTCAGTGTTCTGTCTGCATGCATGCTTGTACCCTACATGCGTGCCGAATTAGTCTGAAGCCATAAGTGGGAGCTGAACCCCATGGGACTAAGGTTACACATGGCTGTGAGCCACCATGTTGGTGCTGGAAATCCAACCCAGATCCTCTAGAAGAGCGGCCAGTGCTCTTAATCTCTAGGCCAGTGTTCTTAACCTGTGGAGCTCAACAGCTTTGGGGGTAGAACAACACATTCACAGGGGACACTGAAGACCCCTGGAAGACACAGGTATCTACATTACGATTCACAATAGTAGCAAAACTCGTTATGAAGTAGCAACAGTAGAAAACAGTTGTGTGGCTGGGGGTCACCACAGGATGAGGAAGTGTGTCGGGGTTGCAGCACCAGGAGGGTGGAGAACACTGCTCTAAGCCATCTCCCCAGTCATCTTCCACCCACCATCTCCTTCTTCCTGCTTTTTAAAAGATCTCACAGAGGCCAGTACAGCCTCAAACTTAGCTGGCCTGGAATTACTGATCCACCTGCCTTCACCTCTCAAGCGCTGGTGCCTACTGCACCACCACACACTAGGTCCTTTCCTTTGTTCTTCTTCCCTTCCCTTTCCTCTCATTTCCCCTTCCCCTTCTTCCCCCTACTTCCCCCGTCTCCTTCCTTTCTTTCTTTCAACAGGGTCTTACTAGGTATCTGGCTGGTTTTGAATTCATCCAGGTAGACCAGGCTAGCCTTGAGTGATCTGCCTGCTCTGCCTCCTGAGTGCTGGAAAACACACACACACACACACACACACACACAATCAAATGCACACCTTAACAAGTTCCCACCATTACTTATGTAGTCCAGGCCAGACCTATAACCATGATCCTCTAATCTCAGTCTCCCAGTGCTAAGGTATATGTCACCAAGTTTACCAAGTTTTGTCTGGAAAGCACTCAATTTCTACCTATAATGATTACTTTTTGGTTTTACAAATAATTTTTATAAGCTTAAAGACTCATTTAAAGTAAAAATTCAAAGTATTTAAAAATTAAAGTACAATTCTATTTTATTGTTGTATAAGAAAAAAGTGGGATTTAAAGTCGGTGATAGTGAGGTCAAAGGGTTAAGGAGCAGATGGAAGTGGCCAGGGTATTATGCTGACCTGGCCTCTGACCTTTCTGCACACTGCAGGCTGTCCTCTGAGGCAAGTGTGCTGTCTGTGCGCCTCAGCAAGGACCCTGGGTGCCTGCTGTGCACCCCCATCCTAGCCGCCCCTGGGCCTGGAACTTGAGGGTGAGACAGAGTCATAGAGGAGAAGGACTCTCAACTGAGAACAGCCTCCATAGACCAGGCTGTAGGTGAGCCTGGAGGGTCCTTAGTCGGCTCTGCATGTCAAAGGGCCCTGCTCTGTGTGAGTGGGGCCAATTCAGGGTTCTGGTCCCTGGTGCTCTGCAAACTCAGGCTGGGCAAGCCATGAGCAGCACCCTCCGTGGCTCTGCATGGGCTCCTGCTCCAGGTTCCTTCCTTATTGGATTCCTGCCTTGACTTCCCAACATTTATAAGCTGAACTTAACTGACTTATGTTGGTGGTATTTTCTCACAGCAGCAGAAACCCTAACTAAGCAAGGATCATGGGAGGAGTCTCTGTGTATTTGTTTGTCTATTTAGAGTTTTATGAGACAGGGTTTTTCTGTGTAACAGCTCTGGCCTTAAACTCAGAGAGATATACCTGCCTCTGCCTCCTAAGTGCTGTGATTAAAAACGTGCTGCCATGCCTGGCTAACTCTTATATTTAAATGCAATATTTCGGGGTTGGGGATTTAGCTCAGTGGTAGAGCGCTTGCCTAGGAAGCACAAGGCCCTGGGTTCGGTCCCCAGCTCCAAAAAAAAAGAACCAAAAAAAAAAAAAAAGCAATATTTCTATTTTTCTGTGCAAACAGACTGTACTATTAGAAGAATTAGCAAGACAAGATGGGAAACCCAGCAGCACCACCAGAGCCAGGCCATGCCCTGCAGTGTAAGGGCAGGGGCGGCTGGGATGGGTGTGCAGCAGGCACCCAGGGTCCTTGATGACAGCAGACAGCACACTTGCATCGAGGACAACCTGCAGGACCTTACTCATGTCGTTGGCTTGCTAGCAAGCACCTGTACCCTCGGAGCCATTTTGCTGACCCCGTTTTACAGTATGTACAGCACGTGGGCTGTGTAGACGCAGAGGCTGGTTTCAGGGATCTCCTCCCTCACTTCTCTTCCTTATGTCTAAAGCAGTGTCTCTCCCTGAACCCAGAGCTTGCTCTTTTGGCCAGATCAGCTGGACAGTGAGGCCTGGGAAGTGTCTGTCTCTGACCCCACTGCAGGGTCGCAGGCACATGCCATTGCATCTGCTGTGTGTGTGGGTGCTGGGGACTCGGTGCAGGGAGCACCCTGCCCACTGAGCCACCTCCTAGCTATACTGCTTTTGTCTTATTTACTCATATGCGCATGCACATTCAAAACCCAAGGTACACACAGCACATGCATGGGAGTCAGAGAACAACTTGTGGGACTCAGTTCTCTCCTCCCCGTGTGGGTTCTGGGGATTAACCCAGGTTGTCAGGAGGCAGGAGATAACCCTTATTCACTGAGCCATCCTGTGGTCATGCTGATGTTTTTAGTGATTGAAGTACATCCTGTCAGGAAATCCTCACATTAACAGTTCAGAAGCAATTATATAACCTTCTTCATCTTTATACTGATAACCTTGAAGAAATACATGAAAATTCTAAAATGTCTGCTCTTAAGAACCAATCAACTCTTCTTATTTCTTACCACCGATGATATAGAGGAGAACAGAGTTTGGACTGAGCAGTGGTAGCACACACCTTGCTACTTGGAGGCAGAGGCAGGTGGATCTCTGTGAGTTTGAGGTCAGCCTGGTCTATAGAGTGAGCTCCAGGACAGCCAGGGCTGCACAGAGAAACCCTGTCTTGAAAAAAAGAAGAAGATGAAAAAGGAAACTCTAAAGTTTACAGTGCTTGAAAGAATGGGAATAAGGACTTTATAGTTTAATGTGTGTGAGCATGTACTAAAATCGCTATTTATAGCAGATCTCCAGGCTGCCTTGCCTTCCAGCACACTACACAGACTCTGCAACAGACAACGTCCACAACAGACAAGCTCTCAGGCTCCTTCTGGTAACACTAATGCACGCACGGTCACTCAAAACTCTCACGTGCAGCTTCAGACAAATGTGGCTCCTCCCTTTAGTGTTCTTTCTGGAGAGTAAGAAGAAAACATCTAACTGTGATGAAGGGCGAAGAAGGCTTATCTACAGTTTATCACAACTTGCAAATATTTTACAAATAAATTATTTTTAGGCAAGACTAAGGCCACAGTGAGACTACAAAAGCTCACTATTCAAGGACTAAGCAATATTAACATACAGTCCTCACTGCAGTGTTGCACATGGTCCTCACTGCAGTGTTACACTCGGTCCTCACTGCAGTGTTGCACACGGTCCTCACTGCACTGTTACACACGGTCCTCACTGCACTGTTGCACACAGTCCTCACTGCAGTGTTACACACGGTCCTCACTGCAGTGTTGCACACGGTCCTCACTGCAGTGTTACACACGGTCCTCACTGCAGTGTTACACACAGTCCTCACTGCAGTGTTACACACGGTCCTCACTGCAGTGTTACACATGGTCCTCACTGCACTGTTACACACGGTCCTCACTGCACTGTTACACACGGTCCTCACTGCAGTGTTACACATGGTCCTCACTGCACTGTTACACACGGTCCTCACTGCAGTGTTGCACACGGTCCTCACTGCAGTGTTACACACGGTCCTCACTGCACTGTTGCACACGGTCCTCACTGCAGTGTTACACTCGGTCCTCACTGCAGTGTTGCACATGGTCCTCACTGCACTGTTACACGCTGTCCTCACTGCAGTATTTACACATGGTTCTCACTGCAGAGGCTGCACACTGCAGCCACATGCTTCTAGCTAAACGGCAGTTGTCACACCGCAAATTAACAGGTAGATGACCAGAGTCCCAGCCATGTGTGCTTAAAGAGAGGACATTAACATGCTAATGCTTAGAGAGAGCACATATATTCCTGGGACTTGGAGGGGGATTAATGATTAATGAAATGTGAAAGGCTTTGGAATCAGACAGTGCTGATGGCTCGGCATGGTGAATGTCATCAGGGCCACTAATCGCATACTTAGAAGTGGCTAAGTGACACATTTTCTATTTTATATAAATATATATGTTTAGCACATGAAAAAAGCAAGCAAGAAGTACAATCGCATGCACTCCTACCCTGTTAGGAGGGCTACCATATCCTCAGACTCAGCCTTCAACAGCAGCTTAGCATCTCACCTGATAGCTAAAATACTCTGTGTGCTCCCATCTCACTAAGAAACCCTCTATAGGTGCAGACACAGAGTCAATCAGAGAAATCACAAATCACTTGCCTAATTGCTTTCCTCTTTTCTTGTTGATCAGAAGAGACGTACGCCTTCATCTCATCAGTGGCTCGGCGAAGCTGAACTTCTAGGTTCTAAATGCAAACACAAGCTTCAGGGAGTCGTCAATACTGGGGGCGGGGAGTCTCAGATGGGGCCTACAAATGGTCAGTGGGTAAAGGCCATTGCCACAAAGTCTGACAACCTGAATTCAATCCCCAGCACCCACCCACTCGGTAGAAAGAGAGCACTGAGTCCTGTAAGCTGTTCTCTGACCTCTGCACATGCACTAGGGCACACGGTGTATATGATCACCTACATACACAATCAATAAATCAATGAAATAATTCTTAGTCAGGTATGGTGGTGCACATATTTCATCCCAGCCTGCAGGAAATAGATGCAGGCAGATCTCTTTGAGTTAGAGCATCCTAATCTACGTATCAAGCTTCAGGACAACCAGAACTATAGAGAGACCCTGTCTCAAAACACAAACTAAAGAAAGGACGAATTTGCTTTCGGCCGCGGCAGCCATCTTCCAGTAACTCACCAAAATGACAAACACAAAAGGAAAGAGGAGTGGTACTTGGTATATGGTCTCTAGGCCTTTCAGGAAACATGGAGCTGTTCCTTTGGCCACATACATGCGAATTTACATGACAACATTGATGTTGTAGACATCAAGGGAATGGGCACTGTTCAAAAAGGAATGCCCCACAGCAAAACCGGAAGAGTTTACAATGTCACCCAGCACGTTGTGGGGATCACTGTAAACAAGAAAGTTAAGGGCAAGATTCTGGCCAAGAGGATCAATGCTGATTGAGCACATCGAGCACTCGAAGAGCACAGACAGCTTCCTGAAGCGGGTGAAGGAGAACGATCAGAAGAAAAAGGAAGCCAAAGAGAAGGGCACCTGGGTTCAGCTGAAGCGCCAGCCTGCGCCACCCAGAGAAGCCCACTTTGTGAGGACTAACGGAAAGGAGCCCGAGCTGCTGGAGCCCAGTCCATATGGATTCATGGCCTAATGGACACAAAGGAAATGAAGGACCCGACTAAAAAGTGAAAAAAAAAAAAAAAAGGATGAATTTTAAACTTTTTCAAGACAGCTTCTGACCCCACTCTTTGACTTACCTTAATCATGCAGTTTGTATAATGGTATTTACTTTCTTCTTGAAGACATTCTTCACGGAGTCCTCGTACTTCCTACAGTATATATTACACGGGCAACAGATTATTGAAAGAACAAAGGAGCAACCATCAGAACCATTTCCCCAGCACGAGCTCATTTGTGATAACAGCGGAGGCAAGCGGCTCGGGTCCTGAGACTAGTCCTAGCACGCTCTAACCTCGGGTGCAGTTACTCACTTGTTAACTTCTACTGAGACTAGTCCTAGCACGCTGACTTCAGGTGCTAACTTCAGTTACTCACTTATTAAGTGTCTAGCACTCTTGTGAGAGCTAGGGACACAGCAGTGAGGAAGAAAGTGGGCCCTTCCGCTCATAAACAGGGAATAGGAATGAAGACTGTTCCCAGTGGATGCAGGTTCATGTGGACAACTTGGCACTGGGGAGATGGGACAGTAAAGCGTGTCAGCCTGGGGGAGAGGAGGTGGGAAACAAAAGGCAGAGTGATCGGGATGTGTGTGAGTAGGAGCTGACTTTCCGGCTGAGATCTATGTGCTGCAGACAATGGGGAAGAAGACACTGAGTGTCCCAGGCAGACAGGAGCACACACGGTAACCTGGACGTAGAAATGAGCTTGGCCAGTTTGAAGTTCAGACACAAGGCCACTGCGTTCGACAAGGAGGAGGACAAAGATATGACCTTGACCAGGCATCTGGAGCCCCTATAACGTACCCTGAAGGTTAGGTTTACGTCAAGTATACTGGGAAGCCAGTGGGGGGTGGCTTACATATGACACCAAGTCTGCTCTAGGAGATTAAACACAGGAAGGCAGACCCGAGTGGACAGATGGTTACTACAGGGTCTGCCAAGAGAAAATGGGCCTTCAGCTTTGGGGGTAGTCATACAGATGGGAACGTCAGAGTCTGCATACCAAGCTTAAAGGAATGAGAATTCGGGTACTTTGGAGGCATGCTGGGAGGCGACGGTAAAGATGTAAGAATGTAGTAACACTGAGTGGGTGCCCTGCACGTGCGGGCAGCTTTGGTAAACTGTTAAAGCCCTCTTCTTACCTGCTCTAATTTGGACCGGTTGCTTTCAAGGCCTGCCGCACAGCTATCATACTGGGTTCTCTTCTCATCACACTCCTGGGTTAGCTCCTAGTTTGAAAGGGCAGACGATTAAGTGAAAAACAAAGGCAGAAAACGTGCCTCGGAAACAATGTGCGCCCTGTCAGTCCTGTAACCTAACGCTCAGCTTCCTGGCATACTCGAGAGTTATTTATACAACTGGACATTTGAGAGTTGTGACAAATGGAGGGGCTGATAAGACCAACGGCTTCCATGTACTGATCTGTGTGCCAGGCTCTTGCTTAGGAGCTGGGACACAACAGTACACAAACAGCTCACCCCTAAGTGACGCTCAGAGGCACGGGCACATGGCCTGCACAGGAGCACAGGACTCTCAGACCTAACCCAGGCTTGGGGAATCAGTGGGGACAGCGTCCTGAGAAACCAATATCTAATCGGAGAATGAGGGATTAGGAAGAATGGTTAGGGAAGGTGAGCAAGGGAAAGGAGATGCTTTAAAAAGAAAGGGACACTGTGTGTAAGGGTTGGAAGCGCAGGAGAAGAAGAATCCAGGAATGTAACGAGTGGTCCATTTTTGGACAGAGTCTGGGACTAGGGAGAGGGAGGATGAAGACATCCGTGGGCTGTGTAAGACCTCAGAATCCGATTAGAACCTGGACAGTAACTAAATCTACAGCACTGAAGGGGGTGCCGCTGCCACCTCCACAGATGGCTTAGAGAACACCCAGAAAGGTCAGTGCCTTGCCCAGATTGCACTGCTATAAAGGGCAGTCAGAATGAATTCAAGCTCTTTTAGTGGTTTCCAAGTTTATTTAGGTATTTTGAAGAAGATAATCTGAAAATCTGCAAATACACAAGGACGATAAGTATCTGCAAATGCTAGCTAAGGAGAAGCAAATTTCTCCTGAAATCCAAGGGTGAACTGGATTGCCAAGGAAGTAGAATCATCAGTCTTAGAACCAGAGGCAGGCAGTGGTTATCATGGGAAAAGGAGTCCGCACACAGGCGGATAGTAACATCCACAGGGTAGGACAAACTACTGGGAACATGCAGGGTGAGAGGCTGGAACTGAGGACCCCACAGTCCTCAGTCCACAGTTTGGAAACTTCCGAAGGGTTAGGGGTTAAAGAGGAAGGGTTAAATTAGCCCGGAAACAACCCTGGTCCCACAGTACGGTCCTTGGAAACAGGAGCACACGCTGGGAACTTACAAGCATGAGTCCTGCTGCGTGTGCAGTCGCTGTGGTATGGGACTACATATGGCTCGGCATAACTAAAACACAGTGAAAGCTGTGGAGAGGAGCTGTGGCTCTGTGGATTACCATGAGCTAAAGTGGAAGCCAGTGAGGTGGCTCTGTGGGTAACAGACTTGTCCACAAGTCTGATACCCAAGTTCAACCCCTGGGACCCACACGGTGGGAAAACACTGACTCTTACAAGTTGACCTCTGACATCTATGCATGTACACACACATACACACCACAGAATAAATAAATGAATGTAACAATCGTATGTCTCATAAGTGGAGAAAGGGCAGCAGCTGTGCGTACTCACGAAGATGAACTTGCTACAGTTGTTTACAGAACCTTCTTTAGAAACAAACCAAAATATCAGGGAACATGCAGTTCTAGTTTGTAAAAACCTTAAAACTTACTGCTATGTAGACAGAGTAGTCTTGAACCCACAGACATCTGCCTGCCTCTGCCTTTCCAGGGCTACGATTAAAGGTGTAAACCACCACGACTGGCTGATAATAGTTAATAATATTATATGAAAATGTGAATCTAAAATGCAGCTCAATCAAGATATATCTTGGCTGCTGTGGGTACATGAACTCAGGCTGACTTAAGGTTTGGATTTCTCCACCTACATGGTCTGAGAACTTACAAGCTGAGATACTAGCTCAAAACTAGCCCCTAGCTTGTGACTAGTCTAAAACTCTAGGCAAAACTCCTGAATAACCACCACCTTCTGCCCTGGGCATGGCGGCCAGCTGCTATCCTGGCTCTTAGAAGGAAGAGGGTTGTGAACTGCTCAGTCATTTCATGTCAGACAGACAGACATGAGTCTGCACACACATACACATAATAAATAAATGGAAAAAATTAAGGGCTGGAGAGCTGGCTCAACAGCTGTAGCAGCTGCTGCTTTCTCAGAGGATCCAGGTTCAGTTCCCAGTGCCCCTGTCAGGAGCCTCACCACCTCTTTTAACCCCAGGGAGTCTAATACCCTCTTCTGACCGCTGTATGTCCCCATGCAAACAAGCGAATGAATGAATGAATGAATGACTTTCAGGGAGGGTGGCTGCTTGGAAGGAAGGTATGAAACACAGGCAGCAATGGTGAGCAACAGTAACCATGGGGTGAACCTAAAGCAGACATGACAGTATAAAGAGGAACTAGAAATAAGAAAATAAAATGCCAGAGGATAACAATCCGTGTACATGTGTGTGTGTGTGTGTGTGTGTGTGTGTGTGTGTGTGTGTGTGTGTGTGTATTAGATCATTCTAAAGTCCGTACACTGGCTCACGATGTTAATTAACTTAGTCTTTATTAAGTATTGAAACCAATACCCACCTCCAGAATTCTTTCCACCTAGAGAGTTTCTGTGAGATGTTATCTATTAAACACAACTATCATCCACCAGAAAGTTCAACACTTCTAAGAAGCCTGGTGATTCGGTAAATCCTGTATTCAACAACTGGGATGGACACATTCTTTTCATGACCAAACTAGCAAAGTCAGGTTGGCCTCAAACCTACTGTACGGCCACATTTAACGCCTGTAGTTTGCAGAACTATTTATAGAAACACTTTATAGAAATACTCAAAGAAAGAAAGCGTGGTCGACTAAACTGTTGTGGAAATATGCAAACAAACTCTAGAACACACCAGGACTCATGGCGGGGGCTACTGGTCTTTGGAGTCATTTGTGAGGGCTCTATTAGAGGACAGGCTACAAAGAGAAGGGACATGAAGACACACTGGGAAGAACATCAGACCTGTAGTTCAGACATATGAGCTAAATAAGGGGGCGGGGGGATGGAATCAGGGACACGAGGCTGCTAAGGCAGGGATGATGCAATGCCTGAAGGGAGAAAGAGGGGAAAGAAGGAGAAGACAGGACAAGGATGCTGGTTTTCTAATTAAAAGAACTTCTAGGAGTAAACAGGAGAGTACAAGGACGCCAGAGCATAAGCGCAGTCAAAGCACACAGGCAAACACTAAGACGACACACCAAACTAAACTCCGTTGTCAGAGGAGGTGGGTGAGGGAGTTAAAAAGACCACAAAACCAAAGCAAACCAGTTTCCTCACTTTTCAAGGAGGGAATTAATAGATGCTGTCTAATGCAAGGGTGATTGGTGGTGAAGTTGGACACACAATGGCTAGAAGAAAACCACAAGGTGGAACACAGTCACTCCAACACACACACAAATGAGAGCAAAAGAGAAAGACTTGTACAGGCTTTAAACTCCAAATGCACACATAACGTGCTAGCGCCAAGACCAGGATGTCTGTACGTCAGTAAACAGAAACAAGCCAAACCTATCTATTAAAATGCGCCTTTCAGATTGTATCACACAGCAACATCTAATTTCAGATCTGTCTAAAAATGTGTAAAGTAGAAGAAGGAAGAATGTACAGCAAAAATTATCACCATGTCAATCAGGGTTGATTTCAGTCTGCTTTCTAATACAAATTCATATTTAAGATAATTGTGGGGGTTGGGAATTTAGCTCAGTGGTAGAGCGCTTGCCTAGGAAGCGCGAGGCCCTGGGTTCGGTCTCCAGCTCCAAAAAAAAAAAGAACCAAAAAAAAAAGATACAGAAAAAAAAAAAAAGAACCACAAAAAAAAAGATACAGAAAAGATAATTGTGTGTGCGTGTGTGTGTGTGTGTATGTGTGTATATATGTGTGTATGTGTGTATGTGTGTGTATGTGTATGTGTGTGCTTGTGTGTGTATGTGTGTGCATGTGTGTATATGTGTGTATATGTGTGTATATGTATGTGTGTATATGTGTGTGCATGTGTGTATATGTGTGTATGTGTATATATGTGTGTATGTGTATATATGTGTGTGTATGTGTGTATATGTGTGTATGTGTATATATGTGTGTGTGCATGTGTGTATATGTGTGTATATGTGTATGTGTATGTGTGTATATGTGTGTATGTGTATGTGTGTATATGTGTGTATATGTGTGTGTGCATGTGTGTATATGTATGTATGTGTATATATGTGTGTGTGCATGTGTGTATATGTGTGTGCATGTGTATATATGTGTGTGTATGTGTGTATATGTGTATGTGTATGTGTGTATATGTGTATGTGTGTATATGTGTGTATAGGTGTGTGTGTATATGTGTATGTGCATGTGTGTATATGTGTGTATATGTGTGTATGTGTATATATGTGTGTGCATGTGTGTATATGTGTGTGTGCATGTGTGTATATGTGTGTATGTGTGTATATGTGTGTGTATGTGTGTATATGTGTGTGTGTATGTGTATATGTGTGTGTGTGTGTGTGTGTGTTAGGGAACTTTACACAAGGCTTTTCACATGCTCCATAAAGCTCTACTACTGAGCACATCCCTACCCCTTAAGAAGAGACTTTTATTGCCTAGCAAGCGCAAGGCCCTGGGTTCGGTCCCCAGCTCCAAAAAAAAAAAAAAGAGAGAGACTTTTATAAAGTGAGTATATATAAAACAAATTTAAGGCAGTCATTAAATAATAATTTGGGCCTGGCTCAGAGACTAAGCACTAATTACTCTTCTTACAGGGTCTGAGTTCAGATCTCAGCACCTACACGGGGCAGCTCACAACCATCTATGATTCCAGAGCCAGGGGTTCAAGGATTTCCTTTAGCTCTCACAGTTGTCCCCCCAGACAGACAAACACGCACACACACACACACAATACAAATATAATAATAAATTAATTAATTAAAAAAAACTTTGTTACATGTCTTTAGTCCCAGCACTCGGGAGGAGAAGCAGAGGCTGGTGAATTTCTGTGAATTCAAAGCCAGCCTGGTCTACATAGTGAATTCCAGGCCAGTCAGGATTACACAATTAGACTCTGCCACTAAGTAAATAAGTAAATAAATAAATAGACAGACAAAGAAACAAATAAAATCTATTTACTAACTTCCATAAAATTTCTAGAAACTATTTAAGGCTCTATTAAGTTATTCTCTCTCTCTCTCTCTCTCTCTCTCTCTCTCTCTCTCTCTCTCTCTGATGAAGTAGCAGATAGGAAAAATAGTATTTTTGAGACAGGTTCTCAGGTAGCCTTAGCTGGCCTTGAACTTTCTTTTTTTTTTGAGACAGGGTCTCTCTCTGTATAACAGCCCTGGCTGTTCTAGAACTCCCTCTGTAGACCAGGCTCGGTTTGAACTCACAGAGATCCTCCTGCCTCTGCCTCCTGAGTGCTGGGATCAAGGGCATGACACCAGCAGGACAGTGCCTTAGTAATTCTGCTCACTCACAACTAGGGCAAGAAAGTCACAGAACAAAGGAACTTTCTTGCTTGTACAGACGTACAAAACATTTACTTTTACTTACATGTACATGTACATACATACATCTCTGTCTGTCACATATGGGCAGGGGCCCACGGTGGCCAGAACAAGGGAGGCACCCTGTGTGGGTGCTCTGACCTAGACTCTGACTTCTGGGAGGGTGGCAGGTGCTCTAAGCCACCTTGAGACTTTAAATGGCAGAAGGTAGTGCCTAGAAATAAGACCTACAAGGTAATCTGGGGCTGCTGTGTTTTAGGAATTAGCAGCTTAGGGAAGGTACTGGAAGGGATGGGAGCCATCCATGCCTTCGGCCTAGGATGGAGGGAATGCTGCAGGGGTGCGGCGTACCCCTCTACAGCAGCAGCATCTGTAGTCGAAGATGACCTCAGCTCCCTTCCACACCATCCTAGCCCAAGTGCTGGATTCCAGGTGTCTGCCACAGGTGCAGACTGGCTTGGTGCTGGGGTTTACAGCAAGGACTCTGCCTTGTTAGACAAGCACCCTACCAACTGAGCTCCATACCCCCAGTCTTCCCTACTCTCCCTTAAACAATGCTGTGCAGCTTGAATCATTACAATTTTAGGGTTTGGAGGGTTTGTTGAGACAGGATCTCATGGAGCCCATAGTGGCTTCAAGTTCAGTGCAGATGTAACCAAAGATGGCCTTGAACCTCTGATCATTCCAGCTCTACCACAGCCAGCTTAGCCTTACTTTCTAAGAAAAGAGCAATCAACCGATAACAAGTACTTCAAGAAAACTAAACTATTAGACTATACTCTAAACTGAGTATACGATTACATCTGCAGGTAATTATTCCATTTAACTACACAGCTATAGAACTGCCTCTAGGAAAATAAACTTTTTAAAATGTTATTCTAGTTACAGATGATTATAAAAATTTAGATAAATGTTAAGTTGTAAATCTTGAGTTGGTGATACTCTTGATTTTTAATAGTTATAAATTTAATTTTAGAATGCATTCTCAGTACAATGGAAATACTGGAGGATAGCCCACTAAAGTTACAGTGTACAGTGTATTAAAATGCTCTTGGTCTTTAAACAAATGATAGTGTCACTGGTCATGGTAGCACATACCTTTAATCCCAACATTTTGGGACTGGGGCAGGCTGACCTCTAGGAGCTCAAGGCCAGCCTGGGCAACACAGTGTCTTCCAGGCCAGCCAGGACTGCACAGTAAGATCTTCACTTAAAACAAATAGAAATAAAACAAAATAAAAAGGCACGGCCTAAGGGATGAGGGGTTCCCTTAGCCCTTGAGTTCTGGGCAAGAGTCAGATCCTCTCCCAAACACTAACAACGATTTGAATTTAAACAATGGCTGTTAGACTAGGGATGTAGTTTACTGGGACGACACTTGCCTGGCATGTGTCAAAAGTTGGATTCCGGGGTTGGGGATTTAGCTCAGTGGTAGAGCGCTTGCCTAGCAAGCACAAGGTCCTGGGTTCGGTCCTCAGCTCCGAAAAAAAAAAAAAGTTGGATTCCATCTGCAAATCATTAAAGTCAAACCAAACCAAAACACACGAAACCTTTGAAATAGGGAATATTTAGTGGTAGGTCGAAGAATGCTTGTCTACCATATGACAGGCCCTGGACTCCATCTCAAGCACCACAAGGCAAACAAATAAAATCAAGGACAACAGAGAAGTTAGAGGTGAACGTTTTGGCATAACAGAAAGGCCATTGTGTGAGATACTTAACAATAAGGCAGTGGGAGCTGGTGCGAGGCATAACTAGCTCCCGCAAGAGTAGGAGACCATGATGTGGAAAAAGAAATGGTGGTAAGAAGACTGGCATGTGGCAGAAACAGAGGAGACTCCCCAGAGATTCGGGGGTCACATTACATTACTAGTATAGTACCGTTTGCCACAACACAACCTTAGACAAGTCTCTAGTCTCTATGCCTGCCTCCCTGCACCCCTCCCTTCTATCCTCCCTCCCTCCATTCCTTCCTTTCTTTCCATAAGTCCTGTCTCTTGGATTGTTTGTAAGGTCCAAATGAGAAATGTCAGAGTACAAGGTACATAGCTGGTGTTTAATAAATACTGTTAACATCAACTTTACCATCCCTACCTGTAAGTCCCCATTGCCAACATTCCTACAGCTCAAAACTTTCTTAGAGTCTCTCAGGCCTGTTCTACAATATATTAATATATACATTACTTGCTCTTTTTTTTTCTTTTCTTTTTTTTCGGAGCTGGGGACCGAAGCCGGGGCCTAGCAAGCGCTCTACCACTGAGCTAAATCCCCAACCCCCATTACTTGCTCTTTAGATGTGATTTCTTTCATCTTGCTTGAATTCTTATGTGCTGCTACCATATCCCTTAGAACATAAACCTGAGAGAGCGTAACCCTTTGAGTGCTCTGTGATGGTAGCAGTGTGTAATGAGACAGGCTGAGATAAGGCATTTCAGGCTGGACGTGGGGGGCGGGCGGTCACCTTTAATCCTAGCGCTTGGAAGAGGCACGTGGATCTCTTTAAATCCAAGGCCAGCCGGGTGTGAACATAGAGCTCCAGAAAAATATGGGAGGAAGACCATGGAAAGAGAAAGAGAGAGAGGGAGAGGAGAGGAGAGGGAGAGGGAGAGGGAGAGGGGGAGGGGAGGTAGAGAGGGAGAGGAGAGAGGGAGAGGGAGAAGGGGAGGGAGAGGGAGAGGGAGAGGGGGAGGAGAGGAGAGGGAGAGGGAGAGGGGGAGGAGAGGAGAGGGAGAGGGGGAGGAGAGGGAGAGGGAGAGGGGGAGGAGAGGGAGAGGGAGAGGGAGAGGGAGAGGGGGAGGAGAGGAGAGGGAGAGGGAGAGGGGGAGGGAAAGGGAGAGGGAAAGGAGAGGGAGAGGGAGAGGGAGAGGGGAAGGGGAGAGGGAGAGGGAGAGGGAGAGGGGGAGGAGAGGAGAGGGAGAGGGAGAGGGGGAGGAGAGGAGAGGGAGAGGGGGAGGAGAGGGGGAGGGAGAGGGGGAGGGAAAGGGAGAGGGAGAGGGAGAGGGAGAGGGGAAGGGGAGAGGGAGAGGGAGAGGGAGAGGGAGAGGGGAGGGAGCATTTGTAGACTAGAATAGGACCCTACATTTGCCTCCCATTTGTCTGTCTAGATAAGCTTCTAAACCTATCTCAGACGGTGGGGCCTTTTCTATAAAAAGGAAGTGATGTCTATAACTGACTTCAAAGTCTATGTGATTTTCCACTCTGGAGCTAACTCTGACAGATGGTGTTCACATAGAACTGGTTTCTAGTTCCGTCCTCAGGCACAAGCAGGATGGCTCACACTCACACTCAGAATTACCGCAGAGACTGATGGAGCAGCAACACTAACCAAATGCTAGAGGCCGCTCACCGTGCTGTGGAGGCCGTACCTCTCCCTGTCCTTTATGACCGTGGGTACAGCGAACTCCGCGGTAGCTGCCTGGAGCTTAGCCCACTGTGGCGCCTGCTGTGCTGCCAGGACAGTGGGCTCACCCCTCCATGGCCGCCTGCTAGTTCTGGGGCAGTCTGCCTTCGCTCGACCACACAGAATGAGATTTAATATTTACACTTTCAAATGCAAATGAGTTTTAAAAGTCTCATCTGGCTGCACTTCGCATTTCAGTTGGAATTCCTTCTCAGTCCTCATTGATTCATGACAAAGTAAGTGACAGAAATCCAAAAAGACCTTTGCGGGCCTGTCACCCCTGCCCGATGTCACACCAGTTCTGTAACTAACTTCCTTTCCACTATCTCCCAAATAAAATACTTAGCGTCCACTGGTATATCCAAGCAAGGCAACTAAAACCACCAAAATCAAACTTACCTGACATTTCTGACGCAATTGCCGTAGTTCTTTTATAACTGGGGCTAAAGCTGACTTCTTTTCTGATACCAAGGAATTCAGTTTTTTTACCTGTCGTTTAAAGCAAAACACATGGCATTTAAAAAAAAATGAAAAATGCCGCATACATAAAAATACCACTGCAGTTAAATAAAGACTTACAGAAATAGACACTTTACTTACTTTAGTGCCAAATAATAGGAAAGGGATAGATGTTGATTTCTTTTCTTCTTATTTTTTGGGGAGAATACAGGGTCTCACTATGTAGCTCTGGTTGTCCTTGAACTCACAGAGATCTACCTGTCTCTGCTTCCCAGGTGCTGGGATTACAGATATGTGACTAGGCCCTGGCTAGAAGATGTTAACTCCTTAGCGAGGTGAAGGACAGTTGCTGGCTCTAAATGTCAGTCACCATGATTCCACCATTCTGAGATGTCTGTAAGCTAACACTGAAGGCACAAAGCAGCTGCAGGTTACCTGTGTGCACATTATGTCACTGTCTATGAGACGTGCAAATCAGGAGGGCAGGTAAAATGAGCACAAATATGCATGCGTGATTTTTCTATATGAATGTGAAGAACTGACAGAATAGGGGTCCTGGAGGCCTCCTTTATACTAATCATGTTTAGAAACTAGGTCTGGGCAAAATCCAGAAAGTTCTAGGATAAATTCAGGAAAGTCTTTGAGTTTGGGGACTATTTACCAATAAATAAGAAAAGATTTTAATATCATGATGCTTGATGAAAATGACTGCAATATAAAAACATATGCAGGGGTTGGGGATTTAGCTCAGTGGTAGAGCGCTTGCCTAGCAAGCGGAAGGCCCTGGGTTCGGTCCCCAGCTCCGGAAAAAAGAAAAAAGAAAAAGAAAAAAAAGAAAAAAAAACATATGCAAAGATGAAATAATTCCAGTACTTATTTTTAACATAACTATTTCTTTAATATTAAATTAAGATACAAGTTATGCACTATTTTAAGTCAAACATTCTAATGGAACAATTTCTCCATAAAAACACCACATATATGAAAGAGTGCAGGAGAGAGAGAGAGGTCTCCAGTGGCGTGTGTGCTGCTGTTGACGTGAGCGGAGCATGTCCAGGACCAACGCCCGAGTCCCCAGAGCACGGTAAGGCCTTCCCCAGTCAAATCCTTCCTGTGGCCTGAGTGTGAGAGTTACAGTGTGTGCCGAAAATGCCCTCCGTAGCTTTCCCCTGTAAATGCTTACAGCCTGAAGCCTGCTACCCTACAGAGACTGCTCCTAAGCGGAGCAGCTATGCTCCTCCTTCTTCCTTGTGTGTAATAAACAGCTAAGCAGGTATGCAGCAGCAGCAGCTTCTCGGAGCCTGGACACCCCACCCTAGCTTTTCTCTATATGTGCCTGTGTGTCTGTCCTTCGGGCCTTCCCTTGCTGCCCCAGGAGCTCCACCCCTGGTACCATACAAGCACGTGGCAAAAGAATAGACAGTAAATACTGTATAGAGATGAATGTTTAAATGTTTAACTGAAATTACACACACATGCACACACATGCACACGCACGCACAGACACATACACGTGCACACGCACACACACACGAACAAGCAAGCAGGACAGAAGCCCTTACCATCTCTGACATGTCGTCCAGGGTCCGGCCTTTCATCTCGTCAACCTCGCTCTTCAGGGCCGACACTCTCTCAAGCTCCTCTTGGGTGTAGCTGTAACCAGAGATGCCCTTCTTCTCTTCAATGGTTCGCTATAAGAAACGGACAGGCCATGAGTACTGGCATCTCCCTCCCACAAGAAATACTTCCTATTTCTGTTGAAAAGTTGTGACTAACATACTTTGTACAGAATCCTAACAGACAATCTGCTCTGACCTCCATTCTGATGTCCTCCAGGAATGCATCTTTATACAAACCTGCACTCAAAGTTGCCATTCTGTCCTGAGAGCAGAGGCAGCGTATCGAATGCCAGACTTCAAATACGGCTACTTACTTAGTGCAGAACATGAAACACACGGTGCCCCCAATAGACACGTGGAGAACGCGTGCACTCACGGGTGACTGT
Source organism: Rattus norvegicus (assembly GCF_021556685.1). Lineage (NCBI taxonomy): Eukaryota > Metazoa > Chordata > Mammalia > Rodentia > Muridae > Rattus > Rattus norvegicus. Next base: position 41,040,386 of record NC_141545.1, on the reverse strand, counting down.
GTTTTGAGCACAGTTCTAGTCACTGGTATAGAGCGCTGGGCTCTTCTTTCTAGTGGAACTAGCTTATTTCTAGTGGGAAGACACACAACATAAAACAAGGAAACACAGCACACTCCAGGGGGGATGAGATGTTGCACAGAAGGTACACGACGTCTGAGCAAAGCTCTGCTGGAGCACGGAAGCGGGACCCCAGCAATGGAGTAGCAACCTTTGGAAGAGAAACCTGAGAATGCAACATCCTGGATGACGACGAGTGGAATAATGTATGTGTGGATACACGTGTGTGAGCTTGCACATGTGTGCAGAGGCTGACCCCTGGTGTCTTTCTCAATTGCTCCCCACCATGTGTTTTGAGACAGTGCTTCTCACTGAACCTGGAGCTCACTGATTTGAGTACAGCCTTGCCAGTGAGCCCTGCAGTCGTCTTTGACTCTGCACCCTGGTGCCAGGCTTGCACTGGTGTGCTTCACCCTGACATGGTGTGAAGGACTGAGCTCAGGTCCTCCTGCTTATGTGGCAAGCACAGACTGCGCCAGCTCCTAATGCCTGCAGAAAAATGTTTCAGGGAGGAGAGAACAGTCAACTTTGTTAAATACTGCTGAAAGGCTGAGTGGGAAAAGAACTCAAGCTGGGTGGTGGTGGGTGTCTTTGATCCCAGCACTCAAAGCCAGAGGCCAGCCTGGTCTACAGAGTGATGGTCAAGGTGACACAGAAAAATCCTGTCTCAAAAACGAGAGAGAGAGAGAGAGAGAGAGAGAGAGAGAGAGAGAGAGAGAGAGAGAGAGAGAGAGAACACCTCAAAATTGAAGGCTCTCGTGATCTAATGAGAGTTTCTGAGGAATGGCAAGTTTTAAAACCTTACTGGAAGCCCAGCATAGTTGCACGTGACTGTAATTCCAGCATGCAGAAGACTAGGGACAGGAGATCATGACTTCAAAGCCAGCTCGGACTACACAGTGTCAGGGCAGCCTAGCCTACACAGTAAGATGCTATCTCAAAGAATAATAAAAACATTGAATATTCCAAAGGATTGGATTTCTGGGCTGCCAATAGGATGGGCATAAAAGAGAAGAAGGAGTCACAGGTAATTAGCACACAGCTCTGCGAGCAGCTTCACCTGTGGGCATGATCAAACTCCTCAGCTGTTCACTGAGGAGGACAACACTCAAGAGATGGAGCAGACACTGGCATATGGCTGCTTACGAGAGAGACAGATTTCAGCATTTCCACAGGACTATGGAGACAGAGGTAGACCTCAAGACTTGTCAACATATAGGCACCCTGGTAAATGTCCTGGCTTCCAGCTAATGCCTCAGAGGGCTGCATCTTAGAGAGTAGGGATAACCTAACAGCCAGACCCAGGCCCAATAGTAACAACCAATTTCGAGGAATAAAATCTCTCACAGTATATGGACTGTCCTTATGAGTAAATAAAAATTAGAAGAAAATCAGCTCTAACATTACCCCTCAAAGTGATCTTCAGAAAAAAAATTAAATTCTCCTTTGGATGGAAAATTAATATAGTTAGAACCATAATTATACATAATTTTTGACATCTAATAAATATTAAGAATAAAGAAACAGGACCATGCTCCTAAAACAAGAAAAAAAAATAGGCAAGAGAAATGGGTGTCTGTATAAACTTAGTAGATAGGAACTTGAAACCATGAATTAGGACCTATAAAATAGAATAAACTGGAAATTCAAAAATGGAGAAATAAAATAAGTGAGATTAAGAACTTTATAAATGTTTTAAACAGCAAACTAGGCGCACACACACACACACACACACACACACACACACACACACACACACAGATTAATGAACCAGAAGGTAGAAAAACAGGCTTGGAAAGATGGCTCGGTTAAGAGCATTTGTTGCTCTTCCAGAGGACGCACGTTTGGTTTCTAGCGCCCACATGGCGGCTCACAACCATCTGTAACTCTAGTTCCAAGGGATCTGAGTACACATGCGGGGGGGGGGGGGGGCGCACACGCACATACACACACACACACATGTACACAGGCTAAATACTTATGCACATGAAAATAAATCAATCTAAGAACAAAGGAAGGTCCAAAGAGCAAGACAATAAAACAGTCCAGAGTAAAGCACTCTGAGAAACAAGACTCTGGAATGTAAGAGAGAAAAAGTGACACACATGATTGATAAAGACACAGGACCACTGAGGTGGCTCAGGATAAGGACACTTGCTGTAAAACCTGAGGACCTGAGTCTGTCCCTGGGACCCATGTGGTGGAAGGAGAGGACAGACCCCTAGAAGTCGTCCTGTGACATCCACACATGCACGTGAACACACACAATGAACAAACGTAACACCAATGATAAAGGAAGAGGGGGAGCGGCATGAGGACTAAGACAGATGCCATGGGAGTGCAAGTAAGAGGGAGGAGAGAGGCCAATAACCTATGCAGCCACAGTGAATTAGAATTCTACAGCACAAGAGGAAACTGGAAATCCGCAAATATTTGATTTAAAGTCAAGGCTAAGGGATCCAAGAGGACACTAGGAAATAGTCTGACCAATAATGCAGGGGCTACTGTCAATTTTTAAACTAGTGTTGTGAGATCCATGTTTGGTTCACTGTAAATTTTAGTCTTAAATCACAACACTGAAAAGTGAAATGCCCTTGACCTCAACCAGGCTTGCAGGTCACAGCAGCGTCCTGATGAAATAGCTTCCCCCATGGGGGAAAGGGGGGAAAGTGTCACACCACGAGAACTGCAGGGACCTGGCGTTCAGAGCGGCTCAACAGCAATGCTTCAACTATTACGTGCCAACCAAAGCACAAACACAAGGAACAAGCCTGCAGGCAAACTCCACACAGCACCTTCCCTGGCTATTTCTTTCCTTGGAAGTGCATGTGTGAGCTATGATAAATAAATGTTTTACAGTCATCCGCTTGGAATGATAATTTTACTCATATTAACTAGCTAACCAAGAAAAACCCAGTTGGACTTCCAACTTCTATTAATAACCCCAAAGTAGGCACACATAGTTTTTAAAAGGCAGTGCTTACTGCTGTATTAAAAAAATAAATGAATCAGCTTATATGACATCTCTGTAATTAGTCCAAGAAAATTAATAATTGGATGATTTTCCAGTAAAAACAATGACTTCAGCATAAAGCTACAAGCCATAAAATAAGCCTCCTGACGTCGGTATTTTTAGCAGCCACGATAACGCTGTATTACCAGTTGATGTTGAATGGTTTCCTGACGTTGCTTCAGAAGTTCTTCTGTCCTCTGCAAGAGGCCAAATTCAGCCTTAAATTCAGCTATTATCTGGTGCTTCTTTTTGAAAACTGTGCTTTTGCTCCGAAGTTTACTGACGTATCTCTTGAACTGCAAAACAGAACCCAAGCATTACAAATAAACTCATTGCATTAGAAAGCCTTTTTCCTCTTTTTCAGCAGTCCATGAATCACAGAGACATAAAAACCCAGCTTAGGAAAGTAGTAGAGGCTTAACCCTTGATATCTATGCACTTGTGAGTGTGCACTGTATGCAGTGCAGAGAGAGAAGCCAGGGAGGTGTCAGACCCCCTAGGAACTGAGGTCACAGACGGGTGTTGTGAGCTTCCCCATTGGTGCTGTGAACTGAACCTGGTTCTTCTTTGTTTTCTCAGGTAAGGTCTCTCTATGCAGCCCTGGCTGTCCTAGAACTTGCTATGTAGACCAGGCTGGCCAGGCATGTGCCGTCACACCCAGCTATGAACCTGGTTCCTCTGTAAGAACAACGAATGCTATTAATCACTGAGCCATCTCTCAGGCCTTAAGACTAACTACTTAATTAAACAACATACACGGGTTGGGGATTTAGCTCAGCGGTAGAGCGCTTGCCTAGCGAGAGCAAGGCCCTGGGTTCGGTCCCCAGCTCCGAAAAAAAAAAAAAAGAAAAAAAAAAAAAAACCAACATACACATCTTCATTTTTGAACTCGACTGAAGTGATGAGTCCTCATAGAAAAGCTCTTCACTTCAAACTTTACAAATAAGAAATAAGAGAAAAAAAACCCAGAAATTGAACCCCAAACAGTCCAAAGGCCTAAAGCAGAGGGAAGATGCTGTGAGTGGCTCCGGCCCTGGTCCCGTCACAGTCTTATGAATGACTATGCTAGAAGTGCACTGGGCTCACTGGGCTCGACACTGAACCAGGGTCAGCAGCAGTGACTACCTGCCGCCTGACAGACACCTGTGCCCATTTTCAGGCCCAGCATAGGGACTCATCCTAAACTTTAAGAAGTGACAAATACTGAATGTTAGCAGAAGCCCAGTCACTTACCTTCATGTGATAGCCAAGCTATGGCTCCGATACACTAAAGACCCATCACCAAGAAATACCAACTAGTCTGGAGAGCCAAGTAAAATAAAATATTTCAAGAAAGTCACACGATAAACATTACTTATCACATATTACAGCACGGTGGCAGAGACGACTAATCTGAACAAGGCTCTCTACTCGTCAAGCTTAAGAAAACCATCCATGTTTACAAAGACCTGAAGGAGCCCTGAGAGCACGGAGCAGCTAAACTTGTGCCGGGGAAGGTCAGAAAGAGAGATGTGGGTTAGAGGAGGGGCTCATAGGACGCTTCCCAGTGTAAGTTATGTTTACCCCAAAAGTGAAGGCATGGGAGGATGTTAAAGGGAGGAGAAAGCAGCCATCACTAGCATCCCAGGAAGTAGGAACAGCCTGTGCACAGGTCCTGAGACACTGCTCCATAAAAGAGAAGCGAAGGCTGGAGGCAAACGAGAAACAGTAGTAGTAGTAGTAGAGAAACAGAAAAGACGCTGACACCCACTCCTGCCATACCAGGTCTCCTACTGTGTCATGTCTCTAACACAAGTGGCATTTCACTAACTACACAATCACATTTTCTATTGTAGGACGGGCTGCCATAAGAACACCAACCACTTCCATAAAACCAAGCTCCTCCTGTACCCACCCGAGATGGTCACCACCACCGAGAATACACCGTGCTGCTTTCTGTGTTGTTTTATTTCTTGATTTCTGGAGACGGGGTCTCTCTCACTAGTGAACAGCCTTTGCTGTCCTGATGTAGCTTGTGATGTAGTCTGGGCTGACCTTGAACTTACAGAGCTCCTCTGGTCTCTGTGCCCCAGTGTCAGGATTAAGGGCATGCACATGACAGCACAGTGCTTCTTAAAACTAATTTTGAAGGTGGTGAGTTTAATAAATAACTTACTTAATAAAGTAATGAACTTTACTTTTTTACTGAATAACATCTTAAAATGAGAGAAAATTTTGTCTTAGTCTTAGGCTAAAGTAAATTTGACAATATTTTTCAATGAGATTCAAGACAGCAACTCAGACGGCCATTTTTAAGATCTAGCAAGGCTGCAGAGAGGTCTATGACACAACATGAGTTAGCACTGCCAGAAATACTACAGATCCATTACATGTTTGTACAGATTTGATTTTGAATTGATTTTTGGTTACTGTATGTTCTAAACCTTTTACTGCTGTTCTCTCTCTCTCTCTCTCTCTTTCTCTCTCTCTCTCTCTCTCTTTTTTTTTCTCTCTCTCTCTCTGTCTCCAAAATTCTGTTACACCATCCCATGAACTTGCCATCCACAGTTTTAGGAAATGAGTCTTAGAGAAAGGAAATTCAAAAATACTTTTTCTTTGTTTTCTTTGTGGATTTGAGACAGGGTCTCCTTATGTAGTCCAGGCAAGACTGAACCTTAACATGGCACTTGGCCTTGGCCTCCTTAGTGCTGGAATTACAGGTATGTGACAACACACTGCCTTTGATCATATATCAGGCAGGAAAGCACATGTGCACACAGGAAGGGGGGGGCAGGCGATTGTTTCACTGACCCTTGTAGCCAGGCTTGAACTGATCTCTGCCTCCACTTTCCAAAGCGTGCACCGCCATGACTGGCTCCCAAATATTTCTCTATAATTAAGTTAGTCTTCCTACTCAGGAATCCAGTCCCACACAGCAACTTTTCAATGGCTGGGTTACACAAGATGCTGGAAAAAAAAATCTGAGCAATAGCAAAGTCCCTAGAGTCTAATAACGCGCTAATTCCCCCTTAAAGCATACATGTGTAAGCCAGATCTATGCACAGCCTCAGCACCCCTAGAGTAACTATATGTTCTATTAAAAGTGTCCTGGGCAAAGTGCCCAGGATGAAATCAGCCCTGCTCATCTGGTACCCGTGTAACATCTAGGCCGGTTTCCCTTCCCTATCTTGTGCTTCATGACTATTTATAAAAGGTAAAAGCTAGAAATGCTTTTGGTGGAGGAACAATCCCACGAATTACTCACCCGACTCTATGAGAACCGGTTATTATTTGGCCTTCATTGTACACTGTACCTAGGGGAGGGCATAGTCAGGGGCACATGAATCACAGTTCCATACAAAGAAGTAAGAGGTGGCCTTCTAAGTACTCTACTGCTCCTGGCTAATTAAGGAGAGAAAACTCTCCAATGTTTTCATTCCTGGACACTGCTTCTAATTACCATGTGAACTCTGGGGCATCTCTGGGCTTTTAAATAACGCACAAACAACACAGAGACAGCGGCTCTTCACTTTTTTTTTTTTTTTTGAGACAAGGATCTTGCAGCTTTGTGTCACCATGCCACCTTAAATACACACTCCGTTCCGTAACTTCTATAGGATATTTTCCCAGACATAGTCAAACGGAACATGTATTTCTGACATTCTGCCAAACTGCTCTCCAGAAGGCTATTGATAATATTGTACAATCGATCTAAAAAGTGAACCAGTTGTCTTCTTTAGCCTGTATTCTTTATTAGGAAGCTTGGCTTTGATCATTTTCTCCTTGACCACCTGCAGGGATCTTGTGGAACAACCTGCTTGCCTCTGACTCAGTTTGTCACCAGCCTGCTGTGTTTTGCTTCTGCATCTGTAACGACGATTCTCAAGCTCGGGTCTCAAGAACCTTTTATGTAATCTTTTTTATTTGGCTCAGGCTGGTCTTGAACTCATTATTCTCCTGTTTCAGTCTTCCAAGAGCTGAGATTACAGAAATGTACCACCATGCCCAGCAATCCTCTTAAAATTATCAAAGGTTTCAAGATTTCATGTGGATCCTACCTATTGATATTTACCACACCAGGAATGAAAGTTCCCGATGTTGGACACCACAAACACAGGAAAAGCAAGCAGAGTCTCTGCTAGCCCCCGGGTGCTTGCACAGAAAGCCTCTGTGGGCTCTATGGCGCACGCGTGAGAAAGTCAGAGTAAGCTCTCCCCTCTGGCTCCCGTCACAGAGGAGAGACAATGGTACCCAGAGGGAGGGCCAATGGCAAAGACTCAGTAGCAAAGCGGCACGGCCAGTGTCCAGAGACCAAAGACATGGGGAATGGAATAGATGGAGGAATCCTACAGAGGTTATAACTGAGTGGGTTGGGAATGTTTACAGAAGTGAGATCAGCAGGCTGGACTCCAAGGATGGAGAGTGATGGACAGAATTGAGGGGCTGAAATGACATAGACACAGACCAATCAGTAGTAGGCATGGGGAAGGCCCATGACAACATGGGAAATAAAGATACTAGGGTGATAATGTGAGCTGTGGGATGCAAGATTGATATGTGGATGGCATGTGGAAGTAATTGGTATGTTGACTCCATTAAGCACTGTGAGAGTGGACTCATTAATACAGGCAGGGTGGCACATATCTGTAGTCATTCAGATAGTCAGTCATCTGTAGACATTCAGGAGTCTGAGGGAAAAAAACCCAACTTGAATTGAGACCAGCCCGAGCTAGATAATATTACTGCAAAACAAAACACAGCAACACAAAACAAAAAGCAGACAGTAGGGATGTGGCTCAAAGGGTAGAGAGAGCACTTGCCTAGCATGCATGCAACACCAGGTTCATGTCCAGAACTAAAGCATCTTTTGACATCTACTTAGAAATAGGTGCTGTAGTGGTCTGAATAACAGTGGCGTCCACAGGCTGCTGTCTGTGACCGTCTCTCTGTCTCTCTGTCTCTGTCTGCAGATCAGGATGTAGCTCTCAACTACTTCTCCAGCACCAAGCCTGCTGTGCCTGCCACAGGCTTCCTGCCATGACAGTGCATTAAGCCTCTGAACCAGCAGCAAGCCCTGGCTACTGCTTCCTTTGTGAGAGGTGCTGTGGTGAGAACAGTGGCTGAGACAGGTACCGTGGTACTGCAATCAGTACTTGGAAGACGGAGGATAAACAGCTCAAGTGCTTTATGACTACATGGAGTGCTCAAAGGCAGTCTGATTATAAGAAACTTCGTCCTTACAAAACCAGGAAAGCAAGGGAACAGCAACATGCGCTGCTCTTAAGAGGCCCCCGAGTTTAGCTCCTGTCACCTGCACTAGCAGCTCGTAACCCCCTATAACTCCAGTTCCAGGGCACACACCCTCTTCTGGGCTCTGGCATACACACAAGCTTTTCAAAAACCAAAAGTTAATTGATTGTGTAAATAAGTAAATCCAACAGGGAGAAAAAAGAGCCAGATGTCACAATGACATAAACGATCTTCTAGAACCAGCAAAGGGGAAGTACCAATAGTGGTGTAGTACATTGATAAGAATGAGCGGTCTGTATAATACATGCAAGGACAGACATGGCAAGTTAAGATCTATCCATGAGTGCAAACCTGGATACACAGAGGACCATGTGCTTGTTCATCTCTGATCTGAGGGAACTAGACAATGTGGTGAGAAGTAAATAAATTCAAAGGAAAAAAATTACAAAAAAAAATGTATAGGGTAAAACAAAACATAAAATTCTTTTAAAAAAGAAAAAGATTTGCCCTGTGTGGTGCATGCCTTAAATCCCAGCACTTGGAAGCAGAGGCAGATGAATCTCTGTGAGTTTGAGGCCAGCCTGGCATACAAAGTGAGTTCTAGGATATCCAGGGCTACATAGAGAGACCCCATCTTGAAAGGAAGATGTATTGAGTGTGATGAGTGGCCTGCCTGTACATGTACACGTGCACTATCTCAGGGCCAGAAGAGGGCCTGATCCCCTAGAGCTAGAATTATGGATGCCTGTGAGCTGCTAAGTGGGTGCTGGGAATCAATCCCAGGTCCTCTATGAGAGAAAATACTCTTAACCCCTGAGCCATCTCTCTAGCCTCAACATGTCTTGTCTTATATTTATAGTGAGAAAATCGTAAACTGGTAGCTGCAACTGAGAACCAGAGCCTGGTGCACTTGATTCCCATAAGCCACTTCTGCAAATAATTTAGGAGGAACCAGTGTAAAAATAATGTTCTATTTGGATGGGTTCTGTAAACTAGGAATTCTACGATTCCTGTAATTTCTCACCTTGTTGTAACATTGACTATTGACACACACCTCGACATTGTCTTAAGATGGTTGCTCACAGTAAGAATTGCTTCCACAGGCTGAGGGAATGGACCAGCAGGAAAAGGACAGAGGTGTGGTGCTAGGCCACACCTCTTCACCTTTGGGGAAGTACCCAAAGGCTGGGAACACACTGTGGTGGTGTACTTCCCCAACTGGGGCCTGTGCTACCTGGGGATTCAGGGACAGCCTTAGCAGGCAGCTGCTGACCACCACTGTGCCCTGGGGCTGACTGGCAGGCTGTGAGGTGCACTTCTTCCTGGGCAGTGCTAGCTAGAGATGCACAGAGGAGGCAGCCACTGCCTGGCTCTCCTGTCAACGTGCAGTGAGCCTACACCTCGGCCAAGGAGCAGAGGCTCAACTTTGGGGCTGCCCTCCCTAGCAGCCTTTGTACAGCAGCAGCACCAAAGCAGTCCTGAGGAATGGCTCGTCCACCAACAGAGCGAGCTGCACGCCCATCTCACTAGGCTCACCACTGCCGAGCCAGAGGGATTATCCTCAGATACATCCTGGGAGTCAGGAGAGAGACGAGAATGGCAGCCACACTCAGGCCCAGCATGACAAATCCACCGCAGACAGGGATGAGCTCTTCTCTCAGGTGGACAAGAAGGGAAAGAGGTGAGGCAGCCCTGAGTACCAGTCTGGCAGACTGATGCGGGAGGCCTGCATCACACTCAGTGGCATCACCTATGATGGCAAGGACAGACACTGTAGGTCTGTTACCTCCGACCCAGGAACAGCTCATCCCCAAGTGGACACAAAGGCAGTCTCTAAGTGAAGAACGAGTGAGACCCCATTCCTGTCATGGCTGGCACGCTGATCCAAGGCAGGACAGAGGTGGAAGCGCCAGTCCCTGTATACAGTCCGTGTCTCTGTGCCTGCCTTTCTCCCTCTGACCTACTGAATGTTCCGAAATACTCTCCTCCCCCTTTCTGGGTCCCTGAAGTGGAAACTTAAGGGTTCTTTGGAAGGTGGATGTGTTGGACAGAGTTTTGCTGGGGCAAACACATGAAGGAGTGTTTCGTTGAAGTGGACACAGTTGAAAGACTAAGGCAGACTCATGAAGAAACATTTTGCTGAAGCAGACACAGGAGACAGGATGATCTGCTAAAGCAAACATGTGAAAGGACATGTGATGAAGGAGTCTTTGCTAATGACACACGCATGTTGGCCCACCTTACACTGTGTAGCTGAGCTGCATGTGTGGGCTCCACAGAAACACATCACATTCTATGTAGCTGAGCTGCATGTGTTGACTCCACAGAGAGAAACGCACCACTTCTGGTGCTGCGGCTTCTTTCTACTCCACAGACTTGGGCTGACTGGCAGTGACGTCAGTTGAGAGAGACACATGCTAGGCGAGACCCGTGGAGGACGTGATATTTGGAGGCATAAACAGAACTCAGCAGACAGTGACAGGCTGGGCCTGACTGCTTACACAGGTAAACACTTGCTGGTCTCTCATCTCTGCTGACCTTTGCTTTGCTCAGGAAGACACACCTGAGAACCCCTGATGTCCCTGTAGGCCCCCAGTACTGACTCCTGTTGAGGCTGAGGCCTGGCTCCCTCTGCTAGGTCGTGCCACTGCTGCTGACTCGAGTTTGCTATCCTGACTCTACCCAATTAGACTACTGGTGTACCTGAGAAGTATCTGCGAGTGGTCGAGCTGTCACAGCTGACCGTGAACTGAACTGCCAATCTCCATTCCACACAGATGGGAGTTGCTCCAAAGAACCTTTCCAAACAGGTCCACTTCCCCACCCTCCCACCCCGTATCCTTTCTTTCCCACTACCTCTGGTGGGTGATAGGCTAAAAGGGAGGTTATAATGTATAGAACCATCATTAAGAATAAGATTAAAAAACCCTAAAGTTGCAGGCCCCTCCTACTTCTGGGCTGAAAAGTGCCTGAGGATGGGCTGTGACTGCTGTTACCACCACTGTCCTGCGTCTGTGAGCGCTTGGAACAAAGTGCTTCAAAGTGTTCTCATTAAAGTAACTGCAGACATATTTCAAAATATTGCTGAATTTTACAGGTCTCAGAGTGACCAATGAGGTAGGTGAATGACCTTTAGAGGGAAGAGAGTTGGCAATGAAAGTTGTATGACTTTTATACTTACTTCTATGTCAGCAAACATGGATTAAAATATCCACAGTGCAATTCCATTGTTTAAACAACACCTTGGTCCTAAATGAAAGGGTTGCTGTTCTTAAACTGATCACTGTAATTTGTTGTTTTGATTTTTTTCATCCATCTTTATTAAATTGGGTATTTCTTATTTACATTTCAATTGTTATTCCCTTTCCCGGTTTCCAAGCCAACATCCCCTAAGCCCCTCCCCCTCTCCTTCTATATGGGTGTTCCCCTCCCCATCCTTCCCCCATTATCGCCCTTCCCCCCAACAATCATGCTTACTGGGGGTTCAGTCTTGGCAGGACCAAGGGCTTCCCCTTCCACTGGTGCTCTTACTAGGCTATTCATTGCTACCTATGCAGTTGGAGCCCAAGGTCAGTCAATGTATACTCTTTGGGTAGTGGCTTAGTCCCGTTGTTTTGATATTTTGAGACTGGGTCTTACTATGTAGCTCTGGCTGTCCTAAACTCACTATGTAGACCAGACCAGACTGGTCTCAAACACACAGACATCTACCTGCCTCTGCTTCCCGAGTGCTGGAATTAAAGTACACCACTGGGGTTGGGGATTTGGCTCAGTGGTAGAGCGCTTGCCTAGCAAGCGCAAGGCCCTGGGTTCGGTCCCCAGCTCCGAAAAAAAAAAAAAAACAAACAAACAAAAAAACACAAACAAACAAACAAACAAAAAAGAAGTATACCACTATGTCTGGCTAATAAATGCATCTTAACTTAAAAAATTAGTTGAAAAATTTCTTCTTAGATAATGCATGAAAGTTAAATTCTTGGCTAAGTATGGTGGCACATTCCTTTAGTCCAAGCACTGGGGAGGCAGATGCAGGCAAATCTCTGAGTTTCAGGCCATCCTGGAAACAGAGTGAGTTCCAGGACAGCCAGGGCTACACAGAGAAACCCTGTCTTGAAACAAAACCAACAGCAAAAAACCATGCCACTACTGCTGTCTCAAAACTCTCAATGTTCTTTGCTTAGTTGTAAAAGTTTTTTTTTTCTTTTTTTTTTTTTTTTTCGGAGCTGGGGACCGAACCCAGGGCCTTGTGCCTGCTAGGCAAGCGCTCTACCACTGAGCTAAATCTCCAACCCCTAGTTGTAAAAGTTTTAAAAAAAATATGTCCTAGAGTGGGGTTGGCAAGATGGTTCAGCAGTTAGGAGCACTTGTCACTCATGCAGAGGACATGGATTCTTAGCAGTCACATGGGGGTTTACAACCACATACCTCAGGTTCTAGAGGATCTCCTGCCCTCTTCTAAAGGTACCAGGTATATATATGTATCTATATCTAATCTGTATCTATATCTATACTATATCTAATCTATATATCTATCAAATATCTTCATCTGTCTATATCTATCTATACCTATCCATACACACAAACACATGTGCTACACAAACACACAGGTAGGAAAAACATACACTTTAAGTAAATGTTCAAAATTTAAGAAGATATTTAAAATGGTTTTAAAGAAAAGTAATTTTGAAGTAGATATTTACAAGAATCACTTTAAACAGCTGAGAAGACAGTTCAGCAGGGAAACGCCCTCGTTGTACAAGCCTGATGACCTGAGCTCAGTCCCTAGAGCCCATGTAGAAAGCCAGGTGTACCTGTACACAGGTTCACCCATGCACAGGTGCGCCCATGCACAGGTGCGCCCATGCACAGGTGTGCCCATGCACAGGTGCACTCATGCACAGGTGTACCCGTGCACAGATGTAATCCTAGCGTGCCTGAAAGGTGACATGGGAAGCAGAGTGGAGAACCAGCAGCAAGTACCTGAGCTACGCTGGGGTGTGCGGCTCAGACACAGTACAGACTCCAATGCAAGCATAAGGCAGGAGGGAAAACCAGTTCCCAAGAGTTTCCTCTTACATCCATGTGTGTGCTCGGGCATTGCATACTTACACTCAAACACATAATCAATCTTGAGTCTTTTATTAAAAGAAATCAATTTCATGCTAGTCAAGCACTTCAGTGGGTAAAGGCACTTGAAGCCGGGCCTGACAACCTGAGTTCTAACCCTGGGACCCAAAGTGTGAATGGAGAGATTTGGTTCCTCATGCCATCCCCTGACCCCACAGGTGCTCTGTGCACACAGATATATTCACGTGTAAATAAGTGAAAATGTAAATTTAAAATGAAAAGAGTGCGGGCTGGAGAGATGGCTCAGAGGTTAAGAGCACTGACTGCTCTTCCAGAGGTCCTGAGTTCAATTCCCAGCAACCACACGGTGGCTCACAACCATCTGTAATGAGATCTGATGCCCTCTTCTGGTGTGTCTGAAGACAGCTACAGTGTACTTATATACAATAAATAAATAAATCTTTAAAATGAAAAGAGTGACTTCAAAAGGAACAATTTAAACGTCATATCTTGGGTTGGGGATTTAGCTCAGTGGTAGAGTGCTTGCCTAGCAAGCACAAGGCCCTGGGTTCGGTCCTCAGCTCCGAAAAAACAAACAAACAAACAAATAAACGTCATATCTTTGAAGACACAGTGTCCCACCGTGTGTGCCTGTGAGTGTGTGTGTGCGTGTGTGTGTGTGTGTGTGTGTGTGGAGTCACTACCACACTGGACCTTATGTGGTGGTAGGCACCCACGGGGTCCTGATGTTTCAGCAGCAAGTGCTACTGACTGAGCCGCCTTCCCAGCCACAGTCAGAACTGTGAGTGGGTGCCTGGGGTCTGCGGAGGTCAGAAGAAGGCAGCAGGTACCAAGAACTGGAGTCATGAGTAGTTTTGAACCACTGTGTGGATGATGGGAACTGAGCCTGGGTCTTTTACCAAAGCACTAAGTGTGCTTAACTGTATGGCCAGCTCCAGACATTAAACATTTTATTACTAATTAGTAATATCGCCATCATCATCAGTGTGTGTGTGTGTGTGTGTGTGTGTGTGTGTGTGTGTGTGTGTGTGCAGGTGCTCAGAGGCCAGGAAACAGTATGGAATCCCCAGGGGCGGAAGCCAAGGTGGCTGTGAACTTCCCGAGGTAGACGCTGACCCTGCAACCAATGAGCCACTTCACCAGCCAACAGACTTGGTTGAAAAAACAAGTTATCATTTTAAAGGGGGAAAGAAAGGCACGGGATATGAGCAACACATCTGTGCAAGGTTAAGACCAACGCATCCCACCATGCACTGCAATAGGTCACTCAATTGACTGTGCCACATTACAGTGAAATGCGAAGCTTGTCATTGGGCCGAAAAGTGCAATTCAGCAGCTGTCACCAACCATGTGTACCACTATACATGCGGTACAATGCTGTCATTTAGGAAAGATCAGCCCCCCTCTCAATGCTTACTTAGGTCAGTAGGCCTCATGCTTTCCGGTTCAGGCCCGGAGGTGCTAAGGGACACTAATCTATCTGCAGGCATTGGTGTGGGTAATGGATTAATGATTTACAGCCCTAGCTCTGCCTTTAGGAACAATATTACAGACTCAGCTCCTTCGTGATCGAAATGGAATTTGATAAATGTTCTTCCTCCTTTTATCTGCCCACTGTGTTCCTAACCTTTTACAGTAATGATCAGAATCAGGGCTAGCTTATTCCTGACACCTTTCTAGCCTATGGGGAACGACAAAAGAATTACAGGATTCTCAACTTCACTCTGAACACTTACGTGAAGACAAGAATCGGCCCCTACTCCAAACTTTTCCCTTCAATACCCAGCATGGAAATTATATTCCAAATGTTATCTGCAAGGCTTTCACAGGACAGCTCCCCAGGAAGCTCGCTCTGCTGCCCGAGACTATAAAGAACCATGCATATTTTAAAGGAGAAATTCCACCGAGCTCTCAAGTTTCTCCTTACAACTGGGCCAGAGTGAGTACTGCTTGTTCTCAAATCCCATCCATCCAACCTCCATGCTGCTCTCCATGTCTCAATTAAATCACCTTTGTCAACTGTCTGGTCAAGTGATCCTTAAATAAAAAGTCCATAGGAATAGGCTTGAGGCAGCTAATGAGTTAGGAGGCGGGTGCCACCATGCACACATGGTGGCTGTGTCCCGTTGGTCAGGCTACTTTCTCACTCACGGGCTCAGAAGTTTGCTCTCGGAGCTGCTACCTGTTTTAAGCAAAAAGAAAATGTTTCAAAGCAACCTTTATTTTCTGCTAAAATGGCCGTCTGTTCACCATAGCTAGTGTGACATAAACACATACACAAATACTATCCCAACCTTTCCCAACCTGCTAGTCTTACATTTTTAACTTTAAATTAGTCTCAGCAGGCGAGCATGAACGACGTAATGCTGTGCGTATGGTAGCAGCTAGTGAGCTGTGACTCCTTCACAGCCTGTGATGAACAATGGTATACAAGCTGGTAGCCACAGCTGTTAGCAGAGGCTGGCCCAGGAATGTCTATCTGTGAGAGAGCTGAGCACGCCCTCCCAAGCCTCTGTTCTTCTCCTCTCAGACCACCACCCCACAGCTGTCACCACCCTAAAGACTGCTTCAGCTGCCATCCCAATGGTTTTAAGGTTCCAAGAAAAAAGATGCAAAGTTTTCAATCTAATATTGTACGCAACACACACTACTATCACAGTAAGCCGAGCCAAATTTATTTGGTCCAATTTTGTTCTCTCTTTAGGAAAGTGTAGGACCCGCAGGCCCTGCTATGATAAAGAGAACAATGTGATTTGAAAGGTTCTAAAAATATCTCAGGCTTGCCTAGGCTCACTTGGAAGGGTGGATGATTCAACCACAAGTGTCAAAATTTGGTTCCCAATTTTTCTGGAACTGACAGCTGCAGCAGATCTTGCCAGGACTCCCTTATCACCACGCTGCTTCTCTTTGAAGTCCTTAAAGAAGATTTCATAATCGTCCCTATTTAGCTCTAGGATTTCTGGTGGTGACTGCAGAATGAAATGCTTGGCTGTTTTTAAAGCTGCTTATAATAGTATTTGACTAAGCACATTTTCCGAGCTGCGAGTTTCTTGTGATGGGGAGGGAGAAGGTGCAATGGGCTGCACCCAGAGGTGACCTCTCAACCCATAGACCAGGGGAAGTAACTAGAGGTTCATCTGGTGCCATAAAAGAATTGAGACCCAAGAGACATACGTCAATCTGAATGAAAACCCCAGGAACATAGCCTGCAAGCTTAGATTGACTAAAAAAAATGGCAAAATATCACACCTAAAGAATTGGCTATAGACTACCAGATTAAATAACAAATTTAAGTTTGTGATCAGGATGATAAAACTACTTGAGGATGTGGCTAGTGTCCATGACTAGGGTGCAGAATGGTTAATTTTTCTCATCAACCGAAGCTTGCAAAATAGCGCCAAGACATTTGCTCATATTAATATCCTGGTTTAAAACAGAAACCTTTCACTGGCCAGGCAGATCTCTGTGGGTTTGAGACCACTTTGGTCCTGAGTTTCAGGCCACCTAGGCAGCACAAGGAGACCATGTAGACAGAAAAAAGGAAGGAAGGAAGAAATTGAGGTGGCAGGGGGGCGGGGGCGGGGGTTGTGTGCAGGAGGGAACAGCAGGGAGGAGGAAGCAGGGGAGCCAGCTTTCATTCCAAGTGTCTGGCACCCAAGATGCATCTGTGGCCTTTACTGTTTCTTGGGAAGGCAGAAACTGGATGCATGAGCTCAAGAGCGCTACAGACTACAGTGGTCCACAAAGCCTGCTGTCAGCATACGCACTGGAAGGCCACAGTGACAGTGTGAGCAGGATAACAGTGTCAGGGACTGCATCCTGGAAGAGGCTCCACTTGAGTTCTTGTAGAGGGGCACACTGACACCACGGACACTGCCACAGTCCTGCCTTCTCATTCCTGCGGATGCTAGTGCTGCTGCTCCATCACTGTGAGGTACTTCTGTGCAGATACAGGTAAACACTTCAAAACACAGAAAAGGTCAGGTCACGCAATCCTAAGATCTTCTTCCAATATCTGAACTTGAATAATGGCAAGGGATTTGCACTTTAAACCATATATGGATTTATGTTGTTTATATTTAAATTTTATTTTTATTTTCTGTGGTATGTCTGCCGAAATGCATTTGTGCAACACAGGTGTGTGGTGTTCACGAGAGGCCAGAGAGGGTGCTGGATCCCTTGGACTCCACGTAGATGCGGGGAATTGAACCTGGAATCCTCCGAAGAACAGTCAGTGCTCTTAAACACTGAGTTCTCTCTCCAGTCCTCCATATGAAGTTTTTTTTTTCCGGAGCTGGGCACCGAACCCAGGGCCTTCCAGTTGCTAGGCAAGCGCTCTACCACTGAGCTAAATCCCCAACCCCCATATGAAGATTTTTAACTAGAATCTAATAGCAAATAACTTACAAATTAAAATGTGTTTTCTCTTATAAGTGATAAAATTTAGAAAAGTCACACTGAGAAATTCCTATATGTCCCTTGGTGAATGATTCCCACTAATTTTATTCAATGACTTTCAACTCTTAATTGATTAATTTATTCAGGTGTTTCAAGACAGGATCTCTTTGTGTAGACCTGGCTGTCCTGGAACTCACTCTGTAGACCAGGCTGGCCTCAAACTCAGAGACCCACCAGCTTCTGCCTCCCGAGTGTTGGGATTAAATATATGGGACAACACTGCCCAGTGACTTTCAAATCTTTTTAATGTGGAATTTTATTCTCAAACAAAGTTTTATTTTCAGCCTAAATGTGTTGTTCAGATAGAAGAAGAACTGAGGTGCCTATCCTCAAAAGAGGATGAGAACATGCTCCAAGGGTCTGCTGAGACAGTTACTCAGACCCTAGATGCTGCCCTGCTCTAGTATGGAAATACGATTTTGACCTTGAAGAAAGAAAGGCTGTACACAAACTCTACAAACCCTGAGCCACCCAAAACCCATAAAAGTAACAGAAAAAATGTTAATATCATCTAAATTACAAAACATCCTAGGAAAACAAAAGAAGCTAACACCATAAAAGAATTTGTTAACCCAAGTAAGAACTAAGATAATAGTTAAAAATGTTTCACTTGTTAGAAAAACAAAACCACATTAGAATATGTCAGAAATATATGCAATTATTATTTTTAGAATCTACACAGGTGTTCTGGGAGATTCTTTGGCTTCAACTCAAAACAAAAAGTACAATGCTACTCAAATTTCAAGCCCACAGAACAATATTATGTCTGTTTCTGTCTCCAGAGCCAGGTCTAACATGACTTAGAGGTATATTACTGCTTGTTTCTCTCTGGAAGGGCTGGGCTGGGGACAGGAAACAGTCCAATTCTCACACTGTCAAATCTACTCAGGGGGTTGGGGATTTAGCTCAGTGGTAGAGCGCTTGCCTAGGAAGCGCAAGGCCCTGGGTTCGGTCCCCAGCTCCGGAAAAAAAGAACCAAAAAAAAAAAAAAAAAATCTACTCAGGGAGCTGGGCAGGGTAATGAGCTCTGCAGTTAAGCACACTGGCTACTCTTCCAGAGGACCTGGATTCAATACCCACTTGTGACTAACAAGTCTCTAATTCCAGGGGCTCCACCTCCTTCCTCTGGTCTCCACAGACACATGGCACGCACATGGCACACAGATATGCATACAGACAAACCACCCACACACATAGAAAGTTTCCCTGGGCATGGAACTTCCCTGATCTCCATGTCTCTTATTCTTTTTTTTTTTTTTTTTTTTGGTTCTTTTTTTCGGAGCTGGGGACCGAACCCAGGGCCTTGCGCTTCCTAGGCAAGCGCTCTACCACTGAGCTAAATCCCCAACTCCCATGTCTCTTATTCTAATTATGTTAACAAGACTACCATCCTGAGTACAGTCCTGCTGTTGGACATCCACTACCAAAGAAATGGGAGTTTGACTTGTTTGCTTGCCATTTATTTATTTATTTATTTATTTATTTATTTATTTACCAAAAATGTGCTTTTGCAGATGGAGCACATGGCGACTGCTCGGTGAACGGCTGCTGCAATGGCTCTCCCCAGCACTATCCTACTACACCTTGAATGTAGGCTATGAATTAATTAGAACATTTTTCATATTTTCCTAATAGCTCCAGTTTGAACATTGGTTTCAAACTTCAGCCGTGACCTAGAGTTCTAGCTTTCACAATCTCCACTTCGTGGTAACGAGAACACCGAGGTCTGAGGAGCCAATGCATGGGAGCTGCTGGTGTTCTAAGGACCCTGCAGGCACTAAAGCAGTCAGTCAGTCCTCAGAGGGAAGAGAGAAGTCACCGCGTCCTCCGGCATCAACTATTTTTTTTTCTTTTTTCCGGAGCTAGGGACCGAACCCAGGGCCTTGCGCTTGCTCTACCACTGAACTAAATCCCCAACCCCCATCAATTATTCCACATTCTGCATATTCACACTTGCAGACATGTGCCAGTGGGTGATATGCGCTCAGAGAGCTGACTCCCTGAGCTGACTCCCGGGGCCTGGCTCTTACCCTCTCTTTCCCTTGTTCCTCCCAGAAGCACGAGCATGCCACAGAACGACAGCTCCACACATGATGTGGTGGCTCAGCCCGCTTTGTAAGAAGCTTTGATACTAATTATTTCATGTGTTTTTCCTAGAGACATTCATCCCCATTTTACAGACAGAAATTCCTCAGAAAAGTCAAGAATCTTCTCAAGGTCAGTGGAAACAGATTCGACTTTGAACAAGTCTGAGCTGTGCAATGCTATCATCTCCCTGGATGCCCGAAAACGGTAAAACAAGGGTGAAAACACTGCTCTGATTAGAGCAGGCAAGTGCAAGCCATCCAGCACAGTGCTCTGCACGAGAAGCTCTCAAGACTGGAGCCCCGCTTCCTCAACTCATAAGGTTCGGTCATGGCATTCTTTACAAACACTACACAACCCCCTTCCCTCTCTCTCAGTCTATGTAGACTCAGCTGGCCTGGCACTTATTATGTAGCCCAGGCTGGCCTCAAACCTCTGGCAATCTTCCTGCCTCAGGGCACTCCTGAGTGCTGCCTTTACAGGCTCCAGTCACTACCACCCAGCTCTGGGCCACTATCTCCTAACACCTTCTCTCCAAGTGCTTTCACAGAGAAAATTATAAATGGGTGACTTCCGTGTGATGCCAAATAGGAAACTTCAGAGAAGGCCGGTATCTTACATAATTTTAAGTAGAACGAGCTTCCTCCTTTTTGCCCATATGGTCTATCACTCTATCAAAGTTGAAAATAAAACTGGTCTACCAAGATTTGTTCTTTAGAAAATTATGCATAATGTTCCCCAATACCTTCTGTTCTTTTAGGTAAATGCCAAATAATTTACTTGATTAGTTCTAGTTTGATCAAACATTACTTGAAAATTAAGTTGACCATAGCAATCCAAAGCTATCTTTCCCCATTCAAAAGCATTCTTGGTCTGCCATCAGAAACCACTGCACAACATGTCTGGGAAACAAAGGCTCACAGCTTGTCACTGGGTTCTTCCCCCTCGCATTTGCACAGAGAGAAAGTCTAGTGAGCCTGACACGGGATTCATGGGCACTGTGGTCACAGCACTTAAGTTATCCTGTGACCGGGACTTCACTTGGATAAAAACACTAGGAAGCAGCACAGGGCCCTACAAGCAAAACTGCTGGGAAATTAACCTTTTTCTTCCTTGAACATCAAAGACGCCAAGAAGCACACACTTGTCTCCTAAGCATCATTCAGAATAAGCTGTGTCTGATAGCCAACTGGAAGCAGATGCTAAAAGCCAAAGAAATTCCTTTTTGTTTGTTGAGACACTGTAGCCTAGGCTAGCCTCAGAGTCCCTTCAGTCCCTACTGCCCAGGTTCCCAGTGTTGTAGCAACAGGCAGGAGTCTCATATCTAGCTCCCAGTGGAGTTTGTCAACCAAATGTTGCTCTACTAAGTTGCTAGTTCCCCTTCAGACTAAAAGCCACACTGCAAGGCTACAATCAGAAGCACAGAAGAAAATAATCTGCAGCACAGGAAGAATTCATTTGTACTAGGCACGGTGAAGGAACACTGCCAATTTTCACAGTATGAACTCAAGAAGTTTTCAAAGTCCAAATGGGGTTTGGACATGAGCAGCTTTTCAAAGCAGCCTTAGTTGAGATCTAGGAGCTAAGGACCACAGGCAAGGTGCTGGAGTCCATCTGGGGCCTGCCACTTGAGCTGCTAAGTAAGACAGCACTGAGACAAGATGTCTGGCCTTACCCTCAGCTGCTCTGGAGCTAACTTGATAGTAAACAATGAAGAACGGTGTTTGCTGCTTGAGTTCCTCCATCAGCAGTCAGTGTTAATTGCCCCACTAACTTACAAGTCTGATGCAAGAAATGCAACTATTAAAGCATTGCTCAAAACTTAGGAACACAGACATGCAGTATTTCAAAGCTTAAAAGCATGCAGGTTGAGGCCATTTTGATGGCTGTTAGTCAAATACATATTGCTGACAGTCATTTAGTGATAATGCTTCCTTAGTTCCATATTCAGTAACAAAGACAAATTTATTATCTGTTTGATTCCCTAGACTTGCTTTGCCTTTATAATTTAATATTTAAATAAATCCAACATAAAGTCAGAGATGTAGAAATGGCTCGGAGCACGCCCTGCTTTTCCAGAGAACTAAGGGTGAGTCCCAGCGCCCACATCAGGTGGTTCACGACCACTGTGACTGCAGCGGCGTGCGGCACACCAGCTCTGGCCTCTGCAGGCACGCACACTCACAAGCACACACCCCCTCCCACACACTCACAATTTAAATCAAAAGGCAAGTGGAACTCTAGAATACTGTTTCGGAAAACACCAGTCTTTTGTATCTCATATCAAGAAATTTTTAATATTACCTCAAACAGACACAATATTTAATACTTCGGCTTTCAGTAACTTTTACTAATTGAGATTAACCTCACATCAGCATACACTTAAGAAAGTTGAACATGTCAGTGATTTCAAACAAAACCCCACTGACACAACCTCGAGCCTCAGATGCTTCAACCTACCTCATCTCCCTTCAGAACCTCAGTGCCGTCAAATTCCCGGGTCTGGTTTGTCTTCACAGACACCTCTCTCTCGAGGCTGGCCAGCTTCTCCTTGGTCTCCTGCAGCTCCTCAGCTTTGGCCTCTTTCTTACGAGAAATGATGGACGCCTAGATGGATATTTAATATGAGAATAAAATAATACATACATTCAGTTGTCTGTTATCTTGTGAAATTACCTTTTTTATTTTTTATTTTTACCAATATTTCCAGAAATACCACCTGCGCCAACCAGTCCTTTTCCTCAGCTAGTGTTTAGCAGGAACAATGTGTATTGTCAAACCCAAGACATGCTGAAAGGCAAAAGCCCTGGGATGGGGGGAACCACTAACTGCCCCCCAATATACACTAGTAAAAATATTCAGGCCTTCTTGAGTAACACTGAAAGGCAATGAAAACACCTTCCAGGGAAGGACGCAGACTAAGACCCAGTCTACGGTTTGTAGATCTCCACTCACTGGTAGAAAATATGAGCACCTTATTTTGAGAAATACAGTGAAGTCAATGCAGTCTGGTCTCCATGGACCTCCACATACACACTTCCCAGCACCTGTGTGGCAATGAAGCCTCACTAAGATATCTATGACATTTGGTACATTTAATAAATGATTTGTTTTGAGATATTTCTGTTACGTGTATGCGTGCACACCTCAGTGTCTGCATGGCACTATGTGTGTGCAGGAGCTCACAGAGGTCAGACAGGGGCACTGGAACTGAAGGTACAGGAGGTTTTCAGTGTCATGTGGGTGCTGAGAACCAAACTGGGGTCCTATGTGAGCAGCACATGCTCTGTACCATTGAGCAATCTCTCCAGCCCAAGACTCATCTCTGTGTGTGTGTGTGTGTGTGTGTGTGTGTGTGTGTGTGTGTGTGTGTGTGTAGGTCCATGGAGACAAGAAGGCACGGAGTCCTCTGGAGCTGAAGGCACAGGCTTCTGTGAGCTGCCTGACCTGGGGACTGGGAACAAAACTGGGGTCCTCTGTAAGAGCAGCAGGAGCTTTTAATTGCAGAGGCATCTGTCTAGCATTTTAATAAGTAAGATATAGGTTAAAAGTCAAACATCAGACTTGTACATATTTACATAATCCAGATGGATGCTCTTAAATGTGAATGAACATCTACATGAGCTAGAACTCTGGAAATTCTCTTTTCTGTCTTTCTTTTATTTGTTTATTTATTTTTGAGACAGGGTTTGTATTTGTTTGGAAAAAGGGTTCCTGTACATGGCCCTGGCTGTCCTGGAACTTACTCTGTAGAGCAGGCTGGCCTGCTCCTCGGTGCTGAGATTAAAGGCATGCACCACTACACTCAGCCTTGAGAGTTTTCTTAGATTCTTAGAATGGTATCAGCCAGATTGTGACACAGTAGATACCATAGAGTAAAACAAGCATGACAAGAGAGGGGCATGCTGTGCAGACCCTTTAAAAATTCTATTTTTTCATTTTATTAAAAAATAAATAAGAGGCTGGGGATTTAGCTCAGTGGTAGAGCGCTTACCTAGGAAGCGCAAGGCCCTGGGTTCGGTCCCCAGCTCCGAAAAAAAGAACCAATAAATAAATAAATAAATAAATAAATAAATAAACAAACAAACAAACAAAAGAGAAGCAATGAAGAAATGTGTCCCCTTATGCAGGGACTCCACCTTAAAGACAAGGGAGTGAAGTGCCACTCTGTGTGGGAACTGAGATCTCATGTGACAGAGAAACAGGAGAACCCCTCCCAAGATCAAAGTGCCCAGGTTCTCCCTACATCCAACACTGTGAAGCTATGCGCTAACTCCATCAGACAGAACAGGAATGTGAGCGCTGGAACCTGATCAGATGATTTTATATCCTAAAAAACGAACAGCAACACTAGAGCTAAAACATCAGTAGTTTAACCTGAGGGTGTGCGTCCATCCCGACTGACACCACCAACCATGATCAGTGTGCGTCCATCCCGACTGACACCACCTACCATGATCAGTGTGCGTCCATCCTGACTGACACCACCTAGCATGAACTTGCCATTTAATAAACAGAACTCCACATTCACAGAAACTGGCACACTGCATTTCAAACTTGAAGTGCTGCCTTCCCAGGCCTCGGCTACTCCTCTGTTGTAACATGGAGATTAGCAGAGACCTGGAAGCCGTGATTCCTCTCCTCCTCACCGTAAGACCATAGATAACCGCCTTACCTGTTGCCTGTACAGTGAGAGCTTGCCTTCTATTGGCTCGTTTCTCATCATTTTTTTCTCAATCAACTGATTGATCTCTGCGTTTACTTCATTGACCTAAAATGTGAAAGGTGAAAGATGTTAAACTCTCCCTGACAGCCAGGAGTGGTAGCACATACTTGAAACTCTGAGCACTAGGGAAACTGAGGCAGGAGGATAGATACTTTAGGTCAGCTTCAGCTACTCAGCAGAACTCTCTCAAAAAACCAAAAAACACTAAAACAAGCAGCCAGACAACAACACCACCATCCCCATGATTGTGTGCACTCAGTGAGCTCAGTGCGGCAGCAGGGCCACGCTCGGCTTGAGTTTATGTAACAGTCAGCCATTTTGGAAGTCACCAGGAACAAAGTACCAACTACTGTATGAGTGGACTGTCGTGAGCACTTTTAGAAACAACTAAAATAATAATAAATATTATACAACTTGACTACTTCTAGAGACTGAATCAGAATGCCTACATGATCCTGAAGCACTCAAAGGAAAGGTGAGCTCTATAAACCTGAAGTTACCCACACTCCTCCGCTGGGACTTACAAGTTACCAGGCAACAATGTGAACCCAGACAGACATTCCCCAGAGGCAGAGTGCAGGGAGTTCACGGACCCAGCTGAGAGCCGACATGGAACATCTAACACTCACTGATAGATACCATTTATCCTGATCACTAACCCTTTCCAAAGTAACAAAACTGAGTAACATCAGACTCTCAACAAAGAGAAACCAACCAACCAACCATGGCTTCCTATATCCATCCTTCAAAGGTCTGAACCCCTAACCTGTGACCTTCAATTTAAGCCATATCTGACTTGGACAGCCATGTTGTCTAAGTGAGTTAGGAGGGCAATATGGTCAGAAATAGATACTTAATAGGAGAGCTTATTAAACAAATTAAAGAATCAGCAAGTAAAAACCTCTCAATCAATTTGCATGAGAACTTTTAAAAATATACAAATATTAGTGCCTTATTTATAGGAACAAGATGTTATAATACATTAACGTTCAGTGAATCCTGAAGCAAAGTCTAGTCAAAGTACACATGAAACGTTTTAAATATAAAACCACCCTATTTGTTACACTTAAAAACAGAAGTGATATTATATTGTGATTTATTCTAAAGAACACAACATTCCAGAATATCCACAGGACAATGCATCAGCGGGGCTGTCAGCTCTTAGCCCAGGCTAGCTCTAGGGTCACAGGAGGACATCACAGAAGAGTGCAGGTCCTTGTCCCAGGACACATACCGCCAAACTAGAAGACCATCACTTACTTTAGACTCAAGTTCAAGAAGGTCAGAGTGGCCCATAGCTGGCTCAGAAACCACTTTTTGTAAAAAGTGTAATTCCTTTTTCTTGCTTTCTAATTCTTTTGGAAATTTTTCAGTGACCATATATGAATTAAATTTTATCTCCTCCTCTAGCCTCTTCATTAAACCTTTAAAAGACAAAGTAAATGAAAGTTTAGTTCAAAGGGCATTTACTATGACATTCTGTATCCTGCTTTGTGAGTCAGGCGTGAGCGGTGGGGTAATGTGTTAACACTCTCTGTGCAGTATCTATACAGTACCATACATCACTGAAACCTTTCCAGGTTAATTAGTAAGAGCATAAATCACAATTTACACAATTTACATAAAACATTGAGATAGTTATAGCAGAACTGATTAGGATCTTTCTAACTGTATAACCTAACTCCTTAAATTACAAATAACCGTTATGGAAGCACATCTATCAGGGCCCTATTTCATCTTCTAAGTATTTAAGAAGCCAGTGGGCCAAAGGAAAACACAAAGCAATCTACCCCAGGAATTCTCCTACACAGGGCACTTTATTCCCTTCCCTTCCTCCCTTCCTATCTGTGTGTGTGTGTGTGTGTGTGTGTGTGTGTGTGTCTGTCTGTCTGTCTGTCTGTCTGTCTGTCTGTCTGTCTGTCTGTCTTGCTTTGGCTGTCCTGGAATTCAGTCTGTAGACCAGGCTGGCCTTGAACTCACAGAGATCCACCTGCCTCTGCCTCCCCAGTGCTGGAATTAAAGGCTTGCCTGGCTTCTTTTTCTTTAATAGCTTCTCTACTTCTAATAGTTCATAACTAGTAACACATGGTAATGCGCCAGCTTCAGACCAATGCAGACAGTGAGAGGTCAACAAGTTCAAATCCGGAAAAGAGAAATAAAAGTGCCCACTTCCATAAATGTTTTAAATTTAGTTGCTTTTAATTTTATAAAGTATTAATTTATAGTAAATATTTTAAGATTTAATAGTTTTCTTACTTTGGCAGCTGTACAACTATATACAGATTTTCAGTGAATAATGGTTTTATTGTAAATTCCCAGCCTGGAGAGATTTACGTAGTTTATTTCTGATCTTTCCGTTACACATTTACAAATTCTTGACTTTTAAAAATGATGAGTTTCTAGCTTAAGTAATCTACGTATGAAGATTGCGTAACAAATCTGGCCCAAAGCCTTAAAGTTATTTTAGTTCTGTTGTACAGATCAGACATGTAAAATTTTATTAGTGCAAATTCACGGGTTTTCTACTCATCCTCTCAGTGCTCCCCCAGCCCCTTCAGGACTGGAGAAAGGTAGAGAAGGGAAGGTTGCTCTACGCTCCTATGGCGCCCAGCCCCATGCACTTTCTCACCAACTCTACATTCGTCTCCTTGTCCATGTGGGGACCAGCCTGCTCATTTCCAGGTAGCTACACACTTCCTATAAGCACAGGTGCATGAAATCTACACCTAAAATGTTTTTACATGTAAGATTCTTAAACATTTTTATTTTTAATAATTTATTTTTAGGTGCATTGGTGTTTTGCCTGTAACTGGAGTTACAGACAGTTGTGAACTGCATGTGAGTATTGGGGCTTGAACCCCAATCCTCTGGAAGAACAGCCAGTGCTCTTAAATACTGAGCCATCATCTCTCCAGCCCTAATTACTTTTCTACTTTAAAAAGCTTTGAAAACACAAACTAACCCTACGGTGACAAAGAGTAGATCAATGCCTGCTTGAGGAAGGGAACAGGGCCTGAGGGAGGCATTGCAAAGGCCACAGAGAACATTCAGGTAAGAGGCATGTCTACTACCTTGATTAAAGGCTGATGGCAGTCTGGGGAAGAGCTCAGATATGACAGAGCCCAGCATGCATGAACTATGAGCAGAGGATCCTAGGCCTCAGTTCCTGTCCACTTACAAAGTACATGCATAACATATAATATCTTATGTTTACCTGTTTTCAGCCAGTTTTTCTCACTCGATTTTTCCCTCTTGTCTATGGAAAACATTGTGTTTTTTTATCCAAGGTTAAGCTTCAGCTCCTACTTCCTATTGTGTAACTGTTCCCTAGAAGCTATACATTGAAGCACTGTATCCTGCAGGGAAACCCCATAACCAGGAAGGTAAACAACTCAAAACAACTTCAGGAAGTTCCTGAAATTGACCAGATTCACCAGGTCCCTCCCACCTGAAGTAAGTAATAAAACTGCTGACAGTTACTCTTAGACTAGTTGTGATGGTTATTCTTGGTTGTCAACTTGACTACATCTGAAATTAAGAACCAAAATTGGAGAGCATACTTGTAAGGGGTTTTTAAGCTTAATAATAGGAAGATCTGCTTCTAATCTGGATCTTTGAGGTAGGAAGACAGGCCTTTAATCCATATCTTTTGAGCTGAGAAAACCCACCTCTACTATGGGCCATAACTTCTTCTGGATGCCTATGTAAGGAAGGACATGGAAGAAGGAAGTTTTTACTCTTTGCCCATGTCCTCTTGGCTTGCTACCAGGCCCACTACTTCACTGGCATTAAAGTCTAAAAGTCTACTTCTCTGGGATTCCAGTGAAGACCAGTTGAGACATCCAGCTTCAGGAACTGATCAACTATTGGATTCTTGGGCTTCTTATTCATAGCCAGTCATTGTTGGATTAGCTGTACCATAGCCTGTATGTATGTATGAATGTATGTATGTATATGTATATGTATACATCAGTATATACACAAATACACACACATACAGATTCATTCTATGAGTTAAGTTACTCTAGAGAACTCTGACTATGCCATCAAACTGCCTAGAAAACTCTAAGACAGACATGCTGTCTGAAAGGAGGAGAAATTGTCCTGGCTTCCCAGAAGTCACCTGGAAAGAACATTCTCTACCCACTGAGCTGCCTGTATACTGTGCAGTGTGCTCCAGGCCCCAGCTTCTGTGAGCTCTCACCCATGCTGGGGTGGGCTTTGGTGATACCGCTGTCACTGAGTCCCTTCTGCTCCTCTAAATAACCCCTCGCCTGTATTCCTCTAAGTAGCCCTAAAATCTCATGGTTCACTAGGCTGAACTTAGTATATTTACACTGGTCTATAAGAAGACATGGTTTCGGGGCTGGGGATTTAGCTCAGTGGTAGAGCGCTTATCTAGGAAGCGCAAGGCCCTGGGTTCGGTCCCCAGCTCCGAAAAAAAAAAAAAAAAAAAAAAAAAAAAAGAGCTAAGAAGACATGGTTTCATCTCCCCAGGAAAAGTATTATGACAGAACGCATACCCCAACTACTAACAGAATATTTACTAGATTTCTGACACACAAATTACTTTTTGATATTGTAATGTGGCTGTAATATAATGAAATCTTTAGGACAGTCATCATTTTATAAGAGAACTATGAAGAACATGTCGTACACATGTAGGAAAATCTGCTGAGACTCTACCTCCTACAAAGTAAAACTTAGTAAACAAAGAATTAGATAAGGGACACCCACAACTAAATAAAAGGGTTTATTTTGTGTCTGGGTATTTTGCCTACATTGTATGTTTGTGTACCACATGTGTGCGGTGCCCACAGATGTCAGAGAAGGACATCAGATCTCCTGGAGCTGAAGTTAGATATGGTTGTAAGCTGTTGTGTGGGTGCTGGGAACT
The DNA here is from genome assembly GCF_021556685.1 of Rattus norvegicus. Taxonomy (NCBI): domain Eukaryota; kingdom Metazoa; phylum Chordata; class Mammalia; order Rodentia; family Muridae; genus Rattus; species Rattus norvegicus. The sequence continues at coordinate 41,010,833 of NC_141545.1, read as the reverse complement.
GAACCTGGGTCCTCTGTACAAGGGCTAAGCCATTTTACCATTTCAACTACTGACCCATTACTCCAGCCCCTGCATTGTCCCTTTTAATAGCTTTATTGGGCTACCACTTAACTGCCACAGAGTTCACCCATTCAGAGGTACAATTCAATGAACTCAGTATATAAACAGTTATCCAACTACCAGAACAATTCATTAGGTCATTATTAGCAAAGGAGTCTCTGAACTTACTTTTTTCTTTATTATTATTATTATTATTATTATTATTATTATTATTATTATATTTATGATGATGATGATGATGATGATATAAATGCATGTTCTATCTGCATGTACACCTGTGTGCCAGAAGAGGGCATCAGATCCCCATTACAGATGGTTGTGAGCCACCATGTGGTTGCTGGGAATTGAACTCAGGACCTCTGAAGAGCAGTCAGGGCTCTTAACCTCTGAGCCATCTCTCCAGCCCTCTATGGGTTTTCTCATCTTAGATATTTCTTATAAATAGTACCATACAATACATGGTGTTTTGTGATTGGCTTCTTACAGTTGGTTTTGAGATTCACGCACGCCATGAGCTCGTATTAGCAATTCACCCGCTTTGGTGGCACAGCAATACTCCATTGTACAAATACACGCTAGGAACGTGTGGGGTGCTTCAACTCTTGTTTATTACACATAATGCTGCTATGAACATGTATGTTCAGGTTTTGTGTGAGCAGATGTTTACCATCTCTTAAGTATATGGCTAAGGTTAGAAGTATTGGTTCAGGAGCTGGTGAGATGGCTCAGCAGTGGTGCTGCTGGCCGCCAACCAGATCCGACCATCTGGGTCTTAGCTCTGGAGCCACACGATAGAAGAAAACCACCTCCCACAAGCTGTCCTCTGACCTCCATACTCATATGGTGGCGTATGTGCCCCCTTACGAATAAAGGTTAAAAAGGGAAGAGTTAGAAGTTCACACGGTAATGACTGTTAGCATTTTGAGGAATCTCTACCCTGTCTTCACAGCAGCAAACATGAGGATCCTGTTCCTGTGCCTCTTGCCAACACCCATGATTGTCTGTTGCTGTGTTACTGCATCCTAGGTGCCATGCACTATTTATAGCTTATGGTCCCTCCCTAGGCTAGATGTTCACATTGTAACAGTTTCCCAACACAAATGAGAACTTTGTCCAGCTCCTTTAGCTCCTGTGAGCTCCTCTCTGAGGAGCAAGGACACTTTGAATACCTGGAATGGGATTGAGTGGGCCAGGAAAACAGCTCATCACCTGCACAGAGCTATGAAGAACTCAGCCAGGGACACCCATGTTATTACCTGCCATTCTCCAAACCAGCCCATAGAAAACATTCGCCTCAAGGTCTAGTATTTGATTTTTTTTTTTTTGAGGTAGGGTTTCTCTCTATAGTAGTCCTCAATGTCCTGGAACTCACCCTGTAGACCAGGATGGACTCAAACTCGGAGAGATCCGCCTGCCTCTGCCTCCCAAGCACTGGGATTACAGGTATGTGCCGTGACTGCCAACCTTCGTTTTCCTTTTAGCCTTGTCAAGGATTCCTAATTTTTCCATCCATCACTTTTACAACACCCATCCTACGCACACAGGAAAGGGCCTACTTTCATCGTTTGACTGAAAACAGGAGGCAAAAACTATTTTTGAAAACCCATGGATATTTTTTTAAATCAGGATTCCCTTTGACCAGGTAGGAAAGCAATGATGCCCTAAAATGCGGAGTCGGTTAATGGCCGCCAACCATGATCAGGGCTGTCCTGCAGTGAATGCCTGTTCTCGAGTACACGTCACTCAGGGCTCCACTTACTCTCAGGCTTGGCGTCTGCTGCCGCGTGCCGCATACTCTTCAGCTGGTTTTGCACTCTTTGCAATCTCTGCACCGCATGAAACAGCTTTAAACGACAATTCAACTTATTAGTTGCTCAGTCCAGTGAAGTAAGGCTTACATAGACAAGCAACGGGGATACATGGGATTCCTAGCTACACAAGAAACAGGAAAATACTAAGAAGTGCACCAAAGCAAAGGCACATACTTTTCTCAAGATATTTGCATGTTCATTTAAATTTTATTTATTTTAGTTAGTGTGTGTGTGTGTGTGTGTGTATGTGTGTGTGTGTGCTAGAAAACGGTGTCAGATCCTATGGAATTAGTTACAGGAAGTTGTAAGCCATCCTGTATGGATGCTGGGAACCAAACTCAGATCTTCTGTGAGAGCAGCAATATGTTCTAATCTATTAAACTATCATCTCTCTAGACCCTCATGCGAAATTTAAAAAATGCTTCCAGAACATTTTCCTTTAGTTACTTTTTAAGGTAGCGATTAAAGAAAAATCATCCATTTGGGTATGGTAGCATGCACCTTTAATCCCAGCACTCAGGAAACAGAGGCAGGAGGATCTCTGTGAGTTCAAGGCCAGTGTATACAGCCAGCTCCAGGACAGCAAGGACTATACAGGAAGATCCTGTCTCAAAATAAATAAAGAATAAAGTCAATAGAAAACATTTTAGAGAAACTATTCCTTAGAGAGATGCATGCCTTCCCTTGTGTAACAAGGTTTTCTTCCCTAGGGAATGTTCACATTTGCAGTAATGGCTCAGCACCAGTCCCTGACCTGAAATAACCACCAAGGCTCAGGGAACAGAACCCTCCACTGCAGTAAATGGCTGTGCTGCCGAGTCAGCTCCCGAGGAGCTAAGTATCTTGGCTGCCAGCTTAAATTGGCAATTTAGAAATTACCTTGATTTGAAATATATGTTTAAAGTTTAAGGCAGATTTTTAATAAATTGAAATAATACTTTAAAGCCAAATATTTTCTTCTTTAAGGTGCAGTTTCAAAGCATGGCGGTGTGGGTGACTGTGAACACCCAACCACTCACTTAAGAGCTTCTGTGACACCGTCAACAGCAACGACACCCTAGGTGGGGCTCTGTACGATGTGCAAGCGTTGTGTTCTGGACTGCACTGGCCTCAGGTTGTTCCTCAGATCCCGCTACTGTGCAGCCGTAAAGTCAGTGCTAACCCTACGGTGTTCACCAGGCGGCTAGAACGTTCTTTTGCTTTCAGTGATAGCAGCACCCTGTACGTTTTATTCTAGTGACAAATAAGCAAATTGTGTCTCAAAATAAAAAGTAAAAAAGAATCTGGGGATACAGCTCTGTTGTAGAGTGCTTGCCTAACATGTGTCTGAGGGTCAACCCTCAATTACTGAAAAAAGGAAAAAAGAAATAGAAAAGAAAGAAGGAAGGAAGGAAGGGGAGAGAGAGAGGGAGAGGGAGAGAAACTGTAGTCTTGACTAGGGATACAGGTCAACCATACAGTACTTGTATAGCATGAGAAAGGCCCCTGGCTTGATTCCCAGCAACACACACACACACACACACACATACACACACACACACACACACACACACACACACCATACTCTCACAAAACCAGTCTTAAAGAAAAAGAATAGGTCTATCAAAAGGAAATGAGAAATTGTAAAATTCTTTTTTTTTTCTTTTTTCTTTTTTTCGGAGCTGGGGACCGAACCCAGGGCCTTCAAGCGCTCTATCACTGAGCTAAATCCCCAACCCCAAATTCTTTTTTTCAGTCTGAATTCCAAGAGGAGCTACTTCTGTGGTCTTGAGCATAAACCTCCTGCGGATACCTGATTCTTTTGTTCCTGCTTCTGTTGAGCAAGAAACTCTTCTCTCTCTTTCTCAACCCGAAGCTGTCTTGCTATTTTAAGCATTCGCTGATGGTTCTGGACAGTCTCCACCTACAGTTAGAGAAGAAGTAGTGCATGTCACTGTCACGCTTAGGAAAGGCATTAGCAGGTCAGGTGACCCTGGCATCCACTTATCACTTTCTCTTGGTAAACAGTACTCCCCAGAGAAGACAGCCAAGCTTTCAACTCAGGTCCTTGAAAGTCTTGGGCTACTGCCTGGGAGATCCCTTTCCTCCTGTGTTACTCGAGTCCGTCGGCCACTGGACGCCCATGCCTGGCTTAATCTTTATGTGCATTCCTAAGTCTCTGCCAGTCCTTGGGACTGGGCTGAGGTGTCCAGGGTAATTCATGACTTACCCTCTTCTTCAACCGTTCAACTCTCTTCATGAGCTGGTCTTTCTCCTCCTCCATTGCGCTGATATCCTGAAAAGCAGTAAAGAGGCAATAAAAACACACTCGGTCTGCGGGATGAGGTGAGGCTTGCTCAAGCCCTGCACCTTCCATGCCTTCATAACCAGAGCAGCAAGTAACAAAGCCCCTCTTTTGACTTGAGGGCAGTTTCATTTCCACAGGCTTCTCTATGCAAGGAAAAACCTTCTGGCAGCATGGCACTCACCTAGAGAAGTAAGTACGGCAGGTTACAGTGCACGCGGCAGGTAAAGCTGTTACGGCACATTTGTGCTCTGCTCCCAAACATGCCTGCAGGAGTCTTCCAAAATCTTCCATAGTGAAATGTGTGCAGGTCTAAATGCCTGAACAGCCGCCGAAGGCCCTGCTCTGTTAAATTCTGACCACGTATCCTGCCAATTTCCCACCAAAACTATTTTAAGGTTATGATGGGGTCTTTGGTTGTGGGGCAGTTGGCTTTGGTTTGTTTTTGAGGCAGGGTCTCCCTACAGAATCCTGATGTCTCCGAGTTCACCATGTAGGCCAGACTGGCCTCAAATTCAAGAGATTCACCTGCCTCCACCCCTACATGTGCTGGAATTAAAGGCATGTGCCACAGTGCCCTGTCAGAATGTATTCTTAAGATGCAAGACTGAAGCTTGTCAGTGGTGGTGGCACACACCTTTAATCCCAGTGCTCGGGAGGCAGAGGAAGTGCATTTCTGTGAGTTCAAAGACAGACTGGTCTTCACAGCAAATTCTAGGTCAGCCAAGGCTACACAAAGAAACCCTGTCCCAAAAAAACTAAACTGGAAAAAAACAAAAAACTATGGCCAGGCATGGCTCACATCTTGAAAACTGTTTTGTCAACCTCCCTGAAAAGAAACTTAAAAAACAAAAAAACTACCTCCTTTTAAATCAGCTCTACAATAGTTTGCAAGGAAAACAGAGAAACAAACAAATTTCCATCTTAAGGAAGCAAAAGCAAAGCAAAACAAACAACAAAACCCAAGGGCTCATGCAGAAACACATGTGCAATGGCAGCCATCACTGGTAGGATTTCAGGAAACATTGATAATGCTGTGCTAAAGAATAATGTGAGAAGTCATTAAACAAACGTGCATCCCTGCAGGCCATGAACGCTGCACGTGGGATGTTCTAGTAAAATATTCACAGCAGCAAACAAGATGGCTCACTGGGTTAGGATGCTTGGTGCCAAGCCTGACAACCTGAGGGCAACTCCTCAGACTTACACGGTGGAGAGAATTGACTGCCATAAGTTATCCTCTGACCTCCACATGTATACATATGTCAGAACACGTGTGTGTGTATGTATGTATATTTGTGTGTGTGTATGTGTGTGTGTGTGTGTTTGTCGAGACAGGGTTTCTCTGTGTAGCCCTGGCTGTCCTCAGACTCAGAGATATCCACCTGCCTCTGCTTCCCAAGTGCTGGGATCAAAGGTGTGAACCACCACTGCCCAGCAAAGTCAGGCCTTTCCTGTAAGGATTCTTACTGATGCCAATGAAGCTAAAATTTTAAAGAATCTAAATGTCTGACGGTTATAAACTATGATGTAACAAAATGAAAGTTATTAAAATGATATGGAAGACTAATGTCATGAGAAAAATTCATAAAACAAATGACACTACTTGAAAGAAGCAAATTTCAAACATTATATATAGTTCAAGTCCAAGGAAAAATGTCAACAGCAGGTATCTTGACAGCATGTGAGTGTGACTGAATTCTTTATTTCTTTTGTTACCATGTTTCCTAAATCTGTTGCAGAGAACAGGTTCAAGGATATTTAGTAATAATGAGTGAAATTAAAGTCAGACTCCGGATTCTGTCCCCTCTGTGATTCATTCCCAGGACACAGGAGATGGACTCCCTTTTCTCAGGGGTCCTACTGTGGCCTGCCATACACCAAGCGCCATGCCAGGCCCTGGGACACAGTGGAGAAGACACACAGTCACAGTCCTTGCCTTCTTAGGGCTTCACGCAGCTAGAAAGGCAGACATTAAGGCACTTATAAGGGCAATGAATGCCATCACAGGAAAAGAACTAGGGAAAGTGATCTATTTAGGGAGTCAGGGACGGCTTCCCTGAGGAAGAAACTTTGATGTCCCCGATTTAATGAGAATATAAAGATAGCACTCATAACTCAGGAATTCTAAAAATACAAGATTCATGCAAGTCAGAATAGCAAGTCTTTAAGGAAGGTACTTAAATGCCAGGGCAGAATGTAAAAATGTTTTCTGGAGAACATGTATTAAAAGCCCTAAAATAATTTACGCATGTTAATAAGCAATTCTCTTTCTAAAAACTATTGTAGGACCAAACCCAGCCATGCAGAAGCTATGTTGATACTCATGACTTTATTTATAAGAGCAAACAAATGGAGAAAATGACTAATGTATATGCACAGAGGAAAACAGATTTGGCCACTGCAGGAACAATGGAAATGCACTCACAACGTAATGATTACAAACCAGTGAGGGGCTGCAGAGACGGCTCAGCAGCTAAGCGCATGTGTGCACGAGTTCAGTTCTCAGCGCCCACAGTAGGCCGCTCACCACTGCCTATAACTCCAGCTCTTGGGCTTCAACATCCTTCTCTGGACTCTGCAGACACCTGCACTTTCATGCACACACTCCCACACAGATACATAGACACATAAAAAGCAGTGAGGCTCACTGGTGAGACTGTGGGAATGGCTCGGCCAGTAAAGCTCACCAAGCAAACTGGAGCCAGGACCTGAGTCCAGGACCGACATGATGAGCATGCATGGTAAACACATGTCATCCCAGCACCAGGGAGCTGAGATAGGAGGATCTCGGAGCTTTGCTGGCCAGACAGTCTAACCCCATCAGTGAGCTTCAGGCCAATGAGAAACCCTGTCTCTAAGGAGAATGGTCTCCTGAGGGAGTCCTCAAAAATGGAGTAATTGTGTTCTATGTTCTCACGCTGATGCAACCTCTCGTTCCTTGTTCTTTTCTGCATTTTTCTGTATCACATGAGGAATACCTATCAAATAGATTCGAAATGAAGCATTCATAAATCCCTGCTAGTTATCAACATAAAACATGCGCTCAGTGCCCTCACTGATTGCTTCAGCAGAGAAAGACAGAGGAGGGGCAGGGCTGGCTGAGTGAGTCTGGCCTTCAGGGCTGCGGGTGAGACAGATGGGTGTTGAGAGCTTGCTGCCCAATCAGACTAAGTGTCAGATCCAAGGAGAGATTCTGCCTCAAAAAATAACGTACAGTGAAGAGAAAGACTCCAGATGACCTCTAGCTTCTACATCCACGCACATGGATACGTATGTCTACACACATACTACACATTAAATATACTACATATTAAGTATACTACATATTAAAGGTCCTACAAAAGCAGTCATTTATCTAGTTTCCATACAGCTCAAACTCATGCTGAATTAACTAAAACCATAAAAGGTAAACACATTATTATTAAAATCCAAATAGCCGTTTCCTTACCCTTCTTATCTCCGCTGTGGAGAATCCAGATGTTTTGAGCTGCTCACACTCTTTATGCAGGGCTTTGAAGGCTTCCATCAGCTCTTCATACTGGAAAGGAAGTCAGCAGGTTAGCAGCCGCACCCACCCCTAGCAGTGTTCTTTTCACCAAGCACCCACTACCTCTTCAATCACTTCAGTCCCTAGAGAAGAGCACTAAACACATGATGCCTCATGAATACAATTCAAGGCCCAGGAAGGCTGAGGCAGGATCATGAGTGTGAACTCAGAATGGGCCACAGATCAAAGCCTTGTCTCAAAGCCAAAACAAAAGCCCTCACATTCTTGCAAACTATACAGGATCTAAAAAACAAGATCTGCTGGTCTCCTCACTAAATGCCTCTCTCTAAATACTTTCTCAGTCTACCCTCTAGCCATGTCAACCTGGAACAGTCCGTGCTCCCACCTCAGGTGACCTATGCCCTCTGAGAACACTCACGACACGCTCCCTCCTAATCTGAACCAAAGACTCATCCCAGTAAACAGAGCCACAGACACCACCATCCTAAGCAAAGCCTGCTCTGACCGTCTATCAGGGAGAGGTCACACTATAGCTGAGGAGTTACCTGTCTGGCTCCCCCAGGAAACGGCAGGAGCTGTACTTGTTCTGCAGACCCTCGCAGCCCTAGGACGTGATCCACACAGGTGCGTGATAAAGAGGAGTGGAGCTCATGAGATGCCATCCACAGCTCTTACCCTCATTTTTAATCAAGGGCACTGTAAGGACTGAGCATGTAGCTCAGTGGTAGAACACATGCCTAGCATGACTAAGATCTGGTCGACCTCTAGCACCTCACACACACCACAGTGTTTTTTTTGTTTTTTTAAATGACAATATCAGAAAATCAGTATTTGTGACTGATAATATGCTATAAATCTACAAAGTATTCATCTAAAGCTTTTCATTGAGAAAGACAACATACAATTTTTATTAGTGTTTTTGCTAAATGCCTCTCTTTTTAAATATATATACCTCTTGGACATTCTTCAAGAACATCTAGATTTCCTTTTATCCCCTTAGTTAGCTGAGCATATTAAGATACTACTAATAAACTTCCTATAGATGATCTATTTACATCATCAAACACATATCAAACATATATTCAAAATGTAATCTTTTAAAATCCCTGCTAGTGGTCTGTGTAATATATATGAACCCATTTCTGAAGGGGTGGGGAGGAGCAGACACACTCCACACTTACACACCCGTCCCCTTTATCACAGAAACGCCTACGGTAGCATTTGACCTAGGGGCTTGCACAGCTGCAGCTTTAAGACATCAATATCAACTATATTTTTAGTGCCACCTTTAACAGTACACAGACGAAAAAGAAAAGCCTTCAGTTCATTATTTTGATTCAGTCCCATACTGAGCCACTGAATCAAATCCTGGAGGAAAACAAAGATGGACATTGTGAACCTGACACTGTCTCCTTGGACATCATGGTCTACTGGAAAAGACAGAACGAAAGCTTTGTAACAAACTGACCCAACTCAACCTAACTACTGAGTGAAAGTATAGAGGACTAGAACTGTGTGGAACCCACGCTGGCTGTTGCCTCTACCGTCTCTGGTCAGCCAAGCACTTTGTGACAGGAGGACCCAGGACACAGAGCAGCCGAGTGCTCAACAGTCACTCCTTACAGACCTGAGGTCAGAGTCCAGTGCTGATGAGTGAAACACATGGCAGCATCCCATCCTCCCTCTGCCCTGAGAGACACAGGCCTGGCTCAGCTGCAGGGCCTCATGTGTCCCAACTGGCCAGAGGTAGTCTGAACGTCTGTCATTGGTCCTGGGGTAATTATGAAGGTGTTCGGTTCCTCCCAGGTGGATGACAAACTACACCACTGCCTTATGACCAGCACAGCGCCCTGCGATCTCAAGCCCAGGAGCCCGTCTACCCAGAATCACTGAGCACAGAAAGTACTTGAAGATCTCCACTTCCTTTCACAGGTCCTCGCACTAAACGGTGTTTGTGGGAAAAAGTCACACTTGTAGACAGGACTATGGCTGACTGTCAGCTGATACTGCTGTCCCCTCTGGTGTCACCTGGAACTCTAAAGTAACAATTAAAGAGCAATTAACACTACCCCAGCAGCTCTCATCACTGCGGTGTACCTGTTTGTTGGTGTCAGCCACGGTTTCATCTTGGAGAAACTCGCTGGGCACCTCCAGCTTTATTAAGAAGCGAGCTAAATACGCCCTTTTCTTTAGTTCACTGCTCCGCTGGAGGAGCCAGTGGAGCACCGGGTAGATGACAGGTTTACTCCCGATCACCAAACCCTGGCGGAAGGTGCTCCTGAAACGGAAACACACAGATGCTTGTCAGCACAGCTGGAAAAGACAGCCTTTGTTCAACGTGTGATTTTCAGGGTCCTCGTCCCTTTATATAACTGCTTCTAAAATACAGGTACAAGCTAATGTGGTCTTACATTAGTGAGAAAATTAGATCCTCGGTATAGGACTACAGTATCCATGTTGTGCTGAAACTCAGTCAGCAGAGTTAACCTCAATACCTTATTGGCTGGGCAGCATTTACGTTGTTTTGGTTTCTGAAGATTTATTTTTTTTAAAGATTTATTTATTCATTTATTATATATGAGTACACTGTAGCTGTCTTCAGATACACCAGAAGAGGGCATCGGATCTCTTTACAGATGGTTGTGAGCCACCATGTGGTTGCTGGGAATTGAACTCAGGACCTCTGGAAGAGCAGTCGGTGCTCTTAACCGCTGAGCCATCTCTCCAGCCCGAAGATTTATTTTTAATCATGTGCGTGTGTATATTTGTCTAAGTATATGGTTGGTGTGTGCTCTGTGTGTGTGTGTGTGTGTGTGTGTGTGTGTGTGTGTGTGTGTGGTGTGGAGGAGGTGTGGTGTGTATGTGTGGGAGTGTATGTGTGTATGTGTGTGTGTGTGTGTGTAGTGTGGGGGAGGTGTGGTGTGTATGTGTGGGAGTGTATGTGTGTATGTGTGTGTGTGGGGTGTGTGTGTGGGGTGTATGTGTGTGTCTGTGTGTGTGTGTGTCTGTGTGTCTGTGTGTTTATGCCCTGAGAAGCCAGAAGAGGGCATATGATCCCCTGGAGCTGGAGTTGTAGGTGGTTGTGAGCCACCAAACTCAGGTCCTTGGGAGGAGCAGCAAACAGCATTAACCACTGAGCATCCTCCCACCGCCCAAGCTGTTCTTAGCTAATGACACAAATCATAAAATAGTATTTGCCTGATTGCTGGTGAGGGGGAGAAGTGACCACTTAAGATCTCTGTAACAAAACAGTACTAGAAGGATTAGACTGCTGTTCTGCAAATCCTGTGGTGTCCTAAGGCCATCAGGTGAGGGAGGACCGGCTGTTACCCAAAAAGATCAAGTGCATCATCCGGAGGGCCGGACGTTAAGAAGCATGTGTGTGAGGAGCAGATCCTTACATGTCTGTGGCATTCCCCGGAGGTTTGTACTTCAGGATACCAAGAAGGCTCAACATGCGCTTGGCTGTCTGCTCCGGCGTCTCCTCTCTGATATCAACGTCTTGCTAGCAACAGAGTTGAAAAACATGTTATTCCTGTAGGCTTAACAAAGAAAGATACTTAAACTCATCGACAAGTTTGTTCTGCTAGAGCACAAACAATGGTCTCTTCATAAAACAGATTCAATAGAGGGTCCCTAATTCCAAGTCACGTCAGGATTCACATTTTTAATGTCAAGCTTCAAAAGTCTCCAATGGGAAAGTGAACAAAAGACATGAACTAACTTGCAATACAACAAAACTTTTTGTAAAATGCATCTTTATTCCAGGACCAAATCTATTTGTGTCTATTAAGTAGAGAAATAATGTCTAAATAAGTAGATAACTGAGGGACCAGCGAAATGGCTCTCTCTACCACCAAGCCTGGTAAGTCCGGTTTGACCACAGGGATCCACATGATAGAAGGAACTGATGCCTGCAGCTGTCCTCTGACCTCCACATAGGTTTGATAGCATATGCATGCCCTGCACATGCACACAGCAAGCACACACCCACCACACATGTACACAGCAAGTATACACCCACCACACATGCACACAAAAAGTACACACCCACCACACATGCACACAGCAGGTACACACCCACCACACAGGCACACAGCAAGGACATACCCACCACACATGCACACAGCAAGTACATGCTCCCACACATTCAGAAAAAATAAACGAAATGTAAAAAAGTAGAAACTTGGGGTTGGGGATTTAGCTCAGTGGTAGAGCGCTTGCCTAGGAAGCACAAGGCCCTGGGTTCGGTCCCCAGCTCCGAAAAAAAGAACCAAAAAAAAAAAAAGTAGAAACTTCAGGTAGGTAACTGAAGTGTGAGTTAGTGCAGAGGCCTACAGGTTCTTTTGCTACTCCTTTTCATGCAGATAAATGAAGCTCGCCCAGGAAAGGCCTTTGCAACAAACCCAGGACAGTTGATCAAGGGCAAAGAAGGGCTGCTCTGCTATACTTTTCATTACAAAGGAAGAGGAAACTTACCTTGGGGTCTATCTCAGCCAGGACATCATTGAGAACTTGTAATAGTTGCATTGGTCCCAAAGAATCAAATGTGATTAAATTATAGTTCTTCTTAAAAGGCTCCTTATTGAGGCTGTCCACGATGAATTTGATTTGGTCACTCATGATTAATCTTATAGCTTAAAACTACAGAGGGGAAAGAGAGAAAGAGGAGCGAGGAATCCTCAATCTTGGCAGCTAACCTGTTGGGAGAAAGAAAATCAGAATTAAATTCGTAGGAAGTAGGTAGAGAGGGGTACTTCTGCACTGCATACAAAATGCTATGACAAGGCCAGTTTTGTTGGGAGAAATTAGAATATCAGGATTTTATTATGAAATCTGTATATGCTGCTAATATCCGATTATCAACTGCTTTTGTACCTGTCTTGACTCTGATGCACTTAGACACAGACAAATGAATGATATCCACCCACATTACAACTGCCCCCAATATATTTTTTTTTCTTTTTCTTTTTCTTTTTTTCGGAGCTGGGGACCGAACCCAGGGCCTTGCATTTGCTAAGCAAGCACTCTACCACTGAGCTAAATCCCCAACCCCCCCAATATAGTTTTTAAAGATAGAACTATAGGCAAGCTTTTTTTTTTTTAATTGGTAATTCCTATTTTAAAAATCAGATTTTTGGGTTGGGGATCTCAAGGCTTTCATGACCCAACTCAACTTAATCCCTCAAACTTGACCCCCATCACTGCTCCCACTTCTGCCTGCCTAGATTCAACGTTCAATCAACTGTCCCCTCTCTGCCTTACAACATGGCTCCTCCTTTGCCCTCATTAGCAGGAGAGGATCTCACCACTCTGCAGGCCCTCCCTGCTCGGCTTCTGCAGCACAGGCACACAGCCTGTCCTCCATGCCCACCACACCAGTCTCACGGCTTTCCTTGGGTCACTTTTTATGTGGTTCTAGTTTCTTAGCTGCCGTTCTTTCTTTCTTTGCTAAACTGTGCATTCTACAAGGCATCCATCCAACTCCATTTTGAATACATGTGGAGCCTGAAACAGTGGCGACTTCTACTAGACTGAAGGAACTTGTTCATTGGCCTCAAGCTGAAAGGCAAAACAAACAGCCTAGAAGCTTAAGTGGAAGAGAAATAAGGCAGTTATGAAAAACCATAACCTTAAAAATTTGGAGAATACCCTGGGTTTAGTTCCCAGAACCCACATGGTGATTCACAAGTATCCCTAACTTTGTTTCCAGGGAATCTAACACCCTCTCTGAACAGCATCAGCATCAGGCATCCACATGGCACACGTACATAATGCAAGCAAGACTATATATATATATATATATATATATATATATATATATATAATAGATGTATATTTTAAAATTATTTTTTAGGGGTTGGGGATTTAGCTTAGCGGTAAAGCGCTTGCCTAGCAAGCGCAAGGCCCTGGGTTCGGTCCCCAGCTCCGAAAAAAAGAAAAGAAAAGAAATTATTTTTTAATTTTTTTAATTAAAAAAATTGAGTAACTGATTTCTTAACAGCTGAAATGGCTTTACCGGGGTAAATTGCTTTACTAAAATGAATTGCTGGGCTAGGGATTTACAGCTTGCCTAGAACGTAGGGAGCTCTGGGTTTGATTCCCAGCACTGAGTAAAGTGGAGACAGGTGCTATAAGTCGTCACTCAGGAGGTGCAAGCAGGAAGCTCACAAGTGCAAAGTGATCCTTGGCTACTTAGTGAGTTCAAAGCAGCCTGGGCCATGGCAACAAAACTGAGCTTCTGCTCCTGAGAGCGATGCCACACACCTGTAAGCCCAGCACTGGGGAGGCTGAGCCAGAAGGAGCGGAAGTTTGAGGCCAGCCTGGGCTGTCCAGGAAGACGACCCTCTTAAACTAGAAAAGATGAGTTGGACAAGACAGAGTTATCTCAATGCTTTCTCAGTTAAAAACTATGAAAAAAGATACTGTTTCCCTCAAGATGTAGAGTGAGCCATGAGCATCTTACTACACACAGGCACATGCACGCGTGCACACAGACACAGACATAGACACAGACACACACACACACACACACACTCCTTTTAAAACAGGTCTTGCTGTGTAGCCTTTGCAGGCCTGGAACTCACTGTGTAGACCAAGCTTCTGTCTCCTGAATGCTAGGATCAAAAACCAAGGGCCGCCAAGTTTGGCCTGAAATGGGTTCCTTAATTGAGTGGGTGAAGTTTACATTTAGAAGACAATAAAAAGGAAGGAAGGAAGGAACTTAGAAGAAAGGAAGAAAGATCTTACTACCTCATAATAATAAAAAATGAGTAAATGAAGTTGTTTAAAAAGACAAGAAAGAACGGCAAAACCGGTACCGTTGCTAAATTTAAGGTTTCTTTCAAGCTTATGTAAAAGGAATGTTTCAGCCAGAGAGAGTGGTGTGCAACTTTAATCTCAGTGCTGGGAGGCAGAGGCAGGAGGATCTCTGAGTTGGAAGACAGCCTGGTCTACAGAGTGAGTTCCTAGAGAGCCAGAGCTACACAGAGAAGTCTTGTCTCAAACAACAGACCAAAAATAAATAAACAAACAAACAAAGGAAGAAAGAAAGAAAGAATATCTTTACGTTTTAAAACTTGGGAGGTTCAAGTTTTCAACTGTAATAATACATATCCTTATATTCACATGTATTTAAGACAATTTAGAAGTTGTTGGTGCAGTTTTTTCTTCTTTGAAAAACACAAAATCAAACCAAATATCCAGATAAACAAGTAAATGTTGCTAAGAGAAGAAAAGACGGGGTCTGGGGCTCTCGAGTATTTACAGGCAGGTAATGGTTGCTAGGGGAGGGAAACACATTTTCTTCAGTGCTTGGCCACTGGGAAGTAACCCATGCTCCTGAAAGAAACCGTGATTAAATTCACTGGACCGCCAAAAAGGAAAGAGGGCAAAAAAGTGGAAGGGAGCCCAGTTGGGAATCAGTGGTGAAGAGCGAGAAACCGGGATGGGACGGTGGAAATACACCGTATGTATGCATGTGTGAAAATAATGGTACCCATTATGCGTAACTAGCATACGCCAATCTTCAAAACATTGTTTAAAGAAAGAAATGAGTTGGGGCTCCCGCACCCCACGTCCCCCACCAGCTTTCAGAGGACAGAGATGTTTCTTGAACAGGTAGGGTTGTCGGTGCCCTGCGGGCGCTGCGCGCTAAAATTAGCAAAAGCAATTACTCTCCCTCTTCCAGCGCAAGAGGCCGAGCTAATTCACCAGCACTCACCCACAGCAGCACCCAGCGGGCCGGGGCAAGAATTAAAACCAGGACGCGCGTGTTATTCTGGCCTAGCCGGGGCAGCGCGCGCAGGCCCACGGCCTCCTGCGAGGCCCCGGGCGGAGGGGGACCCGCGCGGCCGACCCCCGACAGGCCCTGCTGCCGCCACCGACCGGGAGCGGGCGCAGCTTGAGGGGAATCGGGGTTCGCGGCGTTCCCGACCGCGAGTTGGCGGGGTTACCTCAAATCCTCCTCACGAAACCACCTCCCCACCCCCGGGAGACACCGGGGCGCTAGCGGGTTCCTAGAGACCGCTCCTTGGCAACGGTTGCCATGCAGTGATGTCACTTCCTATGGCTTGGGGGCGGGCACCGGGGGCGGGGCCTCGGGCTGGAAAGCTGGGTTTCTGGTACCTGGGGTTCAGAGCCACCACAGAAAGCCAAGGGTGACCAGAGTTGTCAGCCCCACTTAGACTCCTGCTGATAATAACCGTCTCCAGTTCGCACTTGACAGAGGACTTAACCTGTGCTGTTTGCGTGTACTGTTTCAGCCCTTTATTTATTTACCAAACTTGGGGCGACGACTTGTTTGAATCAGGGCTAGATAGGGTTTGGGGGGTCAGAAGGCAATAGGTGTGGTTTCCGAATTTAGGTTTTCGACAAAAGAATTTCCAGATTAAACTGCGCATGGAGCAATTATAAACTATGGATTAAGAGACCCAGACATGGGGAGGAGAGAGAGACAGACAAACGGAGTCTCACTCTGAAAATTGGGTTAGATGCTCAGACATCCTTGGAGAGTGTAAATTTATCATCAGACTTGCCACAACTTAAAACTAACAAATGATTAATTAGGCGTTTCTTACGTGCCCCATACTGCTGACTACTGGGAATGCAACAGAGACCCAATAGGGTTGGTTCTGCCCTCATAGAGGTAATGAGGTAAGAAAGACAATATAGTTAAACAGCCCAGGACTGAGAGAAATATAACAAGATGTCCCAGTGATGACAGAGCACACTGGATGTTTACTGGGGGGAAAGGGATCGTACTGTCAAGTCTCCATTAGACAGAGTCATGTTTAAAGACCAGCAAAAAGGATCCAAACCGGTGCAGTAGTTCAGCTGGTAAAGGCGCTTGGCACACAAACCTAGGGACAGGTTCCACAGAGACAGATTGTGTCTCTGCCTGCTGACACACCAAAGGAGGAATTGACTTTGCCTGTTGTTCCTTGGTGGGACTCATGAAGGAGTCCAGCACCAGTTTTACCACACAGAGGTGTTGCTTAGTGTGCCTGAAACAAGCCTCTCTGGGTAGCTTTTCTTTTTCCCTAGAGACACCAGGTCAAGCCTTCTGTATAAGCTTGTAAGTACCTTTTAACTGAACTGTGTTTGAGATTTTGAATAGATTATTAACAGGCTCTAACCCTACGCCACAGCGGTTCTCAAAACTTGTCACTTCTACTTCACCCCTCACTTCCTCACCTCCCACCCACTCCACCCCCTCTTCCTCCACCTCCCCTTCCTGTTCTTCTAGTAGCCTGTGCTACCATTGAGTGACATCTCCAACTTTGCTTTTTCTTTCTATTACATCATTTATTTATTGTGTGTAGAAGGACCGGGACCACTGTGAGCAAGGCCATGCCTGGACATGGGGACCTGGCCTATATAAGAAAGGTGGTTGAGCATGCCCGGAGGTGCCAGCCAGTAAGAAGCACACCTTTGTGGTTCCTGCTTCAAGCTCCTGCCTTTTCTTTCTGGATGACAGACTGTGCGATCTGTAAACTAAGACAGAAAGCAGACAGGTGGTTAGAGGCTGTGTACTTGGGAAGGCTATCACTCCTGTCTGACTCAATCTAAGAGCTCACTGTCATCTTGACTTGCTTTCTCTCTCCATCTCTGTCTCCTCCCCACTTTGCTCTGAACCAGCTGCTGCTAGTACTGGTGGGATTACTCCTAGCCTGGCAGCAGCCTAGTGTGTCAGAAAATCTTGGAGCAAATGCTCATTGGCCCAAAGTATGTTAAACTACCCCCCCCAATATCTTCATTTTTATTTTATGCATACAAATGGTTTTCCCTGCATGTGTGTGCACCACTTGCATGCAGAGCCCATGGAGGCCAGAAGGGAGCATCAGACCCTTGGAAATGGAGTTAGAGACTGCTACAAGCCACCTTGTGTGTGTGCAAGGAATCAAGCTTGGATTCTCTGGAAGAGCAGCACATGATTTTAATGCCTGAACCATCTTCCCAGCGCCCAGATGATTCCCTTTTTAAATTAAAAAAAAATTCTTTTGGTCATATTTGATTTTGAAACTGTCTTGCTAAGTCACCCATGCTGGCCTTGGCTCTTTGATCCTCCTGTCTCAGCTGGGATACTCCTCCTGAGTAGCTGGGGTCAATGGTATATATATCACTGTGCTTGGTTTTTTTGAAACAAGGTCTTTAACATATAGCCCAGACATGTTTGGAACTCATTGTGTGGACGAGGCTGGCCTGACTCTGTCCTGCCTCCACCTTACATAGGCATGTACACCACACTCAGTTCCAACCATTTTTTTTTTAAATTACTGATTTATATATTATGTATATGAGTACACCATCTCTGTCTTCACACACACCAGAAGAGGGCATCAGATCCCATTACAGATGGTTGTGAGCCACCATGTGGTTGCTGGGAATTGAACTCAGGACCTCTGGAAAGAGCAGTCGGAGCTCTTAACCACTGAACCATCTCTCCAGCCCCCTCAAACCCTTGTTGCATCAACCAGTTCTTCTCTTATAGCACCAGTAACAGTGGGTGACGCTCCAGAAGGAAAGGCTGGGCTCTTTAGCAGACAAAGAGATGCTGTGCCATCAAGAGCAACATCGGGCAGTTGTGTCAGGAGAGACTGTTATGCCTCAAAAGCTGGGAGTGTGGCTCAGCTGGCAGAGCGCTTGCCTGGAGTGCACAAAGCCCTAGGTTTGATCTCCACATAAAACTGAGTATGGCAGCACTAGAGAGTTAAAGGCAAGAGTATTAGCCATTCTAGGTCATCCTTAAGTACCTAGTAAGTTTGAGGCCAGCCTATGCTAGGTGGAACACTATTTCAAAAAAGGGGGAAGGGGGAACAAGATGAGTCAGCGGTATAAAGGCACTTGCTGCCAAGCCTCATGACCTGGGTTTGATCCCTGGAACCCATAGAGTGGAAGGAGAAAGCAGACTCCTGAGCTCCACACATGGGCACAGGAGGTAATTTAAAACAAGAAGTGGGGGCTGGGGATTTAGCTCAGTGGTAGAGCGCTTACCTAGGAAGCGCAAGGCCCTGGGTTCTGTCCCCAGCTCCGAAAAAAAGAACCAAAATAAATAAATAAATAAATAAATAAATAAAAATAAAACAAGAAGTGCACGTGTATTTGTGTGTGGAGAGTCTGTATCAATGGGATACAATGTTTCTTCTTTGTTTCCTTACAACAAAGTATCTGTCTCTGGTGCAGGCCCCCACTGTGGGATAAGAGCCTTCTTGGGATCACCATAGAGTCCCTAGATCTTCGTAGAGATCTGAAGGGAGCCACGCATGCTCCGTCTCCAGCCCCCTTTTCAGTTCCGAACTTCCAAACAAAAGCTTCCCTGTTCAGAATCCAAAGAATCCAAGCCAGTTTTCTGTTTGGGGCCTTAAATTTAGACTTACCATCCTGACCAGGAGATATTTCTGGATCTCCAATGAGCATTCAGTGAATGCCAGTTTCCAAGATCCCATCTGGGGTGGCTCTGCACGCTACCCGAGTTATCTTCTCCTTTGAAGACCGGGAGGGGGGGGGATGACCCAGACGCCGGAACACACTCGGAAGTGGGTCATTTCATTACCCATTAATTGTCATTTAACACCTTTGCCATCTAGGTTATGTGGAGATGAAAGTCATTAAATCTAAATAAAAACCTGAATCCAGGTTGGAAGATACCCCGAGCTCTCTCTGCTCTGGCAGTTGGATCTTGTGGGCACATTTGGTAGCAGGATGTGCTTTCTTAAAAGGCAGAAAGACAAATATCTTGTGAAACATTCAGCTAAACGGACGAGATTTCGGAGGCCTAATTAAATGCATGCCTCATGCCGCACTTTGTCAGGCTTTCTGGGTAATGGATTTTGTGTTTGCAAGTGGACCACACTTTGCAAAGCCTGAAAAATCACCGGCTAGATTAATGGGCTAAATAAAGTAGCCAAAACCCTATTACAATTTATATAGACTCCTTGGTTATCCATTTGGATTGAAGTGTAGTCATCACCTGACGTTCTCCCAGAGGCTCAAACCATCGCCAGGGCTGAGAGCTTCGTATTTACCAGCATCTTTGAGAAATACTTCACAAACGTGTCAGAACTGACTCCAATATTAAATGCGTGTGGCGGGCGCGGCCCTATTTCTCCTCCTCTGGAAGCAATTCCCATTACTGTGACTGGACTGGGCTTCCCACAGCAAATCTGTGAAATCTTTGGGGGAGAAGAGGAGACCCCCCCCCCCGGGGGTCAACAGAGACAAGAGGTATCCCAGGTTAGAGACAGAGCCCTAGAAAAGATGGAAACAGTCCACAGAGGCCACACCACAAGTCCTGTGGCTTCTGGTGTGAATGACCTGGTCCTTGTCCTGGGCTTCACATGGAGCTATTGTATGTGGACAGAGCTGCAGGCTGGAATGATTGATGGATGGTCATACTCAAAGCTCCACTCCTGCAGAAAATCCCTGGGAGCTGGCACCCCTTACCATGTGTGCCCATGGTGGGAGCGGGGGCGGGGGGCGTGGGGACGGGGTGGTGACCCTATTGTGAGATTCCATTCAACCTAGCAGAAGAGGAACTCAAGGTCAGACTTCAGCAGATTACGAAATAATAAAGTCATCCATGAAGATCAATTATGACTTCTGTCAGTTGGCAATCCCATTAAGGTAGAGACAGCCCACCCCCAGGATAACAGGACAGTATAAGAAAGGACTGTGTATAAAGGTTTGGGCAGGATTTCACTGCCCCAACAGGGGACTGGCAATAAAGGTGTCGTAGATTCCCTGAGCCAGAAGCAGGAAGTTCAAGGAAGAGTCAGATCCATCCAAAGCTAAAGGGAGCTGCCGATCCAAGGGAGTCTATATGTAGTCAGTCCTGACCCCATGTTTCCCCCTCTCTCATCTCCTGCCTGCCTGCCCATCCGGCTGAGCCCAGTAGCCAAAGTGGGAGAGGTTCCCACCGCCACGGAGCTCCATGTAGATTGTAGAGGGGAACCTGGACAGGCAGACCGATTTTCTGTGGGTTGAATTCCGAAATCCAATGAGGAACTGAAAGGCTTTTCAAGGTCAGTCAGTCACTCTCCTGGGTTTACCATGAAGGAAATGGATGGAGGCCTGTTGAGCCAGTTAACAGAGGACCTGAGCCAGCCAGTTAGCAGAGGGCCCAGAGTCACATAGCTGATGACTTGCGCCGGAGCAAAAATTCAGACACCGGTCTACCTGGTTCCAAAGTTTAATTCGCCAGGCCACTAAACTACCTCACACTGGCATAGAAGAGTCTGGAGGAAGAGCCACCATCAGGCCACCAAGGTAGGTGACTGAAGGGCTCCTCGAGGGTTAGCACCAACATATTGTGTGGCTTTCTTTGTCTCCAGGGGCTCTCGAAGCAGCCCGCTCTCCCTACATTCTAACTTACGTTGCTACTATTTTAAGTGGATATGTGCATGAAAATAAGCCACCCAATCACACGGAGGTCAGAGACTAACTCTGAGAAGTCAGTTCCTCCTTTCTGACTCATTAAGTAGTAACTCTCTTGTTTCTTCATTCTCCAGGATACCTGACCTGTGGGCTTTGGGACAACTTTCCTGTCTCTACCTTCCATCCCAAGATGGGAGTCCTGGGGTTACAGAAGGGGGCCTCCATATCCAACCTTTTGTGGGTTCAGGGGATTGGATCCAGGACATCGGGCTTGTGTGGCGAGCACGTTTACCTGCCTCCCCTCCCCTCCTTTTCTGAGCTAGAACCTCAGAACCCAGGCTGACCTTGAACTCATAATTTTCTTGTCTCAGGCATGGGATTACAGGTGTGCATTGCTACGCCCAGCCCAGGCAGCCTTGTCTCCTACCCACGTGGGGCTAATGGTTGAGAAAAAAAGAAACCCAAGCCCATACTTCAGAGCAGAGGAAGATGGATCAAAACCGTTGGCTGGTGATGGGAAAGCAAAAGTGTATTTTCGTTCTGGATGCTTCGCCGGTGCTATTTTTTTCTCTCATCTTCTTCTTTTCCCGAGCTTAATGTTTGGTGTATTTATAGAATTCAGGGGGAGTATTTAAGGGTAGCTGGCGATAGAGCTGCATTTGGGGCCATCAGAAAACTCAGAACCATGCGGGAAAAGGTTGTTGGGAGGGTGGGAGGGGGTGAGAAGAGGCCAGGAACAGAAGGACACAGATGGGCTTCATCCTTCACGTGACCGAGACCTTCTCAGTCTCCTGAACCGATGACATCAAGGCAAAGTCTTTGATAGGGCCACAGATGGAATGACAGAACCCAAATGATGGGTAAGCCAATGAATGAACAAGGAAACCATGGTTGGTGTGTGAGTACAGTAAAACGAGAGTCTTCCTTTAAAAAATGAAACAGAGAACTTAGGGGCTGGAGGGATGGCTCAGTGAGGTGCTTGCTGTGCAGGTATAAGGACTTGATTTAAATCTTGGGGCTGGGGATTTAGCTCAGTGGTAGAACGCTTACCTAGGAAGCACAAGGCCCTGGGTTCGGTCCCCAGCTCCGAAAAAAAAAAAAAAAAAAAAAAGAACCAAAAAAAAAAATAAATCTTCATAATCCGTGAGGAGATGCCAAGCATGGGAGGGAGAATCAGGAGGATGCTTGGAGATCATTGGTTAGTCGGTCTAGGCCAAAATGATGGGCACCGTGTTCAGTGAGAGACCATATTGGAAAAAACAAAAAGGTAGGGCTGGGCAATGGTGGCATCTGCCTTTAATGCAGCACTTGGGAGGCAGAGTCAGGAGGATCACTGTGAGTTTGAGGCCAGCCTTGTCTTGCAGAGTGAGTTCCAGGACAGCCAGGGCTACACAGAGTAAGCCTGAAAACAGAAAGAAAGAGACAGTGGACACTGATCTCTGGCTTCCATCAGTCTGGGCACACAGATGCACCTGCACACACCTGTGTATACGAACACACACCCACGGAGTACTGGTACAGGCTGCACCATGGATGAACCGGGAGGACGCTGTGCTGAGGGGAAGAACCCATCCCAAAGGACACATATTGAGCAAGCGAGCATTCTAACCACTGAGCCTCCTTCCAGCCCTCTCTGCCTTGTTCACTCTTACATTGTTCAGGACCTAAAATGACCTGGCACTTAACTGGTATCTGGCAGATGCCCGGGGACACAAAAATGGGCTACGGTCAAATCAGTTAATATTTCTTGGGTGCCACTAAACAAAAACGTTGTTTCATGGCGTTGCCTTGTACACATTTGCCTGCCTACTGTGTGCCAGGCATGACTAACACAAGTGCCACTGCCACAAAAAATACAGAACAAGACAGACCATAAGTCCTGCTGGGTAGAGCGTGCTTTCCTTAGCACAACATAATAGCATCAAACAGATGTACCGTTGCTATTTTGATCGAGAAGAAAACAAGAGCGAGGTCTCCAAGGGTCGCAAGGCCACTCAGTTCACTCAGAGACCTAGCTTCACCCCACATCCCAGCAGGTGTTGAGTTTTGCCCAGAGTGAGGCCTTGGTGGTTACAGATCTCAGGCCCTAACCTTGCTTCTCAGAAAGACCAAACTTGCCTTCTGGGAACAGGCCCCAGAGCAATGGGAACCAGTGAATCCCATGACCTCGGTGTCCCTGCCCGTTCCCTCCCCTCCACCCCAACTCCAGGATGATGGTGGCTCACACCTGGGGTGTTGTAGATTTGAGCCACAGATCTCAGTCACCCTGCTACTTTATCGGCATGTGACATCCCCGAGTGGCTGAGGCCTGCGGGCCAGGCAAAGAATTCAGCTTGAGTAAAAATAAACCTGCCGCATTCCTTGGCAGCCCCCTGCCCCTTCCCGCTCTCAGCCCTCCATCCAGGCAGCAGAGGCTGCCAGGGAGTGGGGGAAGGGGGAGGCTGGGCTAGCAGTGTTGCTGTCCAACCCTGAGAAAGAGAAAGAGAGAGAGAGAGAGAGAGAGGGAGAGGACAAGAGGGAGGGAGAGAGCGAGATGGCCTTATATGGGAACATAGGCAGACAATATGTGGCAATGGCTTAGAGGGCGGCAGAGGTCAGATACCAGACAGCTGGAAGAAATTAAACATGGGACAGAGCAGGTTCTGGGCCCAGAAAACAGCTCTCGTTTCACAGCGAGGCTGCACAAAGCTGGCCTGGCTTTCCTTTTTTTTTTTTTTTTTTTTTTTTTTTTGCCTAAACGGAGCAAGACCTTCATCCAAAACTCTCCACAACTTGGTTTCTGGCCCCCACCCCCCATGGCTGGCTGACAGAGGTCTCGGCGTTTTGAAGTCGTTTCTTTGGTGAACCATATACCTTGTCGCAGAACACAAGGAGAAAAGAGACCAGGCTTGTCTCTTATGAGTTTCCAGTAATTCTCCCAAAGCACATACATTAGTGGGTAATAAAATTAAAAAACAAACAACAACAACAAAAACCCAGCCACTCAACAAATACTGAGACTCTCTTATTTCTAGGTGTTGGTTGATCCAGGGGCTGGAAAGACTTGACAGATATTTCAACAATTAAAAATATTTGCTTGGGGCTGGAGAGACGGCTCAGTGGTTAAGAGCACTGACTGCTCTTCCAGAGGTCCTGAGTTCAAATCCCAGCAACCACATGGTGGCTCACAACCATCTGTAATGAGATCTGATGCCCTCTTCTGGTGTATCTGAAAACAGCAACAGTGTACTCATATATAATAAATAAATAAATCTTTTAAAAAAAATATTTGCTTAACTCTGCCTGTGTTCATTACTGATGCAGAACATTGGTTGAGCATCGTCGGCCGCTACCATGGTGGACTCGGGAAGTTGAAAGGAGGCAGAATGACAATCCGTCGGTTCTGAAGACAGCTCTTCCAGTACCCCCCAGGAATACCTCCGTTTAACACAGGGCGTTTCAACCTGGCCATGGTAGACATTGAGGCTGGCTTGCCTGTTGCGGAGGGCTCTTTCGTTACTGTTGGATGTTCAGCGGTTATCTCGGACCTCTCCTCCACGCTTCTTTTTGGACCCATCATGACGAAGAGTTATCTCCATCTGACGGCAAATGTCTTGGGGACAGGAGATGCCAAGCCCTGTCCCCGGCTGAGAATCACTGATTGAGGAGCTGGGGAAGAGGAGGTGCAGAGTGAGCGAAGAGGCTCCTAAGGGTCACGTGATCGCGAGTAGCCTTCATACCCTGATCCTAAACCTGTGATCCTAATCACTACAGAGTAGAACTCTGTCTCTTGAGGAACGGACGGTCATGAGTTTGGATGACTGAAACCCTCCCTGAGCTCAACTCCTCGAAGAGAGGGGCTCTGGCCATTTGGATCCTCTAAGAAGCAAGGAAGGAACGAACCCGGAAGGGAGCTGTGAAGGGTCAGAAGTTCATATTCTTTCTTTTCTTGTCGCCATGACCAAAGTACGTGACAAGAAGTAACTTAAGGGAGGAAGAGTTTATTTTGGTGAGGCAACTGGTGACACTGCACCTGCAAACAGGAAGAGATTGGATAGGAAGAAGGATCTTCCTATCAAATCTCAAGGCCCCGCCTCCAGTGACGCACTTCCTCAAGCCACGCCCCACCGCCTAGATTTTCTACAGCCTTCTAAAATGGCAGTTCCAGCTTAGGGACTAAGAGTGTTCAAACACCTGAAACCAAGAAGGAAGGGATAGTAGGCGGGGCAAGGAGAGGGTGGGTGGAGCCTCTGCCTGCCATCAGTTTACCAAAGGCATTTGGCCTCCTGCTAGGGGTACACAGGTACCAGGAATCACAGTTCTGGCAGCAGAAGGGCTGCACAGGTTGGTCCCCAGGAGAGTGAAAGGGTGGCTTTAGCAAGAACTTGGAGGTGACAGCGCTCTCAGAATCAGAATCCCAGGAGGAGACAGGAGTTAGCAGTCACAAAGCATGGCCCAGTGGTTACATTCACTGTAAGGGAAGGAGATCAAAAAGGAACCAATAGGAAGTTGGGGAGCTTTCTTATCCCTACGGTCACCTCACTTCTTCCCGTGGCCTGTTAGCTCCTGCAGTGCTTGTGTTTACTTTCCGATTTGCCGCCCTTCTGGGATCTCTAAAATTATCCCTGACATTTCAGAAGAATTTTTTTTTTTACATTTATATTTCTCATCACATCCATGAGGCGCTGTCAGCTACAAAGAGTCAGTCACTCCTTCCACCCCTCCCCCCAAAGGTATGGGTTATTTCCCCTAATTCCCAGCATTGAACCTGGAGGGAGGAGCAGAACTGGTGCTCGCACAGCTGGTTGGCCCGCGGAACAGCCAGCCCCTTCTGACTTAGTCCTGATACTCCCCCCTACCCTTTACTTTTAGCAACAAAATGGATTCGAGCTTTTGCTGCACAAGACAGAAGTGTTTAGTTCGCTTATAATTATTGTGTGTCTGATGTGTTTGAGTGCAGGAGCACACATGCTAAACATACATGTGTGGCCAGGGGCTATCCTTTAGAAGCTGGCTCTGTCTTTCCACTGTGAGTTTTGGGAGACGGAACTCTCTCAGGTCTTACAGGCTTGTGTAGCAAGCACTCCTATCCGCTGAGCTGCTCTGACATCCCACAGGAAAGAAATTAACTAAAACTTGTGTATGCAAAGATAGGCAACAGAGTAGTGATGGGTTATACGCTTGAATTCCCGGTAGTCACCAGGCTGAAGCAAGAGGACCATGAGTTCAATACCATATGAGCTACACCAACAAACCCTATCTCAAAAACACAAACTCACATAGAATAAATGACAATTTGATTTGCTGCGTAGCTGAGTACAACTTTGAACTTTTTTTAAAAAAAGATTTATTTTATTTATATCAGTACACTGTCTTCAGACACACCAGAAGAGGACATCAGATCCCATTTAGATGATTGTGAGGCATCATGTGGTTGCTGGGAATTGAACTCAGAACCTCTGGAAGAGCATCAGTGCACTAAACCACTGAGCCATCTCTCCAGCCCCAACTTTGAACTTCTGATATCCCTGTGTGTACTTTCCAAGTGAAGCCATTACAGGCATCCACACCACACTGGGTTGATTCTGTGCAAGGGAACAACCCAGAACCCTAACCCTAACCCTAACCCAACCCAACCCTAACCAAACCCTAACCCTAACCCTAACCCTAACCCTAACCCTAACCCTAAGCCTAACCCTAACCCTAACCCTTACCCTTACCTTAACCCTAATGAGGCAGGGCCTTGCGCTCCTGAGCTCCTGAGCTCCTGAGCGCCTGAGCTCCTGAGACACATCTCCATCCCCTTGGCCCTATAGATAAGCAACCAATATATTCATAATGGCAAGATAATTGACAGCTCTCAAATCCTGTTTAGCTTCAAATCCAACAGGACTGCCGCTTGCAGACCGTCTGAACAAACAAAATTGAACCTCCTTGGTCCTGATTGGCCTGATGTAGTCATGTGGCCACCTTCTGGGAGCCTATCACCAGAAATCGGGGAACAGGCCAGAACTAGAGGAATGGACAAAGGATTAACAATAACTCCTCTCAAGGACGGTTGACTGATGTTATCAGGAAAGGGACTGAATGCTGGATGAGCTGTTCTCTTATTAAAACAGAAAAATGTTTGCTACTTACAGTGCTCCTGAGGCAAGCCCTCTTTTTGGGGAAGGTCACCCTTAAATGCTTTTTCTTCTTTCAAATGGACTTTTGCATCCATGTTGAGCCTCCTGGATTCAACCTCCCTGGGTCTCCTTGAAACTGGTACACAGAGAATTTGAACCACATAATACAGCGCTGGAGCTGAATGGGAAGACCAGAAGAAAGGCGCCTAAACCTCAATCTCTAGAAAACGGTTGAGGTTGGGGGCAGGGGTGGGTGGGTTGGGGAGCGGGGACTGTCAGTAGCACAGCAGCCATCTCTGAATGGTAGGGTCGTGAGCAATCAGTTCTGTGGTTTTTCCTTCCTTGCCAAAATTTTCCACCATAAGAGACAAGCGGCCACAGCGTAAAGGAAGTTAAAGCCTGGTATAAACAGCCCAGGCACCGGTAATGGGAGACGACCAAGACCGGGACTTGGTTCTCTCGTAGTCCCTCCCTTCTGAAGGCAGGGACCATAGTATCAGAACGGGTTGTTGCTCCCTGTAAACTAGAGTAACAGCACCAGGGATCACCAAGACACTACTAATTGCCTTCCCACAAAACCAAGTCTTGGTTGACTTAGACCTGGTCTAAGTCTTTCTGGCAATCTCATTGTCCCGGCTTGTAATTGGTTTAGGCAGGGTCATGTGACACGCTTCTAGCCAATGAAATGTCTCGGAGAGCAAATGTGTTCCAGACCCTTGGAAGTGGGTGAATGGCTGCTCGCACCACCTGGCCATCTGCTTGTTAAATCCAAGTTACAGGTTCCTTATGTTGAAGCTAATTTAAGTTGAGCTTTTCTATTACATCATCGTCTCCAAACCAGGCGTCTGTTGAAGACATGGCACATGCAAAACTGGCCAAACAGCCATCAGCAACAGGGAGTGGGCAGCAGAGGGTGGTGGGTAGCAGCATCTGGTGCCGAGTTCCACTGATAGTTCTGAGGACTGTGGTTGATCAAAAGGGATTCCAGTTCTAGAAGGAATCGTTAACCGCTGGTGCAGGCTCGCTGAGACAGAGAAGCAGCCCGCATAGGTAGCTGAAGACAGGACTGATACCTGGCTAGAAATCGTCTTGTATTACCGCATCAAAACAATGTACAAGGGACCAGCACTCAGCGGATAATAGCGCTTGCTACTCTTAGAGAAGACCTGAGCGCAGTTCCCAGTATCTACCTATACTCTGTGTGTGTGTGTGTGTGTGTGTGTGTGTGTGTGTGTGTGTGTGTGTGTGTGTGACAACCACCTATAACACCAGCTCCAGGGGATCCCACACCGTCTTCTGGCCTCTCAGGGGAACTTGCACTCACACATGCACAACGGGACACAAACTGGCACATATGCACATAACTAAAAACGAACAGGCTGGAGAGTGGTTAAAAGCATTTGCTGCTCTTGAAGAGGACCGGACTTCAATTCCCAGCACAGTGCACACGCACAGGTGCACACACCCATAAAATTAAAATAAACCAACTTGCTGCAGACCGTCTAGACTGCATTGTTATTCCGCTTCCGATCTGATCCTGAGAATCCGCTTTTAGCCTCTGAGATTAAGTCAAGACCCAAAGCAGGCGAGTCTAAGGGACCCCCGCCCCTCGCTATAAACTGGGAATTCAGATGCAAATTCTCTCGTGTCGCGGCCCAGAAAGAGCTTTGTGAGACATCAAACGGGTAAAAGGTCATCAATGTTCTGCAGCGCAGACACACGGCAGTCATGCCTCCCAACAGGTCTCAATTTGGGACGCTTGTGAGCCTATGAGTCTATGGTTTAGACAGAGCCTTGTTACGTTTCTTAGGCTTTGGAGACTCAACCTTTTCATCTCGATCCAGTGGGAAGACCTTGTTCCAGTGCGCATTGAGGGTAAAATAACCTTATCTGGAAATAGAGACATACTGCGTTATTTCACCAGATTTCCCCTCCAGGGTTAGACAAAAGCAGCGCAGACGCCATACTGAATGTTAGTGCATTGCTGCCCCCTGCTGGCCATGCCCATGGCCTCTGGACAACAGGCCAGTCAAGGGCACAGAGTTATCTATCTATCCTTGGACTGAGCAAACCGAATGTTGAATTGGGGACTAACTGCGTAACAAGAGAGAGAAGAAACCTATATATTGTATTCTGCTCGGGCTCTCAGGGTTTTCCAAACAGTCTGGGATCGATCTCTCTGTCTCTCTGTCTCTGTCTGTCTTTTTTTTTTTTTTTTTTTGGTTCTTTTTTTTCGGAGCTGGGGACCGAACCCAGGGCCTTGCGCTTCCTAGGTAAGCGCTCTACCACTGTCTCTGTCTGTCTTTATATCTTCTGTGCTACCTGTGATGGCTGGTGTTAATTGTCAAATTGATATAAATTAGAACCACCTGCAACAGATACATACATTCACGCATATCCACGAGGGTGAGGTGGGGTGGGGTTATCTAACTTGGCTCACACTTTCCCATTTCGGATGGCACCTATTCCCAGGCCTGAGCACATCCCTCCCCCACCCTCCTTTCCGTCTTCCTCCTCCTCTTCCTCTTCCTCCTCCTCCTGGTGCCCAGTATTAGTTAAATATTATTATTTAATGTATTAAATATTATTTATTAATGTATATGAGTACACTGTAGCTGTCTTCAGACACACTAGAAGAGGGCATCAGATCCCATTACAGATGGTTGTGAGCCACCATGTGGTTGCTGGGAATTGAACTCAGGACCTCTGGAAGAGCAGTCGGTGCTCCTAACCACTGAGCCATCTCCCCAGCCCCCGCACACATCCATCTTTATCTCCCTGCTTTCGGAGTGTGGATGTGATGTGACCTGGTACCACAAGCTCCCATTGCCTTGACTTTCTCTGCCATCATGGACCCGCCTTCAAATTGTGATCCAGAATAAACCCATTCCCTCTTGGGTTGCTTTGGTTAGGACAAAGAAGCTAAGACATGCCTCAGACTGACTGGAATTCTTGTCATTTTACATAAACCACAGTAGCTGCCCCTGGGCCTAAAGGTGCTCACCTATCTTGGATCTTTTGTAAGGTAGGCTGGGAAACCAAAGCTCAGAGAGGTCAAGACACTTGTCTGGGGTCCAACAGTCAATAAACACAGATGCCAGACTTGAACTCTCTTGAGTTCAGCTCCAGAGTAAAGATTCTACCACCAAAATACAAAAGAGGCAAACCATCATGGTGACTGGTACTGGTAATATTACGTAAGAGCTCGCTGAGACAGCTCAGTGAGAAATGGCACACAGCAGCCAGCTCACTTCCTGGGTCTCATATAGTGGGAGCAGAGAAATGGCACCCACAAATTATTCTCTGACCTCAACATACACGCTATGGCACACAGGCAAATACCACATGCTCTCACTCGAATAGACATAAGCTTTTTTTTTTTTTTTTAACCGAAGAAAATCCCAGCCTGGTCTACAAAGAAAGTTCCAGAACCCTCCAGTCTGTCTACAAAGGGAGGTGTTGTCTCAGAAATAAAGAAAAGAAAAGAAAAGAAAAGATAAAAGGAAAAACCATGGTTTAAACTAAAGTATGTTTTGGGCAAACCATGATGAAGCAATGGTAGAAAGAAGGTCTTTAGAACACATGCCGTGTGCTGGTGAGAGTGTGATGGAAGAATCCTGCTCTTAGATTTTTACCCCCAAAGAATTGAAGAACGGTCACTCAAACACATCCTTGCAAAAAAAGAACTGGCCTAGAGCAGCGCCACACACAGTGACTCAAAGACGG
The DNA here is from genome assembly GCF_021556685.1 of Rattus norvegicus. NCBI lineage: Eukaryota > Metazoa > Chordata > Mammalia > Rodentia > Muridae > Rattus > Rattus norvegicus. Next base: position 40,979,963 of record NC_141545.1, on the reverse strand, counting down.
AGCCGGTGCACTTAAATATTAAGCCATCTCTCCACCCGCCGCCCCCCTTATTCATATTCTTCATAGAGAAGTCATGACTAGCCTCTAGCCAGCCAATAGTCTGACGACACAAGAGTCTACTGATGTCAGGTTGAGGCTGGAAAGGGAAGCAAGGCACAGTCAGTCAGTGTTGTCTTGCTGTGATGAGATACCGTGACCAAGTCAACGCTTATAAAAGAAAGCACTAATGATTATGGTTTCAGAGGCCATTATCGTCATGGTGGAGAGCACGGCAGCAGGCAAATGTGGTGCTGGAGGAGCAGCTGAGAGCTACATCCTGATCCAAAGAGAGGGTGGAGAATGGGAGACTTTCGAAGAGTTCTACTCTTCTGTGACTAAGCATTCAAATATGAGCCTATAGGGGCCATTCTTATTCAAACCACCACGGGCATGAACGGCAGAAAAAAATATTAGTCTTTGCAACAGTTAAACATTTAAATATTGGGTTTCTGAACCTTGGTATGGACTGGCCATTATCCTTGTTTTCCAAGAACTTATAGCTCATCACCATCGTCATCGCCCCCAACACCATCATCACTATCACCCCCATCATCATCATCATCATCATCAACACCATCATTGTCACATTAATAGCTGCAGTTCATTGGACTTCAGGAGTGGTGCTTATTCTTAGAAATCTCACAATTCCCTTAATGAGAAATTAGGCAATCAGAGCTCTTTCTTTGTGAATAGCAGCCCCAGGGACATTTGCGATTAAAATGTGCATTTCAGGGGAACAAGTACCAATATTCAGCTTGCTCTTAATCAGAGCAGCCGCTGAGTGGTAGGTGGAGCCTTAAGGGAAGGTGGGGCGGGGCATGCAGATATGAAGGGCGGGGCATGCAGATCTAAGGGCAGGGCATGAAAACGCTAAGTGGGAGAGTGTTAGTGGGAGTGGGTAAGCAAAACGCCAGAGAGGAGAGTAGTGTAAGCACCAAGGGTTCGGCTTGAGTCGGTAAGACGGTCAGTGAGAAGAAAGGTTTTAATGGGAGCTGTCTTAGCTAGGGTTTTAATGCTATGAACAGACACCATGAAGCTGCACTTAGGTCAGGCTTGCTTGGGAACAAGTCTTTGTTGAGGGTATTCTGGGAAGAGGTGAAGCTGGTGGTTCCCCACATTCATCCTCTCCCTCTTTTGCCTTCTCCTTGCCTCTTTCCTTTCATACCTTCCCTTCTCTCCCACCTTGAAATTTCATCCATCCAGAATGACATCATTTTGTCTTCGCCTCTGGAATACCGTGCTGGAATCAAATCAACTTCAGCCTTGCTTCCTGGGGTGGGGGAGGGAGGGAGGGAGGAAGAAGAGGGAGGAAAGGAGGGAGGGAGGGAGAAAGAGAGAGAGGGAGAGGGAGAGGGAGAGGGAGAGGGAGAGAGAGAGAGAGAGAGAGAGAGAGAGAGAGAGAGAGAGAGAGTGAACGAACGAACAGTTTTGGGGTTAAAAAGGAGCCTCTGTCAGGCACGGGTGGATATTCTGGTAGATTAAACAAAAGCCAACCCCACTCCACAAAAGCTTAAATACAGAATTACCATATGATCCAGCCACTCCACCGCTAGAAACTGTTTATACCTAAAAGAATTAGAAGCAGGAGCTGGGTGAGCCAGTTCACATCTGTCATCTCAGTACTCAGGAGGCTGAGACAGGACTGTTGGAAGTTCAAAGCCAGCCTGAGCCACACCCGAGGCCAAGATAGACTACAGACTGAGGCTTTGTCTCAACAGAACAGCTAGGCATGGTGGTTCAGACTTGTGATCTCAGCATTTACCAGGCTGAGGGGGTCAGGAGGATGGGGCGTCAAGGTCATCTTGGGCTAAGCAGGAAGATCCTGATAACAAAGGAGTCAGGGAGACATCTAAGACACATACTTGTCTTTCTCCCATGTTTTGATGCAGCAGGAGGCCCTCACAAAATCCCAAACAGATGTCAGCTGGCTCTGGACTTCCCTTCTTTACCTGGTCCCGGGTATTTTCCTACTGTAGCAATAAAGGAGCTAAGCAGATGTTTTTGCAACAATGTATGCATACTTAATGTTACTGCACTGCATACTTAAAAGTAATTCAAGGCCTGGCAAGAAGCCTCAGTGGGTAAAGGAGTTTGCTGCCAAGCCTGAAGACTTGAATTTGCCCCCCTAGGACCGACATGATAGAAAGAAAGAACTCCCACAAAGTGTCTTCTGACCACCACACTCATGCGGTAGCATACATGTCCACGAGTGTGTGACTCCTGTGTAGTATGCACACACACACACACACACACACACACACACACACACCAATAAAAATAAATTCAAGCTTAATGTGCTGGCTTGGGCCTGGAACGCTAGCACTTGGGAGGTAGAACCTAAGCTGATCAGAAATTTGAGCTCATCCCCAGTTTCATAAGGAGTTCCCAGGCATGGTGGTGCACACCTTGGATCCCAGTGCTTGGGTGGTAGAACCGAGTGGATCTCTGGGAGTTCAAGGCCAGCGTGGTCTACACAAAGAGTTCCAGGACAGCCAGGGCAGCAAGGAGAGACCCTGCCTCAAACAACAACGGAATCCTTTTGATTTACGGAAGTTAGATGTTGTCAACCCATCCATCATGGACGTGAGATTTCTGCACTAAGGGAGAAGCTGGCAGGTCCCTTGCAGGCAGGACAGTAAGAAAGGATAAAAGATGGAGCCTTATCTTATCAAAAATAAAAAGCTTCAGCATCGGGTTGGGGATTTAGCTCAGTGGTAGAGCACTTGCCTAGCTAGCACAAGGCCCTGGGTTCGGTCCCCAGCTCCAAAAAAAAAAGTAAAGTCACATGATTTAACATTGAAATAAACCAAGATGTCCCACAGTAGCATGACTCCTGAGTCAGGCAACCCCAGCCAAACCCTTCCTATGTGCTCTGAGTAGCAGAGCAGATAAATCACATCCCGATCACATCCAGGTAAAACTCTGCCAGCTCAATGGAACTGAGTGAAGGATCCAGGTGTATTTCCCAAGGGTTTGAAACTCAGGTAAAATTATGGGATGTAGAAGGGAAGGTTTTGTGGTACGTGACTGAAATCTCGGCATCCAGGAGGCTCAGGCAGGTGGATCAGGAGTTGGAGGCTTGTCTGGGCTGCATAGCAAAACACTGTCTCAAAAATAACTAAACAATATTCAGGCAAGCCTTTAATCCCGGCACTGGGGAGGCAGAAGCAAGCAGATCTCTGTGAGTTCAAGGCCAGCTTGGTCTACAGAGTGAGTTCCAGGACAGCCAGGACTGTTACACCGAGAAACCCTGTCTCAAACAAACAAACAAACCAACAAACAAGGATTCTGTTATCCAAGAAAGGAAAAGAGTGGACCATGAGGGGTGCCTATTGCACCTGGGAACTGGTGATTGGAGGAGGGTGGGGGAGGGTGCCGGTCTCCATGCCTGGGCTGAATTAGAACTCTGTCCCCTGCATCATGGGGCCAGCAAGGGATGTTAGACTCAGAGAAATGGGGCAAGAGGAAGCAGGGACCTCGAGTCCTCCTTCTGTGCCCGTGTCTGGGGCTCTGCTTGAAGTTGATGCCCATAATATACCCAGATGGTGCCAGCAGTTACAAATCCTTAGAGTCGCTCAACTTTTGGGGAAGCGCTGGTGGGTTGCTGGGTTGTACTGGAGGAAAAGGCCCAATTCATGTCTACCCACCCCCCCCCCACCCATGCAGCCATGCAGACCACTGCAATGACAAATTCACGATCTCCAGTTTTCCACAGCACCCTGGAATTCCTGTGTTCCAGGTTGGCTCTCCTCCCGGGGTCACCATAGCAACGGCTTTGACGCTGCTGTACTCTCATCCCACTGCCTAGCCCCAGGTCTTTCCTCCCATCAGGTTACCCTCCTCTTACTTCCTGCGGGAGGCGGGAGGGTGGGGGGTAAAACAGAGGCCACCGGACTTGGGGCTGTCACTGTACTCTCCACTTCCTCCCTCCCAGCTCGCACAGGTTGTTAGTTGCCCTGTCCCATAGAACTTTCTATATTGTCACTGTCTAAAAGGAGAGCCGCTGGACACATGCAGCTGGTGTGACGGAACGCTTCGGGTTTTTATTTTCTATTATTTTATTTAAATTGATTAAAAAAAATAGTCACACGTGGGAGAGGCTTAAACTCACCAAAAGCCTTTTATTTATTTTTTATTTATTTATTTATTTATTTATTTATTTATTTATTTATTTATTTATTTTATTTATTTGAAAGCATGTTTAAAGCATGCTTAGTCCTGTGCCACCGCTGAGCAGCAGGATCTAAGAACTCGGGACAGTGAGGGGCTTTCCTCTTCAATGTTGCCACGTCAGTGTTGACAGAGACGAGAAACCTGAGCTGAAAGGAGGAAGAGTCCATGCCAGCTCGGAGGGTAGGGGAGGAAAAAGAAACCAAAAAACAAAACCAAACCACACGCCGGCAATGACGTCATTGATGATGTCATCGACGAGTTATCGCAAAGGGCAACAACCCGTTACCTTTATTTTCTCCTTAATGCCAAATGCAAGTTGTCGAAACGCAAACTCATCTTGTGTAGCCGAACCAGGCTTTGCTTCTAGCTCCCACTCTCACCGCGCTTCATCCTTGACTCTGCCCTTTCCCATGATTTATCTGCGCACCCTTTTCTAAGTGCCGCTTAATGGCAAAGCTGCCTCTGCCCTTCCGGTCTGTGACCGCTGGCTTATTGGAGCAGCGTTTTTCCTGTGGCTTTCGATGGCACAGAGCCTCCTGCCCCCTCTGCCTTCCCACTTGCCCATGGGTCTGGTGGCCTCAGGGTACTTCAGATTCCCTTTGCTGGGCCTAGTAGAGGCCTCCCCTGAGGTTTCCAAGCTCAGCAAGTCAGGTAATGCCAGGGGCCTCCCTCCACTCGCGCATACCAGCAAGGGTTTTAGAATCAGTAGTTTGCTCGGTGAGTGACAACAGGGAGATAATGGAGAAGTGGATCAGACCTTGGGGGATAAAGGAAAGAGGAAGCAGTTGAGGGCAAGTCCTGGCTGGTGGGTGATCCGGTTTCCTGCCCTAGGAAATGGCCTAGACAGGCCACAAAGCTATCCTACACAAAAGAGGAACTGGGGCCTTGGGTCTCTTCTGAACACCCCGTGCCGCCGTTTTTTCTCTTTTGGAATGTAGCTCCAGGTGACATCTGTCCTGTGGCCCCACCCGTAGTCATAACTGATGGGTCAGGGACACGTGGCCAAACCAACCAAATTTACTTTCCTTGGGTCCGGAATCTTGGGATCTGGACTTAGAGCCCAGTGGCGTGATGCTTTCTGAGAAGCAGAGAAGTCATGTGTTGTAGAGATACCCGTTTCCAGAGAGACAGAACCACACAGCCCAGACGAATGGGATTGAAAGAGCAGCTTCGGCACTGAGAGATTTTAGCTTTAGATGCTGCTCATAGGTCCTTAGCAGATGGGGCCACATTTCAGACACTCCCATAGCTACAGAGAAATACTCTCTCCTGTTATCTTTGCAGACAACTGTATCTGTTACTCAAAGAAAACTTCCAGGTTCCCCTAAAGAAACTGGGCCTTCAGTAACTTGCAACCAGACAACTATACACACACACACACACACACACACACACACACACATACACACACCACATGCACACAGACAGACAGAAACACACACACACATACACACCCCACATGCACACAGACAGACACATCACATGCACACAGACAGAAACACACACACACACTCCATATGCACACAGACAGACAGAAACACACACACTCTACATGCACACACACACACAGACACATCACTTGCACACAGACAGAAACACACACACACACCACATGCACACAGACAGAAACACACACACACATACACACCCCACATGCACACAGACAGACACATCACATGCACACAGACAGAAACACACACACACACTCCACATGCACACACACAGACACATCACTTGCACACAGACAGAAACACACACACATACACACACACACACACACTCACTTTTTAAAAAAAAAATCATCCTTCAAATCCTACAACCTTCCTTCACATCATAACCTGGCTTTCTACTTCACAAAGAAATAGACCACCAATGATGACATTTTTCTTGAGCCACCTTATTCTTTGAAAGGCACTACTGCTTCTGTCTCAGCAGCCCCTGCCCCATCTGCCATTTGGCTATCTCCCATTTAGATCAACTCCTATGCACTCAGGAGGCAGAGACAGGTGGATCTGTGAGTTTGAGGCCAGCCTGGTCTACAGAGTGAGTTCCGGGACAGCCAGGGCTATGCAGAGAAACCCTGTCTCAAACAAAACAAAACAACAACTCAACTGCTATATGTTTTCCTCAGAGCCACACCTACACCCAACATGGCTGATCTCTGGCTGCCTCCTCTTTCCTACTCTCACGACTCCTCACTAGGATTCATGTTTTGCTGGGGAAGTCGTGTTGATTGTTTTGTGGGTTTGGGTGGGACAGGGGCTAGAACCAGGGGCCTCAGATATGGCAGGCAAGTGTCTAGGCTGAGCTACAAGCCCATGAAGGGGAACGTGGTTTTGAAGATGTGTCTTCTCCGTGGGATATCTAGGTACAAGGGTTCAGGCCTCAGAAGGGAACGCTAATCGGGAGTTGGAGATTTTGTATTTGGTGCTTCATCAACAAGAACGAGAAGCAAGGAGGGGTGAGAATTAGCTGGAAGAAAGGGGTCAGATCTCTTGTTAAACACGAATTCCCCCAGTTGCTTCCCTTCCTAGAGATGAACTTTCTTTCTTTCTTTCTTTCTTTTTTTTTTTTTTTTTCTTTTTTCCGGAGCTGGGGACCGAACCCAGGGCCTTGTGCTTGCTAGGCAAGCGCTCTACCACTGAGCTAAATCCCCAACCTCAATGTGTGTACAATTTAATGGAGTTGGTTCTCTCCTATTATTTGGGTTCCGGGGATCGAACTTGGGTCATCAGGCTTGGTGGCAAGTTCCTTTACCATCTCACTGGCCCCATTTATTCTTTCTACAGATGAAGGCGGCCGTATTTCTCAGGGTTTTGGAAGAGAAATGACAAAGGTGGGGGCAGAGTTAAGAGAAAACAGTGAGAGTGCACAGCCTGGGAAACAGAGGGAAACCCTTACTACTCCCAGGCCCAAAGGATGAAGCCAGGGCCTCCGACGTAAGCATCTAAACTGTGAGGGCTGGGAGACTCATCCAGCATCCCTGCCTTCTAGTCCCTTGAACTGGAGCTAATCGGGGCAGGGGCCTCAATGTAGATCATAAGGAGAAAGTACAAATTAAGTTAGGCTGGAAACACGCCACTGTGTCTGGCCCGTAATCTGGCAGGAAAGGCAGCAGTGGGTTAGGCCGCTTGGCCAGAGATGGTTCTTTCTCACTAGGGAGGGATAACTCCTGAGCAGCGACTGTTGCCTCCTTACTCAGGGAGGAGCATCGTGGACTCTCAGAATGAAACGTCCCGCTTGTGCCTGGAAGATTCTAAGTCCTGATCCAGAGAGGCAGCAGCCATCTCCATCCACATTAGTATAGAGCCTCAGACGCCGGGGGTCTGCGGCGGTCTCATTTGAGGACGATCATGTCTTCATGTCTTGCCCAGGACCGTGGATCCACTGTGTGACCCATGTGGAAAACTGTCCGTTTTATGCATCCTGCCTGTCCGAGCAGTGTTTCAGCCCAGGTGTGGTACCTCACAAAGATAATCCCAGAATTCTATAGGTGGAGAGGTGGGAAATTGGAGGGTTAAGGGCCAGCCTCAGCCTCACAGTAAGTTACAGAGAAGCCTGAGTTACCTAAGATCCTATCTCAAAACCAAACAATCAAACAACAAAACCCCAAAACAGAAAAATCAACCAAACAGGATTTCCTCTCAACTCCATCTCCTCTCCTGTCTGGAGGTAGGGTTGGTCCTTCCTCCTGAGGAGTCTCCCTCACTCATGGTCAGGAGAGATTCTTTTGCTCGACACGGCTTTGTTCTTGGTGGTCTGGGTCTGACTGGACCAGGTCATGGGATGACCTTCCGGGGCCCAGAGCAGGATGCAATCTAGACAACGGGCAGAGTGAGATACAGTGTGGGTATAGTCTTCCTGTGCCACTGTGAATCTGACCGGGCTGCCATCTTTGCAGACCAGAGTATCTCCTGGAGCGGGGAAGGGCAAATCCGCCATGGGGTCACCGGGTGCACCGTGGACTGAACAAAGGATTGGAGGAAACAAACGGATAATCTCAGTGTGGTGTGGTGGGTCTCACCTGCAATCCCAGCAAGCCAGAGGTGGAGGCGGGAGGATCAGAAGTTCAGGGCTAGCCTCGAGTAAATAACAAATGTGAAGTCAGCCTGGTTGCCTGAGAACCGGTCTCAAACAAGCAACAAAAGAAACGGATGGGTCTGAGCGGGGCTGAAGGCAGCGAACACGTCTGATAGGCCCTTGTCTGAATCACACTCAGGGTCTCACGACATTTGAAGGATAGCCCCTTTCTCCCAAATGAAATGAGTTCGAAAAGGCGAGAGGAAAGGGGTGGGGGAGGGGGAATTTTTTAAATGCCCATCTTCTGAACACCATCTTTGTGCGGGCGTCTGGGGGAGGCTGGCAGGGCGGGGTCATCCGGCAGGCAGGCCTGTAGGACTTGGTTCATGTTTATTCCACTCACATTTGGGGCGGTTGCCAGGACCCGCCTCTGCTGCAGTCGCTGGAGGAGCTGGAAGTTAAACGTTCCTGCTGAGAATCGGTGTGCTTTCTTCGGCTACTCTTCGGTGGGGGCTTGCTGTGGTCTAGCCTGGGAAGGTCTAGCCCAGGTCCCGCCGAAACAGAGTGAGCCTGTCGCCATGCCGGCTTGCTGCAGCTGGAACGATGTCTTTCAGTATGAGACAAACAAAGTCACCCGGATCCAGAGCGTGAATTACGGCACCATCAAGTGGATCTTGCACATGACCGTCTTTTCCTACGTTAGGTTAGTGGGGCGTGGGATGGGCAGATCTCGGCAGCACTGGACAGCGCCGCCGGCAGCCCCACGGTGTAGCTGCCCTTTCCATGTGGTCCTTAAATCTGAGACTCACACTCATAGCCCGCTGGGAGGAACCGGTAAGAGGAAGCTGTCGTTGGCTGTAGCTGAAGGAAGCGGCAGAGAGAGGGTGGCAGGCTGTGTGCCTCCCTTGGGCCTTTTCAACTGCAGCCAAGGCCTGAAAGATGAGCAAATCAGGGCGTGCCTGGGGAACCTGGGAGACACCGGTCAACACCTCGGGCTCCCACAGAGGCCAGGGGATTTTCCTTTGGGCTCTGAATCAATCCTCCTGCTTAAGAACCAGGTTTGGGGGGCTGGGGATTTAGCTCAGTGGTAGAGCGCTTACCTAGGAAGCGCAAGGCCCTGGGTTCGGTCCCCAGCTCCGAAAAAAAAAAAAAGAACCACAAAAAAAAAAAAAAAAAAAAAGAATTTGTAAAAGAACCAGGTTTGGAAATGTCGTTTTAGAGCATCCGGGGGCGGGGGGCTTTAAAAACCGCTTACAAAGGTACACAATGTGTACCCCGGATTTTCACTGATTTACATGCAGCCTCCATGTCCATGGCTTTAGGCGCATTCACCGAGCGTGATCACCAGAAGTCAAAAACATTTTCAGCTGGGTGCAGTGGCGCATGCCTTTAGTCCCAGCACCGGGGAGGTAGAGTTCAGCCTGTCTACGAAGTGAGTTCGAAGACAGGCAGGACTACACAGAGAGACCCTGTTTTGAAAAACAAAACCAACCAAGCAAAAAGAACATTTCCATCAGCCTAAAAGATTGTCCCTTCAATCAGGTACCTACCAATCCATTTTCTGTTCCTGTGAGCTTACCTATTTTATATTATTATTATTATTACCATATATATACATATATACATATATACATATATATACATATATACACATATATACATATATATACATATATACACATATATACACATATATACACATATACATATACATATATATATATATATATACAGTCCGCTGTGTGTAAGTATAGATAACCCACTGGATAAGACCACTTCGCACCCATTCACCAGAGGATGTTGGGTTGCCTCTCTCTTGGTCACCTGGACCCATGTCCTAATCTCTCGTGGGCTAACCTAGGAGGGAGGACTTGTTAGGTCACATGACAACCGCACGTCACCCTCAGAGGCACTGCTGGACTGTTCACCTTTTCACAGCCTCGGAGCCCTCTGTCCACATCCTCACCAAGAGGTGATGTGGCTATGGGACTGTAACTTACCTAGTGGGTGTGAAGTGCTCTCTCCTTGTGGCTTTTGGCTTGTATTTCCCTGAGGATGATACTGACGGGCAGCACTTTTGACACCACCGCGTGTGGAGGTGCTGTGGTTTACAAAGAGTGAGAGTGGCCTCTGAGTGTGTAAGGGTGTGTGTGCCTGTGAAGGCCAGGGGTGAACTTCCTCAGTAGCTCCCCCACCCTTCGAGACAGGGTCCCTACAGAACCTGCTCACCTATTCAGCTACCCTGTCTGGCCATCAAACACCAGAATCCTGCAGTCTCAGCCTCCCTGGTGTTGGGATAACAGACACCTGCTGGGATGCTCAATCTTTACAGGGATGCTATGGGTTGAAGTTGCATCTTTCCGCTTGCATGGCAAATATTTAGCCCATGGAGCCATTCACCAAGCTCAGAGGTGGTCTATTCTATAATCCTGGACACCTCTTCTTGGCCAAGTCACTTAACCTGCCTGAGCCTCAGTTTCTGTGTCCGTTCATACAGTCTTCAGACAACAATGGAAGAAAAAGCTCATCCCGTATCATTGATGCCGATGGTAGCGACTCAGAACGGGCAGCCATTTCTCCAAACCATCTACGAGAGCAGGATGGGCGTCTTTATATTCATTCTCTATTTTGAGTCTCAGAGTGGTTTAACCACAACCGTGCTTGGGTTTGGGTTTGAGTTGTGGGACCGTGGATTCAAAAACCCCCATCTATTTCTGTGTAGATGTCATGTGCTGATGTTCAGGTGTGTTCTTTGAGTGTTCTCCATCTTACCCTTTTTTTTTTTTTTTGGTTCTTTTTTTCGGAGCTGGGGACCGAACCCAGGGCCTTGCGCTTCCTAGGCAAGCGCTCTACCACTGAGCTAAATCCCCAACCCTCCATCTTACCTTTCAGGAGACAGGGGCTCTCCCTGACACTGAGACTGACCTATTTGGCAAGGCTGGTGGCTGATGAGCTCCAGGGAGTACCCTCTCTGTGCCATGATGGCACCATAGTTGTAGCCACCAAGCCTGGCCTTCATGTGAGAACTCACATCTTCGGGCTCCTGTGACAAGCATTACCACCTAACTTAGTTCCCCACCCTCCTGCACCTCTTTGGGCCTCAGTTTTCCCATCTGTAAAATGGGCACAATCATTATTGGGACCATCAAATGAGCTAGTAACAAAACTATCAGGAACTCTATGGCATTTTGCTGGCCCTCCTTTGGCTTTCAAGTGGTGGAGTCAAGTCTTACATGTATTGAATTGGCTCAAATTCAGTTACATGGATTCTGCAGGGCAGAACAAATTCAACAGTGTCATGGCCCATCAGTTAGGTGCCTGGCATAAGCATGGAGGGCTTCCTGGTCTAGGGACCCCTCTATCAACCTTCAGTCCTCCCTGCTTCACGGAATAAACTCCTTATTGTCCTGCCTGCTCATCTAGACATAAATCTCCCACCCAGTAGAGCTCCTAAAATGAGTTAACCCACCTTTAGCTCGGGTAAAACTGGAAAAGCAGCAGCTTCTCCCAGAGCTGGAGAAAAACTGAAGGCGTGGGGCCATTGCCGGGGAGTAAGGCTTTGGCTCTGATTTCTGGACAGGTTTAGGGTTCACCAGTGTGGCAAAGCCAGCCTCGGCTACATAACAGAATTTGAAGTGAGTCTAGGCTATATAAAACCTTATCTCTAAGGGGAAAAGTGTCACCAAAATAAATGGGGATGGGGAGCTGGGCAGTGGTGGTATTGCAAACCTTTAATCCCAGCCCTTGGGAGGCAGAGGCAGGTGGTTATCTCTGAGTTCAGGACCAGCCTTAGTATTGGAACTACAGAGCTAGTTCCAGGACAGCCAGAGGTACACAGAGAAAACCCTGTTTTGAAAAACAAAACAAGAAAGGAAGGAAGGAAGGAAGGAAGGAAGGAAGGAAGGAAGAAAGAAAGAAAGAAAGAAAGAAAGAAAGAAAAAAGAAAGAGCATGTGAAACAAATTATAAGGTCATTTCAAGAGACTGGAGGTGGAGAGAGGACTCTGGTTAAGAGTGCTGGTTGGGGATTTAGCTCAGTGGTAGAGCACTTGCCTAGCAAGCGCAAGGCCCTGGGTTTGGTCCCCAGCTCCGAAAAAAAAAAAAAAATAAGAAGAAGAGTACTGGCTTCTCTTATACAGGACTTAGGTTCAGTTCCCAGCACACACACATAATGGCTCATAATAGTCTGTAACTCCAGCTCCAAACCTTGTGGCCTTGGCAGGCTTCTGCACATGCATCGTGCACATAAACTCACACAGGCACCCCCACACATAAAAATAATAAATAAGAGATCTCAGAGGAGACGGAGGCTTGTTTGCAGCCCTGGTTTGTCTGTAGAGACCTCAGCCCTGAAACAGTTGTGGAGTCTGCGCTTCTGGCTGTTGCCCAGGCTAGCCCCTTTCTCATTCACATCAGGAGCCCACACTAACCGTTGACTCTCGCTGGTACGATACCCCTATTTGGCTGGCTGTGACTGGGGGAGCCGAGCCATTTGTTCAGAAAACTGGCTCCTCCAACACCAACTTGTCTGAACCAAGTCACTCGCAGTGGTAAAAAAAAAAAAAAAAAAAAAAAAAAGATATTTGAAAGATATTTGCTTTCTATTGGGAAGATGGTTTCCTCTCCCCTGGAGACCGAGCTCAGAGATATTTCAGTGGCCCAAGGAGATCAGAGAAGGCTGATATAATTTACAGCAGTTCCCCCTGGACCAGTTAACCTCCACCAAGAGCAAATGCAGTGCTGCCCTTTGAAGCCTCGGGCTGTCCTTTGCTGGGGAGAACGTGTTGCCTGTGCTTATTTATGGGTTTTAAAACGTGCTCTCAGATTGGCTGGCTGTTCCCCAAAGGGTGGCCTCATACCTGTAAGGCTGGGGCTCTTCTGTGAAACCGTGACGTAGGCGGAGAAGATAACAGATGCCAAACGAACCCAGGCACAGTCTCTGTGGCCTCATGGGAAACGCAATGTGTAGTTCGTCACCTTAGCCCTGGATGGGAAGCTGGAGCTGGGGCGGCTGGAGGATTAGAAAAGGCCCACTTGGGAAGAGACCCCTGTAGGCGAAGAATGCGGCCACGGCCACGTAACACATGGGACGGAGAGAACAGGAACTGCAAAGATCAAAGAAGCAAGCAAGAGGGACAGCAACGACCCCCAAGATCCAGAAGTTCAGGGAGGAACAGGAGCCAGGGCAGATAAGAGTGCCATTCTCTGCAGAGTCTCTCTATCACTGGGGAGTGGAGCCATCTGAAGGCTCTCCAGTGGCTTCCGTGCAGAGGAATGGGACATTCGATAGACCAAGAGTAGGGTACAAAGGTCACCGAGAGTCCGCTGGAGTCACCCAGCTGATCGAAGATCGCAGCTTGGGCTAGAATGGAGTGGTGGAGTTGGAGAGACGTGGGCCAATTTGAGTTGGACCTGCTCTGGGGAAAGATGGCTCCGGGGTCCCGTGGCTGAGGGTGTCTTTGTACTTTCTGTGCAAGATCAGAGAGACAAGCTTGCTCAGCACTGTTAGGGAAGCAGAGAGAGCAGTTAAAATGATTCTGTTGATCTTGCAGGGAGGGTTGTTTGGCTTTTTTTGGTTTTTGTTCTTTTTGCTCTTTTGGTTTTGCTTTCGGTCCCGCCCCCCCCCCCCGCTCCCCTCCCCCAGCCTCCCCCAGACAGATCTCTGTGTGGCCTGGGCTGTTCTGGAACTTGCTCTGTAGACCAGGCTGGCCTCGAACTCACAGAGATCCACCTGGTTCTGCCTCCCTAGTGCTGGAGTTAAAAGCATGGGCCACCACTGCCCAGCTTAAAACGCTTTGTCTACTACAGTCTGTGATATCCTTTTATGCATGTCTAGACCCCGAATGTTCAAAACAAAATCTGAAACACATAATCTCAAAAAAAGTGTTTTGGGGGTTGGGGATTTAGCTCAGTGGTAGAGCGCTTGCCTAGCAAGCACAAGGCCCTGGGTTCGGTCCCCAGCTCCGAAAAAAAGAAAAAAAAAGTTTGTTGTTGTTGTTGTTGTTTTTTTTTTTTTTTTTTTTTTTTTTTTTTTTTTTTTTTAGCAGCACAATCCCTTTCTCTTTTAGCTTTATGAAAACTGCCCAGGCAGCTGGCTCCTCTGCCCCACTATGCCACTCGGCGGCCTTAGCCATGAGGCTTCTGGAGCCCGTGCCGGCTCAGCCTCCCTGGCTGTGGACACTGCACTAGGCCATGGATCAGCAGCCTGGAGCTACTAATTAATCTGTTACATTGTCTCAGAGGGGAGGCCCAGGGGACTGCGGAAACCAGCAAGGGGCGGGGGCAGACTGTGAGCTTTATCTTGAGGACACTGGAAAATATCAAGAGGAAGGCAACCTCTTCCTGTCTTCTCTCCTCAGTATTTCCATAATGTCTCTTTTTCTGCCTGTCAGGCCACCCTCGGGCTCTTCTATAGGGACAAATAGGTGTTTGGAACTCACCCAGATTACCTAAAGTGAACTCACACCTCAAAGTCCTCAGTCATGTGTCCAGACTGTTCTCCCGATAAGGTGCCACTGCTGAGTTCCAGAGGTGAGGCTCGGCAATCCTCGGGATCATGCCACAGGATGGGTGACTGGTAGGAGCCAGCACATTCAGGGGGCAGCGGCAGCTGAGGTCCCGGTGCCCAGTTCTCACATGACTAAGAAGGACTGTTGGTTTTGTGGGTTCACATTGGGCAGTGGTCCACAGAGACCTATTTCCTGTAACTTCTTGCTTCCTGACTGTGTGGTGTCCAAGTGAACCTGGTGTTTGAGCATGTGATAGATCACAGGATGAACTGTCTTAGCCATATTTACAAATCTCTTCGGTGGCCAAAGTCACACAGCCAGTCAGTGGCAGAGACGAAATTGCTCTTCCAGAGTTCAATCTCAGACTGAGTTCATCCAGACTTCATGGTCGGCCTGGAGACTGGAGGGGACAGGACCAGGCCTGGAGGGAGACCAAGCTGTATTGTGAACTGATGGTGGCCTGGCCTGAGGAGGTGACCGAGACAGGGGACAGATGGGGTTGGAGAATATGTGGAAGATAAAGTAGGTGGGATTTCTTTGAGTTTTGGTTGTCTGAGACAGGGTTCCAAGTTGCTTCATAGGCAGCAACCCCAGCCTTAAACAGCTACCCCCCTGCCTCTGCTTCCACCACCACCCTAGTGGAAGGATCACAGCAAATACTACCTTGCCCAGATCAAGCAATAGGACTCATAGTAGAATGGATGGGCAAAGAGCAGGGTTGGGGAAGGTAAGGAGGAGAGGGGTTAAGAGGGTGCCGTATTCCTGACTAGGGCAGCTAACGGTAAGTTGTTGGAACACCTTCCTGGGGCTAGTAAGTTCAGGAAAAAAGGTCATTGGGGTTAAAGGAAGAATCCACGAGATTCAGAACGACACACTGTGATTGTGTAGCAACTTGTTTCAGAGCTTTGAGACAGATTATATACCACCTGCCTATAGAGAGGGTCATTGAAGTCATGGACATCATCAACTGACCAGCAAGAGAGGCAGCTAGAGGAGAGCAGGAAGCTTTGAAGGGAGAGCCCCGAGTGACTCTCACTTTCAAGGGGCAGGGAGAGGCGAACTTCCCAGAGCATTCTGAGACAGCCACCAGAGAGATTCAAGGAGGTCATGAGAACGTAGGCTCCTTGGGGCTGTGGTTAGAGGGAGAAGGAAGTGATCCACAATCATGGGAGTCGCTCACGGAATCTGCAGTATGCCTGCTGGCTTTGGGGTGGGGGTGGGGTAGGAGGGGGGTGTGTTGATGAGGGGTGGGGGTGGGAGTCAGACTGGAGTGGGTGAAGGAGTGAATGGAGGTGTACGGGATGGATGTGGTGACCCACTCGTTCAAAAGACTGGGCTCCACAGGAGGAGCCAGGCCCTGCATGGCAGCAGAAGCATGTGGGGTAGAGGAAGGTTTATTTTTAAGATGATAAATTATATTTAAATGCGATGGGGAAAAGAGGGAGAGCAATGGTTGTCTTCATGGGGACCAGTCAACAACCACGGGGGGAAGCTTGCCCGGACCCTTCCTTGTATAATCACCAGTGACAGGACTGATACCCAAGGTGTTGTCTGGACCCTTCACCATCTCAGCCATACCCATACGGACATGGCTGTCAAGACCCTTGTGGCGCATGACTTTTATCCTAGCATTCAGGAGGCAGAAACAGGAGGATCTCTGTGAGGCCAGCCTGGTCTACAAAGCCAGTCCAGGACAGCCAAGGACTGTGGTTACACAGAGAAACCTCCTCTCACGAAATGAGAGAGAGAGAGAGAGAGAGAGAGAGAGAGAGAGAGAGAGAGAGAGAGAAAGAGAGAGATCCTTGTGAAGGGTAGTGTGCACACTTTTTTTCCTGTAGTTTGATGCAAGGAATTGATGCTCCCACAAATGTTCCCCTCAACATGAGCGAGGGTGTGTGTTCAGACAGCAAAGCCTGAAGCTAGCCCCCGGCTCTCTGCAGATTATAGATGAGAAGGCGGTTTCTCTCAGAGCTTTCACTTTAGAGTTTACCTTTGCTCAGAACTCTGAGGTTCCTCAGAAGAGATAGGCAGACTTTGCTTCCAGTCACTTCCTCCCTGGAGCGCTCGGAGAGCCTTCTCACCATGCTGCCAGTGAGACATTTATGCAGCTACAACTCCGCGAAAGTCCTTCATATCCACAGCACACGGCTCGGGGCTCTGAAGAACTTCTTCCTACTGGCCATCTGCATCTATATCTGGTGAGTCAAGCCAGAGCCAGACTCAGGACTCCACAACCCAGCCTTTCTCTACCTCCACTAGACCCCTGTTCCTCCAGGCTACTCCTTCTGGTCTCTGGGTGACCCCAGCTTCTCCTGTGTCAGATCTCTCCTACCTGCCAGGTTCTCCACCAATCCTCAGTCCTACCAGGCTCACCTAGATCCCTGCTCCTTGATACTGGGCTTGCTCCAGGGCCTGGTGGCTTTGTATGCACCTGAATGCATTGAACATCCATTTCTTAGAACTAAGAGCCACCGGGATTAGAAATTAGAGAATTATGACCCCATTCAAGGACTGAACCCACAGCCCGGAGAAGAGGTCTAGCTTCTCTTGAGTTAACCCATGAGATCAAGAGTTGGTAACTGAATTGATAATTAGACTATTCTTTCTAAAAGGCAAGATACTGCAGGCTCTCTCTGCCTCTCCACTCCTTTAATGTGTCGATGGGATATGTTAATAGTGAAAGACCCCCAGCACGGGGAGACCCTCACTCAAGTCTTGGGGTGACTCAACCCCCCAAGAACTCACACAAGACCATCCTTGCTGTAATCACATGAGGTTTATCGATAGGAACCAGTGCACTGGGGTCGAGACTCATATCCCACGCAGGGGCAGTGGAGTTCGACTCTGAGAGGCTGGGAGAAGAGGTATTTAAAGGAAGAAACCACAACACAAAGGGGTAGGGATGGTATCATTGGAAAGTGTGAAGAATACCAGTGAAAAATCACAAGGAGAAACTCTGTTTCCTAAGATTGTTTAACTTATGTCCGCTAGTTCCTGGGAGAAGCTGCTTGCTTCTCAACGATTGTTCTCTAAGATTTATGGTCAGCTAGTTTCTGGGAGAAAGCTGTTGAGCCAGCCAATGTAATTACCCATTCTATAGCCCTAGAAGAGGCTTCCTGGAACATAAAATTCTGGAGCCTAACCTGTTTTTTTCTTCTGCTCTAAACTTTGTGTCTAGGGGGCAACTTTATTTTTTTTGTTCTTTGTTTTTTGTTTTTTGGGTTTTTTTTTTTTTTTTCAGAGCTGAGGACCGAACCCAGGGCCTTGCACTTGCTAGGCAAGTGCTCTACCACTGAGCTAAATCCCCAACCCTGGGGGGGGGGGCAACTTTAAAACTTTTACCTTTCATTTCCCACTTCTAGTGGCTAGTTCTAATCTTAGAACTAAATTTCTGTATCTTTGTAATATTGATTTTTTTATCTTTTAAAAGTATGATATTGTTGGCATAGCATCAAAATCTGAACAGCACTCACTCGTTTTTTAATGAAGGTAATTAGCTTATTTAACACACATGGACCTATAATCAGAAACAGAAGCAAAATTAAGAAGGGTTCCATAAGGGAAGATAGCAGAGTAGTCATCCAACGAGATCTACTAAACCAGCTCTCGAACCATCCCTGATGCGCTTCTCTGTCTCTCTGTCTTTTAGTGTAGCACACAGACCTCCTTCTTTTTTTTTTTTTTTTTTTTTTTTGGAGCTGGGGACCGAACCCAGGGCCTTGCGCTCACTAGGCAAGCGCTCTACCGCTGAGCTAAATCCCCAACCCACAGACCTCCTTCTTTAAGGAATATCAGGTCTAATCTTCTTTTATTCTGAAGGACTACCTCTGAGAGGGAGGTTAGGGATTCTTGGGGGTCAGCTAAAAAGTCTTTTTTACTCTTTTTATATCTAAATCAATGGCAGTTCTGAATTCTCTATAAGCCTTGTGTTGCAGGGCAACAGCAGATGTCATTGTAGTTGTCCTTGTAGTACCTAGACTCAGCCTTAAGAGAGCCCTAAGTAATTGTTAACTCTCTTTTGTGTCTTACTAAGTCTTTAGCATCAGGATTCCAATCTGGACACTATCTGAACCTACACACAAAGGTCATGACTGTCTTTTAGAACTTTTAAACTTATACAGATTGTGATCCCTGAGGCACAGTTTCAAGAAGTGTTAGGCGTACTAACATATGCAATGTTCCATCATTTGTAATAGAAATCAAGCCTATCCCCACACCTATCCTGATGGAACCCAGGGCAAACATGAAATTCTTGTTTCTAAAGCACACTCCTCAAGTGAGCATTATAGCAAACTCCCAGTCACGTCTCTGGTGTGTCCACTTATCTGATGTGCAAGTCTAGGGAGCTTTTTGAAGATCTGAGTGTCCCTCTAGGTCCCAGCTCTCAGCCCCAACAGCTTGTACGCGGCTGGTGAGAGCTGACACTTGACAGCTGTCAGGGTGGTCAGCAGCACCAAGTATGGTCCTTTCCAGTGAGGTTTTAGTGTCTGGGCTCGGTGTCGTCGTATGTAGCCGAGTCTCCGACCTGGAACTGATAAGCTGTCTCAGGGGTCCCCAGGGCATAGGCTGCTGCCAGCTGTGAGCAGATTTCTTTCTGTATCACCTGTAGGTCTTTTAGCCTGGCATACAAATCATTATTACTATGACATGTTGGTTCAGTAACATCATCTAATACCGTCAGAGGAGCTGAGGCCTCATATAAGATCTCAAAGTGGGTAAGGCTGAATCTGGAAGGGATATTTCTTTCTTTCTTTCTTTCTTTCTTTCTTTCTTTCTTTTTTTTTTTTTTTTTTGTTCTTTTTTTCGGAGCTGGGGACCGAACCCAGGGCCTTGCGCTTCCTAGGCAAGCGCTCTACCACTGAGCTAAATCCCCTACCCTTGGAAGGGATATTTCTTGCTCTGAAGAGAGCAAGAGGGAAGGAGTGCCAGCCAGTCTGCGCCAGTCTCCATGGTCAATTTGGTCAGGGTCTCTCTTTTTTTTTTTAAAGATTTATTTATTATCTATGAGTATACTGTAGCTGTCTTCAGACACACCAGAAGAGGGCATCAGATCTCATTACAGATGGTTGTGAGCCACCATGTGGTTGCTGGGATTTGAACTCAGGACCTCTGGAAGAGCAGTCAGTTCTCTTAACCACTGAGCCATCTCTCCAGCCCGGTCAGGGTCTCTTTTAGAGTTTTATTTATTTACTCTACCTGTTCTGAACTTTGAGGTCTGTAAATATAATGTAATTTCCAATCAAACTCTAAATACTTGGCCACACCCTGGCTTACCTTGGCAACGAAAGTAGGGCCGTTGTCTGACTCGATTACCTTGGGCACTCCAGATTTCTTCCAGTATCTTTTTGATGACTACAGAGGCCGTCTTTTGCTTGGTGGAGAAAGCTTCTATCTATTCCTGAAAAGGTATCTACAAGCACTAGGAGATACTTGTGACCATATTTTCCTGGTTTTATCTCAGTGAAGTTCACTTTGACTTTTTCCTGAACTCTTTAGGTCTCTTTGCCCTGTTTGTTTGTTAAGCATTCACTTACTAACATACCTTATACTTCTTTACTGTCTCTCTTGGGTAAAATCTTGAAGTCTATTACATACACCTTAACTACTTGGACAAACTTTTTATCTCCTAAATGAGTCCATTTCTGTATTTGGCAAAGTGAGTCTTTTGTTTGTTCTCTGGGGAATATAGTTTTCCCACAAGTGTGTCATTGTCTTTTTTTTTTTTAAAGCAATTTGGGCCTTTTCTTCTGTTGTACATTCTAAGTGAGGCCATCCCTTGGTCTGATTCCAGTTCCCAGTGGCTGTCTCTTGCAGGCCTGCAACCAGGATAGGCTCCTGCATAGCCATTTTTTGAGCCACTTGATCTGCTTCGTTATTGTCCCATGCCACTGAATCTCTTCCCTCCTGATGTCCTGGGCAATGAATAGTACTCACAGTTGCTGGCTTTATCAGGGCATCCAAGAGATGGTAAAGACATCTGCGGCGCTGATGTGCTGGGGGTTGGGGTTCAGCCATCCCAGATGACATTGTTTTGTCCACCATGGCAGCACCCACTTATCTCTGACCTTCATGAAGAGAACTGTTCCCGTCTGTAGAGAAAGTAGCCTCGGCTTTCAGCAGGGGTCAATCAGCCAGTCGCAGAGGTCTTCCCTCTACCCATGGGCTTCTGCCAGTACTTGACACTTGTGCTGTGGTGGCTCCAAGTCAGGATTGGACAGCAAGGTGACCAGATTGCCTCCAACCGGTGGAGAATCCAGTCCATGTCAGCTGACCAGTGGTCCCATCCTCTGGGACATTTCATTTAAAGGCAAAACATCAGCCACTCTACCACAGTTTAAGTCCTGGATTGGGTGATAATTGTTAGTGCCTGGCTGGCAGGAGTGATGTGTTCCAGGCAGAATGGCACCAAGCCACACATCTCCCAGCATCAGGTACTGGTGCACTGAGACAAGTCTTAACCTCCACATACATAGTCTGCAGATATGCATACACATGGCCTCACCCAGCCATTTCAGCCCATGCAAGCCATTTTGGAGAGTAAATTTCTCATGAGCAAGGGATAGGGGCATTCAGGGATGACCATGAACTAGTGGGTTACCCGGCCCACACCAAGGTCCGCTGTTCTTCAAGTATCCATAAGTATTGTTTGTTGCCGGTAGGTCCCTGTACCCAAGGTCTTTTGATGGACACTGGCCCACTGGGGCATAGGAGCACAGAGCGTTGGGTCCCTGTATCCACAAAACACTGATTGGGGTTCCCCTCTATCCTGGAGCAGTCCCTGACCCAGTGTTCTTTTTCTCATAATAGGCACTCTGATCTTTAGCCAGGGATTCTCTTCTGTTGCCAGGTGCTGTCTTCCTAGACTCTAACTACTGTGACCAGTATGTTTTTCTCCTGTCTTTTAGCTTCTTCTTTCTGTCTCTCTTTCTGCTCTTTTTGTCTTCTTTTTTTCTTTCTTTCTTTTTTTTAGTCTCTCTGTTTTCTCTGCAACTTCACTAACTCTCTCAGTGACTTAGCTTAACCCTTCAAGTTACTGCAACTTTTTTTTCGTATCTTTTCCTTACCTTAGCCAAACTGGTGGGGCATTTTCAGCCCCTCAGAGACCCACCATTAGAGTCTGGCAGTAGACCTGGCCTTCCCTACCTTCAGGTGTATTGAAGTCAACAGGCAGAAGTGAGGGCCTTCCATCCGTGTCTGGAACACTTTTTCTGGCCTCTAGTAGGATTCTGTATTTCCTGTAACAACTACTAACAAGCATCTCAAGTGGGATGGTGAGAAAACAAGAAGAGAGTCCAGAAAATAGAGGCCCGCCAAAAAGGACAAAAGCATTCTGTCACACAGAAAGACAATCAAAAGATTAACAGACAAAAAAACAGAAGTGCGCACAAAAACAAAAAACAAGTGGCAGCTGCAAGATCACAAAACCGAACTGATTCAGATGGGAGCTTCCGTGAGCTCAGCAACAACAGATGAAGGGGAGCGGATTCCACATCACTCCTCCTTCCCAAGTAGAATCTCAAATGACAAGTTGTGTGCTCTAGTCTAACGTCAATGCAGTGGTAACATAAAACAAAGACCTAAGACACATGGACAAAGACCACTCTGGAAATACAGACGGCCGGGAGGGCGGGTCTCTTCTCCAATCCAGGAGAATCACTGAATCCTCACCAGCACCCAGATGGGAATCTCCCAGGCGTCCCTGGGTTCCCTCACCTCTTGGGACGTCTCCCAGGGCAGCGAGATCAGTGAGCCCCTGGCATGTCTACTGCTCACACTCGAGTCTCTCCTGAGACACGAGCCTCCCTCTCAGCCTGAGATGGGAGTGATTGCAAAACCAGAACTCCAGAACTCTCGAGCAAATGCAGACCCAGAGTAGCAAATACAGACCCAGAGTTTAGACGGCACAAAACACAAAGACACAGACAATATCTCACCTCCAAGTAGGTCTCTGGAGATGAGGGTGGTCGCCTATCCCTGATGAGCCCCCAAATGAAAGACCCCCAGCGTGGGGAGACCCTCACTCAAGTCTCGGGGTGACGCGACCCCCCAAGAACTCACACAAGACCATCCTTGCTGTAATCACATGAGGTTTATCGATAGGAACCAGTGCACTGGGGTCGAGACTCATATCCCACGCAGGGGCAGTGGAGTTCGACTCTGAGAGGCTGGGAGAAGAGGTATTTAAAGGAAGAAACCACAACACAAGGGGGTAGGGATGGTATCATTGGAAAGTGTGAAGAATACCAGTGAAAAATCACAAGGAGAAACTCTCTGTTTCCTAAGATTGTTTAACTTATGATCCGCTAGTTCCTGGGAGAAGCTGCTTGCTTCTCACGATTGTTCTCTAAGATTTATGGTCAGCTAGTTTCTGGGAGAAAGCTGTTGAGCCGGCCAATGTAATTACCCATTCTATAGCCCTAGGAGAGGCTTCCTGGAACATACAATTCTGGGGCCTAACCTGTTTTTTTCTTCTGCTCTAAACTTTGTGTCTAGGGGGGGCAACTTTAAAACTTTTACCTTTCAATAGGAACTTTTATGTTCATTACGCTACGGAGGTCCATTAGGTTTGCAAAGCCTCCTCTAGTTTAACAGAGCCGGATTCAATTAGAGTCGGGTTCAGTGTGTGTTGCACATTCCAGAATGGAGATGATGCATCTGGCTGAGCTTCCCAAACGGCAGAGCATGCGCCGCTCTGGGAGGAAGTTGCAATGGATAGCCTCAAGGAAAACCCCAAGTATTTTGTTAAGTGTTTCGAGGCCGGGGCGAGACTGAACTGTATTTGTCTATGTGCGTCCTTGCACTCTATCAGGTATTCTGAGTGGGTCCCAAATCTGGATTTCTATTTAAAAACTGTCTACATTCTGTGTGCAGTCATGTGCTCATGTGTCCATGGCGGGCACATGGTGGCCAGGGAACAAGGTTCTGGAGACAGTTCTCTCACCTTTCGTCACGGCGTGGGCTCTGGGGATTGAACCCGGGTCGTCAGTCCTGTCAAGAAAGGATTTTACTCACAGAACCACGTCACTAGACCAATTTCTTCCTTCTTTAATAATAGTGTTGGAGAAACACTAGAATGTACCGTGAATAACGTATCTATGTGCCTCTGTGCAACTTAAGAAACAACGTACACTGATCCAGCTCTGCTCCCTGTCAACTTTTTTTCACTGCTTTTCTCCGCAAGCATCACCCTGAATTTGATCTTTGTCCCTTTGTTTTGATATGTCCGTAGACATATGTCTAGGTTTATACAGATGTGAGATATCCCTCTTACCTACTGAGGTGAAATTCACATAGCATAAAACTGACTGCCTGAAAAGAGGGCAGAATGAAGGGCTATTTTTTTTAAAACATCTTTATCTATTATATACACTGTCGCTATCTTCAGACACACCAGAAGAGGGCATCAGATCCCATTACAGATGGTTGTGAGCCACCATGTGGTTTCTGGGATTTGAACTCAGGACCTCTGGAAGAGCAGTCAGTGCTCTAACCACTGAGCCATCTCTCCAGCCCCGTGAAGGGCTATTTTAATGTAAGCACACCAGGGCCACTTAACAAGTGCATGGTATCATGTAACAATGCCTTTCTCTACCGATGTATTTCTGTCTTTTTTTTTTATTTATTTTTTTATTTTTTTTGATGTATTTCTGTCTTAAATATTCCATCTTAAAAGGAAGTCATGGGGCTGGGGATTTAGCTCAGTGGTAGAGCGCTTACCTAGGAAGCGCAAGGCCCTGGGTTCAGTCCCCAGCTCCGAAAAAAAGAACCAAAAAAAAAAAAAAAAAGGAAGTCATGTGCTCATTAATGGTCCCTCTCCATGTCTCCTCTCTTGGCAACTATGTATTTTCTTTCTGTATAGATTATATTGATTCCATGCATTTCTTATAAATGTCCGGTATGGTGGCACATGCCTTTAATCCCAGCATTCAAGAGGCAGAGCTAGGAGGATCTTTAGGAGTTCGAAGGTCATCCTGGTTCACACCAGGATAACCAGGGCTACATAGAGAGGCCCTGTCTCAGATAGATAGATAGATAGATAGATAGATAGATAGATAGATAGATAGATAGATAGATAGATGGACAGACAGACAGACAGACAGGCAGACAAACAGACAACGTAATCCCTGAAACAAGAGCAAGCCAAGCCAATGTGGCACGGAGTCCAGGACAGAGCTCTGAGCTGAGATGCCATCTATAGCAGGTAAGGATAAAGGGAGGGACAGGCACAGGCTGCTAGCCCCAGTTTGCAGCAGGGAGAGTCACAAGGAAACAGAGGCAGATTGCCATCAAGCAGCGGCTCCAGGACACCCCTGCCCCCAGAGTTTGCACTGAAACTTTTTCCCTCTGCTCTCAGCTTTGCTTTGATGAGCGACAAGCTATATCAGCGGAAGGAGCCCCTTATCAGCTCTGTGCACACCAAGGTCAAAGGCGTTGCAGAGGTGACAGAGAATGTCACGGAGGGCGGGGTGACGAAGTTAGTACACGGCATCTTCGACACGGCCGACTACACCCTCCCTTTGCAGGTGAGTGCGGGGTCCCTCCAGGTCACATCCCCCTCCCCATCCTTAGGGGTCTAGAGCCTCATTTCAAAAACAAAGTTACCTTGGGACTAAGGATATGTATGTATGTAGCTCAACTGGTAGAATGCTTGGCTAGCAGGCCCCCATAGCTCCAGGAGGTCAAGGCTGGAGACTCAGCTCTCCAAGGTCACCCTCAGCTGTACAGAGAGATTGAGGCCGGCCTGGAATACTTAAGACCTTGTCTCAAAAGAAAAGAAAAACATTGGCCCTATTTAAAAACCTGTGAAAAATCCCAACTGAGAAAAGCTAAAAATTGCAAAACTAGGTCACATCCAGCCGCTCAAAGAAGATGCGGTCTTTGCTTTATCGAGTCCTACCGGGCTGCTCAAAATAGCACTGCATCCTGGCTCATTCCAAACATGATCTCATTCACTCTCACCGACAGGCACAGGGCTTTAGGAGTAGGGTCACCATGTGGCAAGCTCGGCATGGGTTCAGAAGGGCAGAGAGCTTGTCTTCTGCATGGCTTGTGTGTCCTGTTATTGAGAAGGTCGCCAGGAGATGATTCTTGAGTCTTTAGAAAGGATGTGGTGACAAAGAGGGGAAAGGTGTAGGCTACGGACAAGTGTGTGGTAAGCTGAGTTTGCAAAGCAGGGAAAATCAAAGAAGTTACCATAAAAAGGAGAAATAAAAGAGAGGCTGGAGGAGTTAGGAACAGATGGAGAGGAGGAACAAAAAGTCCTATTTGCAACCCTGGGGAGCCAGGGCACTTGGCAAAAGCATCAGACCCAAGCTGCTGTTCGTTCCTAACTATAAATCACAAAAGCCACTGATTGCCCGGGTCCTGAGAAGCCCCATGGTCTTCCATTAAGCCTTGAGAAATCTCAACAGCCTGCCCAGGGTACAGCCCACATGCCACCTCCACTTCCCCAGCTCTCCAGAGTCTTGATTTAATGGGATTTTACTGTGTCACAAAATGACACAGTTGCTTTTGAGGCTGGCTCGGAAAATGACTGCTCCCCTCATTTGAAAGCTCCTCCACTCCCTCTCGCCCAGTGGGACAGTTCCTGCAGCCTTAATATTAAGCCCTCCGCAAAGTCCATGCTGCCCACGGCTGATTTCTAAAGGCTTCGAAGAGTACAATGGCTCCCGCCCCCAGCTCTTAGCAAACCGTATTATGAAGGTTAAGGAGATTCTGTTCCCTAAGGCCTGCTCTTTTTTCCTCCGTTTCTCTCTACAGGGGAACTCGTTCTTTGTAATGACAAATTATCTCAAGTCAGAAGGCCAAGAACAGAAGCTGTGTCCTGAGGTAAGCAGGGGACCCACTCAGAGAGGACGCAGGGCCGAGATGCATTCTGGGAACCAAGAAGTCTTTGCCCACCCTTGTCTCCCGGCCACAGCGGAGGGGCCTGTGTGAGCACCTGCTCTTTCCTTCCCAGGCTCTCTGTGCAGCGCACAACACAATTCCCGGCATGTGTGTGATCTATTTCCCATTTCACTGGAGCCTCACCCTTCTGGGAGAGCAACTCCTAGGCCCTAATTTATACCAGAGAATACTTAAGACGTAGCACGATACACTGCGAGCCCTCAGAAAACGTGCTGCTATTGGAACGAAGAGGATCGCCCCACAGCAGATGAAACCCAAGGCCTGCACAGGGCCCAGCCAGCCTGGAGGATACCACATGGGGAGGGGCGTTTAGCCTATACTACATTCTGGCCTGGGTCATTCCAACTGGTCGAGTGTCAATACCCACACTATCTTTGGTTGGCCCAGTAAATGTGGCCAAGACCTAATGTACATCTGAATATCCGCGGCGCTATTCAAACTCCTATGGACCTGAAAGGGCTTCACTCGACTGGGGTTGTTCTCACAGTTCCGTGACGGACTGAGCTCAGCCGGGTGGGTTTTCTGATTTGGCTTATTTCTCACAGAGCTGCCGTTACCATTCTTTGAAGGCTCCTTTCCGTTTCCAAGGACTCTTAAAGAGTTTTTCTCTTCTCAGGGTCTTTAGCCACATGCTTCCTCCAGGAGAGTAGCCAGATTTCCAAACTGCAGCTCAGGAATCCCAGCGCCAAGGAGGAAGAAGGCTGAAGCCCGGAGCTGGCACAATGCTATTTCAGCTGCCTCCCGGGTAGTTCTGCGATCGTAGATAGGTCCGGCTCAAAAGGGAAGGAAATACTTGGTCTGTCAGCCAGGAGAATGATCAAGAACCTCTCTCATCCATGCAACAATTGCAAAACTAATGTTAGAGTTTCTTTTATAGATTAAAAAAAAAAAACAAACAACAACCAAAAAAACAGCCAATCAAACAAGACCAAAACAAACCCAAACACAGAATTGATTCTTCCTCTTTCTTGGGAGTTCCTTCTAACCGATGAATGAAAATCACAACTGCCCAAGAGCAGTATGTATATAGCATTCATTCACTCATTCATTCATTCATTCACTCATTCATTCACTCACTCACTCATTCATTCATTCACTCACTCATTCATTCACTCATTCATTCATTCATTCACTCATTCATTCATTCACTCACTCATTCACTCATTCATTCATTCATTCATTCATTCAAACTATGATTATCAAGACCTGTAATGAGTCCAGTAGGCAGTTAGACTGCAAAGATGTGACTTAGGCTTTGCAGGCAAAAGATTCATAGTTGCATTCAGGGGTTACTGAGAGAAGAACCGAGGGGCAATGGCAGGTCACAGAAAGAATGCAATCCAGGCAGTAAAGAGAAAATGAGTCTGAAAACTGTTTGCACTATCCACTGAGCAAGGAATATATATATATATATACACATATACATATACATATATACATATATACATATATATGCATATGTACATATGTACATATATACATATATACATATATACATATATACATATATACATATATACATATATATACATATACATTTATATACATATATATATATATATATATAAAGCCCTCTTTCCCAAACCCATTCCACCCTCATAGCGGCCATGCCAGACAAGCAAGTTACCCTCCTTGAGCAGAGGGGTTGTAGCTTAAAGGACATGAAATGACTTAGGCAAGATAGCACAAGCCACATAACATAGAAAGCTGCTCTCACAGAACCCAGGAGTCCCTGGACTCAAGACCTGGAACCTTGGCCTGGATCTTAGACACAAGAGCCCAGATGACAATGAGCAGGGGCTACGGCCATTAGACCGCTGCATAAAGTAAAAAATGCAGGAAGCAAACGCTCTCTTTCCTTTTTCCTCTTTTCTTATTCTGTCCTTCAGACCCCAGACATAGCTGACCCATTTTCTCCAGCCAGGCGCTTGCTGGCTGAGTCTTTCCTTCCCACATCGCCTGCTGCGTGCATCTTGGCACCTGTCTGCTCACTCTGTGGTGGCGAGGCCACTACAACCCTCAACCTTGCCACCTGCTCTCTACCCCAAAGACCATCCCGGAAAGTGCCTCTTGGCTGCCTTGACATCTGCTGCTTGCATTTTGATGTATCCTTGTTTTTAATCGAGATGGAATCATATACTCTAAAACCTACGACTTCCAAATATACATCATGCAAACCATCACCAAATTCCAGGAAATTTCCATCACCCTCCACAGCAAGGAAATGTTGACTCCCAAAACAAACTGTCCCCGTTAGCAACCAATCTCTTCCACCCTCCCCACAGCCATTGACGGCCACCAATCCAGCTCTCTGCCTCTGTGGCTTTGCCTGTGCAGGGCATTTCCCAACTATAGAGCCAAACAGAATGTGGCCTCGGGTCTCGCTCCTTTCACCCCATACCACGGTTTGAAGGCAGTTGTAATGTAGCATGTGTCAGGACCTGGCTGAGTAAAGACACCACATATGGGGCCTGGGAGGATGGGTCAGTCGCTAATGTGCTTGCCACCAAGCATGATCTGAGTTTGATTCCCAGAACCACATAAAAAGGAGGATACAGCTGTGCACACTTGTAATCCTAGTGCTGGGGAGGCAGACTGGTAGGGCCCTGGGGCTTGATGGCCAGCTAGCCCTGTCAAATAGGTGAGCTACAGTCCTGTGTATGTATGTGTGTATGTATATGTGTGTATGTGTGTATGTGTATGTGTGCATATGCATATACAAATACATCATGCATATACAAATATAGCATATACACACACATATACATCCTATACATATATATCATATACATATACATACTCATCATATACATATACTACATATACATATACATCACATTCATGTACATCATATTAATTTCATATACATCACATACATTACACATTACATACACATACATCATACACATACACATATACATACACATCATATACACACATATATCCTATACATATATATCCTATACATACACATCCTATTCATATATATTATAGTTATATACATCATATACACATACACATCCTATACATACACATACACATCATATACATATACGGGGAAGATCGATAGAAAGAGACAGCTGATGTTGACCTCTGGCCTACCACCGTGAACAGGTGTGCATGCATGCACACGCATGCACACACACACACACACACACCCTCCTCATATGAATGTAGCACTCTCTTGTCTCCTCTCCCTCTGACGGATTTGGTGTTTTCCGCTCTGGCCACTGTGAGTGGTGTTGCAGTGAACCATGCTGACTGAGCAGGTGTCTGGTATCCTGACGGCTCATAGGCAGCGCCCACTCTGCTCTTCCTGCAGTATCCCAGCCGCGGTAAACAGTGCCATTCTGACCAGGGTTGTATAAAAGGATGGATGGACCCACAAAGTAAAGGTACTTTGTCTTTCCCTGGACTGCTGAGAGGGGGTGGTCTGGCACCTTTGGGACACTTAAGACGTCCAGTTTCGGGTCCTTAGTCTCCGACTTTCGACTGTCCTTTGCTCCACCAAATCACAGGCGAGACTGTGTCTGTCCCCTGACTTGGCCCCAACAGTCCAGCTGACGTCTATAAGCAGGACATCAACTCCCAGCGAGAGAAGCTGGTTCAGGGTTAATTGTTGGAACACTTCCTCAAAGGTGGAGGAACATGAACTTGACCCTCCAAGGACCTGGGGATTTAACCTTTTTCACTTTTACTTCTCCTTCCTCCTCTCTCCTTAACTCCTACTTTCTCTTCCTTTTCCTCCTGTTTTCTTTTCTTTCTCCATTCTAGAGATTGAACCCAGGGCTTCATGCAGGCTGGATAAGCACTGACCACTGAGCTACAGCCCCAGCCTTGCAAAACAGACATTGCCTCATGTTTTAACGTAAAAAGACAGTGGTTGTGCAGGTCTTTAATCCCAGCACTCGAGGCAGAGGGGCAGAGGGGCAGAGGGGCAGAGGGGCAGAGGGGCAGAGGGGCAGAGGGGCAGAGGGGCAGAGGGGCAGAGGGGCAGAGGGGCAGAGGGGCAGAGGCAGGTGGATCTCTGTGAGTCTGAGGTCAACCTTCCAGGCCAGCTAGAGCTTAAATAGACAGATCGTGTCTCAAAACCCAGGAAGAGCGACCAGTGGTTACGATGTGAGTTTTGAGTTCCACTCTGTAACATCTGCATGTGAGTTACCATGGAGATGGTTGTACTGTGCCTTGCCCTTTATTCCCTTTTTTTGCTTTCCTCATGCTTCAGAAGGATGCTCCCTAGTTCACTGTGTGGCTTTACACATCCCCAGACAAGCTGTGTACCCCAGAGGTACTCAGATGCCATGGAAGAAAACTATACTTTGGGTCCCTGTACAGTAGACTTTGAATACAGAACTCGTCTCTCAGACGTCTCTCCCTGCAAAACACCCAAAGGGCGGGCAGACCCCAGCACCTCTCTGTGCCATCTCTGGGCCTAAGGATGTACTGTCAAGTGTTCTGTTTGACTTGGGGTGCATATGTGATGAGGGCGGGGTTCACAGAGGAGGGAGCAGCTTGGGCCTAAGAGTATAGTCTCTGCACGGGCTAAGTGCGTGGTGGTGCCCCCTGCAGAAAGACATTCCTCTCCCGGTACATTCACTTCTGTGGTTTTCAACCCCTTGGAACTTGTAGGAATCCAGACCGGCAGGTGTATACCTTACGACCAGAAGAGGAAGACCTGTGAAATCTTTGCCTGGTGTCCTGCTGAGGAAGGGAAAGAAGCCCCCCGGTGAGTTGCACCGTGTTTGGGGGTGACAAAATGGTCTTTGCAGTGCTAACGTTTCCAGGGTCCCTAAGCTTCTTTGATCAACATAGCCCTGGACTTGGAGAGCTCTATGCCGTCTCCGGGAAGGCTATGTCAGCTCTGTGGTTCTGGGTTCTGCCTCTTCCGGTGGGGTGCCCGGATGCCACCGGTACAGCAGGTCAGAGAGGATCGGACAAAGTCTGGAACAGGTGGGGTCTACAGTTTGCCTCTTCCTTCCAGGGCATCAGATGCTGCTCTATGCCAGATCAGGGAGGGTAGAGTGAGGTCTGGGACAAAAGGGGTAAAGAGGACTACAGAACCACCCTTTCTGCCCTTCCGTTGCCATCCCAGTTTCTTTGTGCAGAGGGTACTACACTGCGGGTGGGATCCCAGCCTACACTTAGGGCTGCTTGGCTCCTTCCAGAAGACGCTGGTTGTAATTTTCAGCTTTGCCACCAATTCATTCGTCAGATGAATCACTTGCACCTCCACATGCCTGTCCCAGGGCTCCGTTCTTTCTTTTTGTTGTTTGTCGTCTTTGAGACAGGGACTTACTATGTAGCCTTGGCTGGCCTAGAATTCACTCTGAAGACTAGGCTGGCTTCAAACTCACAGAGATCGACCTGCCTCTGCCTTCCTCAGCACTGAGATTAAAGGCCTGTGGCAGAATACCCGCTGAGGTTTTTGTTTGCTTGTTTATTTGTTTTTTATTCCTGTTACTTTTGAGACATGGTCTCACTGTGGAGTTGAAGCTGGCCGCATCTTGTAATCCTCCTGCCTCACCCTCCTGAGTTCTGCGATTACAGGCATAAACCACTAAATCAGCTTGCTGGGTTACATTTTGCGAGGACTTTGGGCGAGCAGTCTCCTCACATTGTATGTGAACCAGATACAATGTTTCAGGTAACCCTACTCATTCAGGATAGCCACCAAGGAACTGACTTTCTTTAGTTACTTTAGTTACTTCTCCTGTGTGTCACTTCCTAAGAAATAAAAATCTAAAACAAACAACTAGACAGGGAGTAGGTCCCAAGGTTCTTGCTCTGTAATAGATAAGACACGCAGAGAAATCGTAATTCGAAATAAAATCTTAGAAATGTCACGCGTGAAGATGCTGCAGTCTTTGGAGTCTTAGTTTTTATATTTAATTATTCTTTATATATACACATGCATTTTTAAAATGTATTCTGACAGTTTTGTGCATATTATATATAATGTATTTTGATCATGTCTGACCCAAATTTCCCCTCCCACTCTCCCTGGGTCCCTTTCTCAAATACTTTCTTCTTCTGACTTCATGCCCCTCCCCTCATGACCCTCTTCCTCGTGCCCCTCCCACCCATGCCCCTCCCCTTCATGCCCTACCCCCTTCATGCCCTGCCCCCTTTACAATAAGTCCAGTTAGCTGTGTCTGCACAAACATAGGTGTAGACACATTCACCTCAGTGTGGGTAACACAGCATGAAGAGAAAAGACCCCTCTTCAGGCAGCCATCCCCGGTTTGCCAACGGTTCCTCAGCTGTGGGCGGAGCATCATGATGCCAACTCCCAGCTATGCTGGGCTGCTGACTAGCTGATCTTGTGTAGGGTAACTATAGCAGCCTTGAGTTTATGAATGCAGCAGCCACGCCGTGCCCAGGAGACAGCTCTGATCCCCATTCTCTGCTTCTTAACCTTCTTCCCACACACTCTTCCCTGATATTTCCTGACCCTTCGGGGAGTGGGTTATAGAAAGATCCTATTTAGGGCTGATTGTTCAACTGTTAGTTTACCTCAGCACGTTGACCAGTTGTGGTAGGGGTACTTCTGCCATGGCGCTTACCAAGCGCTATATCGAGGCTCTTTCCAGCTTCTCCCTTACAGAGCTAGCTGTCAGATGTTAACATGTCACCGCACACTGCCAGACATACAGTTGTGTCGGTATTGGATGTGACACCATGATTACCTTTCTCTCAAGAAGGGAAAAGTCTTCTTGGAGAAGCTGTAGGCCTCATGGAGAACTTCGGGACGTTTTGCTAAGTTATTGTACTTGTTTCTCTTCACTCAAAAACACAAAACCATAACCCTCTGGTCCATGCACTCTGTCCCTGAGGTTACTGACCCTCGTCTTCCTCTCCCAGGCCTGCACTCTTGAGGAGCGCCGAAAACTTCACCGTACTCATCAAGAACAATATCGACTTCCCGGGCCACAACTATACTACGTAAGTATCTCAGATGCCCGGCTGTCCTAGTCCATTATCTGCCGTGGAACAAATGACCCAGACCTTGAATCCTCAGATTGCAAAAGCTTCTTCTTTCTCTCTCATCTATGGATGCAGAGTCTGGAAATGTCTTTGCTGGGTGGTTCTGACTCTCGTTCTTTCCAGAGCTGACTCTTGGCTCTAGGCTTGATTAGAGTTGAGCCCGTCTCCAGCCTCACCCCTGTGGCTGGAGCAGGAGGGCTAAGTTCCACATCATGTTCATCTCGCCCGAGGACCGTTTCGAGTTTCCTTAGGACATGGTGGGCGCTCCATCTAAGCAAGCAATCTGGATAGCAGCAGGTTGCTAAGGGCAACTGAGATGCAAACCACAGTCTTTGGGAGTGATAGCCCACCAATACTGCAATATGCTATTGGTTCAAAGATTGTTCTTTTTTTTTTTTTTTTTTGGTTCTTTTTTTCGGAGCTGGGGACCGAACCCAGGGCCTTGCGCTTCCTAGGCAAGCGCTCTACCACTGAGCTAAATCCCCAACCCCTCAAAGATTGTTCTTAGCACAGGGTAAAAGGACAGCCTGCAAGGGTCCCCAGCAGACAAGGGGGCTGCCACACGGGTCACATCAACCTTTGCAGTGGATCAATGTCAAGTTCAATAATGTTGTACTGGGGGCTTGATAGCAGCTGAGGTGGAGGGATTTAGAGCACAGTCGCCAGCAAGCACTATGTATCAGCCACTGGTTTTCCTGTTAGAGAAATGGTTGTTAGTGTCGTTTGTTTGCGACCCTGCACAGGAGAAACATCTTACCAGGTATGAACATCTCTTGTACCTTTCACAAGACTTGGAACCCTCAGTGTCCCATCTTCCGGCTAGGGGACATCTTCCAGGAAATCGGAGAGAACTTTACAGAGGTGGCAGTTCAGGTGGGTGAAGCCTTTGGATAGTGGGTTCGTGGGGGAGGTTGAGGGAGGGTGGAGGTTGTCAAAGGTCAAGTGACAGTGTCTAAGGGCAGAGGCTGATATTCCGGGTTCTGAAGTCACGGCTCACATTTATATGCGGTAAGCTATATCAGGGCCCAGGGCTTTACCTGAATCCTTTCAAGGATCCCCACAGTCCTTAGTGAGCTGGTACATATCTCCCCTAGCTGCTATAGCAACTTACCAAACAATGAAGGTAAAGTCAGTACATAGAAGGAAGCACCCATGTTTGAAAGTGATGTCTAGGGC
This sequence comes from Rattus norvegicus, assembly GCF_021556685.1. Taxonomy (NCBI): domain Eukaryota; kingdom Metazoa; phylum Chordata; class Mammalia; order Rodentia; family Muridae; genus Rattus; species Rattus norvegicus. Next base: position 40,945,156 of record NC_141545.1, on the reverse strand, counting down.
TGGAGAGATGGCTCAGTGGTTAAGAGCACTGACTGCGGGGCTGGGGATTTAGCTCAGTGGTAGGGCGCTTGCCTAGCAAGCGCAAGGCCCTGGGTTTGGTCCGCAGCTCCGAAAAAAAAGAAAAAAAAAAAAAAAGAGCACTGACTGCTCTTCCAGAGGTCCGGAGTTCAGTTCCCAGCAACCACGTGATGGGCTCACAACCATCTGTGATGAGATCCAATGTCCTCTTCTGGTGTGTCTGAAGACAGGGACAGTGCACTCACATAATATAAAAATATAAATTTTTAAAAAAATAATAGTACCATATGTCTTCTCTCTGTGCCTGGGGTAGAAGTCCAGACTCAGAGCTGACCTTCCCGTGTCAGCAGCAACGCACTCCCGCTGGAGGCTCCAGGGGAGAGCACGTGTTTGGTGTTTGCGTTTCCACCTTCCCCAGAGCTCCTGTATTTATGTATTGATTGGCAGTCCCTTCCTCCATCTTTAAAGCCAGCAGGCAAGCATCTTGTTTTAGTAGCCATAATGACTTCTTGTTGTTTTCCTTTGTTTTTGTTTTTGTTTTTCCGATGTTTGAGACAGGGTTTCTCTGTGTAGCTCTGGCTCTCCCGGAACTCACTCTGTAGACCCAGCTGGCCTCAAACTCAGAGATCCTCCTGCCTCTGCTTCCCTTGGCGTGCTGGGATTAAAGGTGTGCACCACCATTGGCCACCTGACTTTTCAGTTCTTTCAAAGTGGGTCTCATTAGGTAGCCCAGGCTGGCCTGGAATTCTCTAGCCTCCCAAGTGCTGAGATTGCACAAGAATGGCACATTTGCCTGATTGTTCTCTGTCTCTCTTAGAAAAACACTTATCTTTAGGAGAAGGACCTTTGTAGGGAGGGCACGTACGACCAGGTAGCCTGTCCAGCTGAGGACAGTCATTTGCTCACAGCTGCTGAAACTTTTCCTAAGGGAGCTCAGACAGAAAGCAGAGAAGGCCTTGGATGCAGTCCCCTGGATCAGGGTAACCAGATAATCTGTGATGGGAAGGAGTCGGGGGGGAGTTTGAATGCAGGGATGGTTTGCGGAAGTTACATTTTAAGAGTAAATATGGGGTAGGAGGGCCCAGATGGGAAGCCCCAGGAGGCACACCTGCTGCCTGCCACCGTGGTATGGGGACCCATGTTCATGGCACTGAAACCCTTTAGTGAGTATTTGCTCCAGAGAGTAAAAACTTCCCTGGGATGATCACAAAGCAGGACAGTGTCTGGTGGCTGCGTAAGCCACATCCAACAGACTTCGTGACTTCTTTTTCACTGTCCTCCTCCTCTAGGGAGGAATCATGGGCATTGAGATCTACTGGGACTGCAACCTGGACAGCTGGTCCCATCGCTGTCAACCCAAATACAGCTTCCGCCGGCTGGACGACAAGTACACCAATGAGTCCCTGTTCCCTGGCTACAACTTCAGGTAACAGAATCAAACATGCCCGTGGGCAGACATCAGCAGACAGAAAGGGCAAGGTGCTGCTTCATGCTTGTTACTGTATTTGAATCAGGGCACACAAACAAAAATGTAAGCAAATCAGACATTATAGCTTACCAACATTATGACTCATTAGGGAAATGCATTTAAAGCCGCAATAAGATGGCATTGTAGGGCCAAGGAGGTGGCTCAGTAGGTCAGGGTGCTTACTGTCAAGCACTGAGACCTGAGTTCAATCCTCAGAGCACACATGGTCTAAGGCTAGAACTGACTCTTACAAGTTGTGCTTTGACTTCCACACACATGTGTGCTCAAGCACACACATTCACGTGTACATGTGCACATAGACACACACACAGACATATACACAGACACACAGACACACACGTCCAGGCCTGATAAAGTCTAACACTGAAAAAAGAGATTCAATTGTGCATACACAGGAATGACTACAACTTTAGGAGACAGGAGCTGGAGCGATAGCTCAGCAGTTAAGAGCACTGGCTGCTCTTGGAGAGGACCCAGGGTTGATTCCCAGTACCCACACATTGGCTCACCATGTATATATCCAATTCTAGGAATACCTTTTTCTGACCAGTTCAGGCACCAGGCACACATGAGGTATACATGCATGCATGCATACATACATACAGATAAAACACTCATAAACATAAAATAAAGATAGATTTTAAAAATATAACAGAAAGCAAGTATTCCTCTTCGAGGGCTTCTCCCGCTCTCAGGAATTCTCTCGTTTTTTCCTTAAGAATAAATCTACATTCACAGAGTAAATGAAATTTAAAAGTCAAAGTGTTGTACACAAATATTCATAGCAGTCTTATTTATAACAGCAAACTATGAGAAGCCAACTGTCAAGCCCAGATGAATGGACGCCCTGCGGTATATTGGGACAGGGCAAAGCTACTGGGTGTGAATAAGAAAGGAGGGAAATACTGACACATGTATCACCTGGGAGTTAGATCTACAGACGCTATGGTGAAAAGCCAGATCTAAATGGCACGTGCTTCATGACATGATGCCCCTAAATTGAAGTTCAAGAATGGGCAAACCACGGGTGGGCGAGACAGCTTGGTGGGAGGGGCGCTTGCTGCCAGGCCTAGTGACTGAGTTCTAGCCCCAGAATCCTCCTGATGGAAGGAGACAACCACTGCCTATAAGTGCCATCATCGGAGCTCCATCCTAGGTCCAGGGTCATGGGTCTCACCTGGATGCTTGCCGTAGTGCCAGGCATCCCAGTGCCCCACCTCCCTGCCCCAACTTAGTGAACACCGTCACTGGAGCAAGGTCCCCTGGAGACTCCACTTATTTTTGGGCATAGGCAGAAAGTTTTAAACTTGGTGATATTCTACACAAAGTTATGGGCCTTTTTTCCTGGGAAACTAAAGTGTTTCACAAAAGGTTTATAACTTTTAACAACACTGGGCTCTTAGCCCATATGACAGCATTGGCTGGAACTGGGCATCGGCCTCTGTTCCATCAGTCCTCAAGAGCATATGGCCTTTGTGATGTCACTGTTCTTGTCACTCCTTTATGTCTTTATATATGGCTGGCATGCTGCATGCCCAGGCCCTGTTGAGACCCCTGACCTCAGCAGTAAGCTGGCTGAGGCATTCTGCTTCCTCGGGGGTCAGTGAAGTTTCATCCTGGGCTCAGGAAGTGGTTCTTAGTTCAGGCAACTTTTTGATCATCCATCCTGAACATAGTGATGTGCTGAATAGACTGTGGCCATTAGCAGAGACAAGAGGACAGGGCAATGGTCCCCTGGCAGTCCTAGGCATTTTTATTTAGGAGGCAGACAAAGGATAGAAGGGCAGTGTACCAACCAGACATTAGCCAGCATCCTCCTGGTTCTCAGAGCTAAACCTAAGAACATTCGGTCCTGGTGGGATCTGAGCTCTCCTGAGACCCGAAGGCAATATGACATCAGTATCCTTTTAGAATAAAGCCTTAGCCAATTTGTTATTGAATGGGCACCAGGAGAAATCTTTGGCCAAAAATAAATTATGGAGATCTGGCAGGCAAGAGGACAAGTTGTTTTCAAAGAGCATCACAAAAGAGAAGGAAATGACTGGCTATATGAGGTATTTGGGCAAAATATAGCTTTCTGTTTTACGGGAAGTTTAAAAGTTCACATTATGTAACTTGGTCCTCAAGAAAGATTTATGGGGGCTGAGGAGATGGCTCAGTCAGAAAGGTGCTTGCTGTGTAAGCAAGAGGACATGAGCTCGGATCCCCAGCATTCATGTAAAAAAAAGAAAAAAACAAGCCTAGTGGTGTGTGCCTAGAACCCCAGTGCTGGGCAGGCAGAGACAGGAGGATTCCTGGGGCTTGCTGGCTAGCTGGTCCAGACAAACTGGTGTTCAGAAGGTGCAGAGAGAGACCAGGTCTGATGAAATAAGGTAGAGGGGTCGTTGAGGAAGGTCCCTGATGCAGACACCTGGTCTCCACACACAAACCCTCGCTAAAATGAAGACACACTACAGAATGTCTTCCTTTGGTGAGCACCTGATTCAGTTGACTGACTTACATGTGATTAAGGGGCGATAAGATGCACGTCTTGGGTCCGGAACACGTGTGGATGCATAGTTCCCTCTGGTACTGTAGCAGATGACTTTAAATGGTGTGAGGTGGTAGACATTTATTCTCTCATAGAGACTAGAAGTCTGTGGACACCAGGTGTCAGAAGGGCCATCTCTCTCTCTGAAGGCCTAACAAGAGCTCTTCTCTTGCTTCCTCCACTTCTGTCTGCTCCAGGAATCTTCTTACCTTGTGGCTGAATCACTCCAATCTCTGCTTGCATCCCTGAATGCTTTCTCCAATTAATTTATAAGGATGCCTGTTCATTATGGGATGTAGGACTACCCTGAACCCAAGGGATGCTCATCTTGAGATTCTTACCTATGTTTGCAAAAGCTCTGTTTCCAAATAAGATCACAATCACGGTACTGGCCTGGGGGTAGACACTTGAGCCTATCTTCTTTGGGGGAACCACCATTTAATCTGCTTACTGCAGAAAAACACCTTGTCCAGTGTCCCTCACAGACTCAACACCTGCCTGTACTGAGGTAGACTCCTAGAGCTCTCCTCAGACTTTCTGAAACCCCTCTTTGGCATTCATTCAGGTCCATGGACTCCCCTTTTGAATAGCCTTCCCCCACACAATCTTTGCCCTTCATTTCGATCTAGAATAGGCTTGAGAACAGACGAAGAAGACTGGATTGCCTAGTGCTTTGTTTTTTCTCTCCATAAAACTCCAGCACTTTCAGAGAGGTTGCTATAGAGATGGCTGCTTTTTTTTTTCTCCATAGATACGCCAAGTACTATAAGGAAAATGGCATGGAAAAGCGGACATTGATCAAAGCCTTCGGCGTGCGTTTTGACATCCTGGTTTTTGGCACTGTAAGTCTCTCCTGGTCCCAGCACCTCTATCCTATGGCTGTCTAATCATGGATGTGGTGAGGAGTGCATGCTAGCGGTTGCTGTCAGTAGCTCTGTGCTACTCACCTGTGAGATGAGAGGAGGAAAAGATGTGTTTTGGGGATCTGCTGATGTACAAACCATCTGAAAACACAGAAGGCGACTGAGGAGGAATTCAAAGACCCAAGCTTTGTTTCATTTTTCTGAGGCAGGCTTTTTCTGCATAGCCTTGGATTCTCCATCTCCCTGACTCATCCCTCTATGTGCTGGAATTATAGGTGGGCACCAGCACGCCTGGCTCTGAGAGTCAACTTTTCAAATACTTTAATACTGAACTGGGGAGATGGCTCAGTGGATAAAGTGTTTAGTGGACCAAAATGAAGACCTCAGTTCAGACCGCCAGAGCCCAGGTAAAAGACAGGGCCTGGCAATGGCTGTAATTCCAACACTGCAGGTAGACACGGGAAGATCCCAGGGACTCACTGGCCAGCCAGGTTTTCTGAGAGACTCAGTCTCAAAAAAAAAAAAAAAAATCACCCGGGGTTGGGGATTTAGCTCAGCAGTAGAGCGCTTGCCTAGCAAGCTAGGTGGAGGCACCTAGCAAGGCCCTGGGTTCCATCCCCAGCTCCAAAAACAAAACAAAACAACAAAACAATCACCCGAATAATCAACTAGGGAAAGACACTCCAAAATCAACTTCTTCTACATGTGTGCACGGACAAGCACACCTGCACACATATGCACACACATATCACAGATCTCACACATGATAGATAGATGATAGATAGATGGATGGATGAATGGATGATGGATGGATACATACATACATACATACATACATACATACATAGATCTGATACTAAGCTGGGGGGGTGTATCTCACTGGTAGAATATGTGTTTATGAGAAGACCTGGGTTTGCTCTCCACCCCCACATAAACTGGGACACATCTGGAACCCCAGCCTTTGAGACAGTTCAGCGGTTAAGAACAGCGGCTGCTCTTCCTTCAGAGGACTTGGGCTTGAATCCCAGCATCCACATGCGTGCTCATAACCATCTGTAATTCCAGTGCCTGGTAATCCAATGCCCTCTTCTGGCCTCCATGGGCACAGGTACCCAGGTGGTGTGCTTACACACAGGCCAAACACCCATACACAGAAACTAATACATCAAAAATAAATAACCTTTGATACTTAAAAAAATAATAATGGACAAATGAAATTCTCTGTAAAATATTTTGTACCAGATGCTAACTCAAACAGGCTTAATTAGAAGACTTTTGCTGGGAGGACTATTTAACTGAAAAACAGAGACAAAATGGCAGGCTTTAGATACAGTGGAATTTAAGCGTTCAAAGAAGATAATCAGAAACCTGCCTGTGCTCTTCCACCTGCTCTGTTTGCTACTGACTGTCTGCATGCTCCCTTATCCACAGAGATATGGGGTAGCTTTTGACTTCTAGTAGGTTAGCAACATCAACGGAAACAAAGTATGTCTTTGCCGGAAGTCTCAGCAGAGGCTTTAGGCAGAAAGCCCTGGCTGTGCTTGGCTCTGTGTGGGTCAGATGTTCACTGCTGTACACACCACTCATGGCGTGTGTTCAGTGGCTGCTCTTGGATCAGCCCAGACTTGGACGGGGGGGCCAGAGGACAGGATAAGGCATGTACTAAGGATAAAGTCGTTCTCCAGAGGAAAACTGGGGTGAAGGAAGGAGATGATGTGGAGGCACTTAGAAATCAACGGGGACCACAGCATCCTCCTTGGCAGCAGGTGACTGATGTCGCATTGTAGCATAGGAACCAATGAAATGTGAAGGTGGGTGTGGGGGTCCACACTTGTAATCCCAGCACTCTGAAGGCAGAGGCAAATGGATCTTGGGAGTTTGAGGGCAGCCTGGCCTACATACCAAATTCTAGGCCAGTAAAGGCTACATGCATACATAAAGACCTTGTCTCTAAATAAATAAATAAATAAATAAATAAATAAATAAATAAGAAGGAAGGAAAGAAGGGAAAAGAACCTATAAAATATAACAAAAAAGGCCACTGAGAGGGGACCCTGAAGAGTTCGATAAGAAGTCAGAAAAATCTCTGCTTCCCAAGTAATCACACTCCATGGGAGAGCTTGTCCAAAACCCTCATCTCATTTGGAAAACACCCTTCAATGGTCCTCTCCTTGCTGACCGCCTCCCTCTCTAAAACATTCCGGATGGCAGAAAGGGGAAGGGTGAGGTCTCACGGCCCCTGTGACAGTGACAGTGAGCACTTGAGTGTGTGTACCAATGCTGTCACCAGGCTTTGCACATGCTACAAGTAGTGACTGCGAGTTGGTGTGGGGGAGGGGGGCGCCACCCGGAGCTCAAAAGAATAACAATGTTTCCTGTACCACCCAAGCTCAACGGAGGAGTTAATGTTTCCTGCTTTGTTTCAGGGAGGAAAGTTTGACATCATCCAGTTGGTTGTGTACATTGGATCCACCCTGTCCTATTTCGGTTTGGTAAGAGGTCCTCTTCCCCATCCTTTAAGATAGTGATCCGGCTTGGGGATGGGTGAGGGGGTGTCCCACTCGGGAGGGCAGATCTCTGTGAGTTGGAGGCCAGCCTGGTCTATGTGGGGAGACTCAGTCTTGAAACCACAGCAGCAACAAAAAACCATGAAGGGGAAAAAAACGATTTGGGGAGAGACATCTCGTTGGTCGTGCGCTTGCTTTCCCACAGGCCACCGTGTGTATTGACTTGATCATCAACACGTATGCCAGTACCTGCTGCAGGTCACGTGTTTACCCCTCCTGTAAGTGCTGCGAGCCCTGTGCAGTGAATGAGTACTACTACAGAAAGAAGTGTGAGCCCATCGTGGAGCCCAAGCCGGTAAGGCGAGCTGCTTCCCTAGGAGATACCACACCACACACACACAGACTCTTCTAGGTGGCTAAAACGATGTGTGAAAAAACAGGCCACGGTCACAGTTTGATCCCTAAGCGGGTGTGTTCCCTGACAACCCAAACAACTGACTCTCTGATGAGTCCTTAGCTTTGAGAAAGAAGAGACTTGAAAGCGAACACTTTCGATATCCAGGGAGACAAATTGCTATGCTTTTAGCATTCATTACATCAGCACAGCACACACACACACACACACACACACACACACACACACACACACAGTACAATGGCTTCAGAGAACAAGTCATTCAGCAGTGACCAGTAATAAAGTGACAGAGACGCTTTCCTTCCTGGTTTTTCCATTTTCCTGTACTTTCCTAGAGAAACCGTCACCTAAGACAAGCACAGTGTGTGTGTTCAGGACGGTCATTAAATTTTTGTTAAATTACTAGTAATGCCTGAGGACCAGGGAATAGTTTAGTGACAGAAGATTTGCCCAGCATGTGTGAGGCCTGAGCTTGATCCCCGGTATTGCAAAATAGGTAAAGAATTAATAGGAAAAACAAAACAAAAGACATCGACCCAAATGGGCGAATAGTGAAAGATACCATGAAAGATACATAGTAAATAACACTAGTCACCACTCGGGTAACTGATAGTAAGAAAGAAAAGAAAGCCTTTGGTAAGCTTATATTCATATGTATGTGTATATATATATTCATTCATATTATATCCATATATATTCATATTATATCATACATATTCATATTATGTTAATACATCCATTCATATGTATATGTTCATTCATATTATATTCATATATATATATATATATATATGAATGATATGGTAGCACATGTCTGGAATCCCACTGTATAGGAGACTAAAGCAAGAAGAACATGAATTCCAGGTCAACCTGGAGACCTTGATTCATACAGCAAACATACCTAGAAAGTTGGATATGGTGGCTCAAGCCTAAATCCCAACACTAGAGATCTAGAGATGCTGAGGCAGGTGGATTGCCTTGAGTTCAAGGCTAGCCTAGGCTATAGAGTAAGACCTTGTCCCAACACACACACACACACACACACACACACACACACACACACACAGAGAGAGAGAGAGAGAGAGAGAGAGAGAGAGAGAGAGAGAGAGAGAGAGAGAGAGAGAGACTGAGATTAAATGTGACTTTGCCCAAAGTCATACAGACAATGAGTGGCAGAGCTGAGGGTCCGTCGGGGCGGGCTAGCCTCGGAATCTGTTATAACCGCTCAGGTAGAGTCGATGGCATGAGTGAATATCCAAGATGGTTTTGTTTAGAGGGGGAAAAAAATAAATAAAAGAACCATATGTCACAGTTTGTGGGTTAAAAAGGTTAACTGTGCACATAATCTACACAATCTATACATTCTCTATATGTACATTCCACACATATACATGTTTGCATGCATAGGTGGGTCCTGGACACACAGGAGTACTGGCCTTCATGGTTGCTGGCTAAGATCCAATGGTAGAGGAGTGAGCACATTGTATTTTACTAATGTGGACTTGAGGTCCACCCCACGAACTTCCATGATTCCCCCACCTCTGAGAAACCAGTCCTTTCCAGCAGCCGAATGCACAGTCCACTGTTTATTGTCCATTGTCCTTGGGCTCGTGATGGAAACAAAAGTTCAGCCAAGCTCAGGGTGGTGGCATTGGCCTGCTGTGCCAGCAGTAGGTAGACAGAGGAAGGAGGAGGGCACGTTTGAGGCTAGTCCAGACTGGAGAGTAAGTAAGACTGAACCTCAGAGAAGAAAACCAGGCAGTGGTGGTGTTCGCCTTTAACCTCAGCACTTGGATGACAGAGGCAGGCAGATCTCTGAGTTCCAGGCCAGCCTGATCCACAGAGTGAGTTCCAGGACAGCCACGGCTACACAGAGAAACCCTGCGTCAAAATAAAATAAAGAAAATAAGGAGAGAATAAGAAGGAAAGAAAGAAGAAAGGAGAGGAGAGGGGGGCAGGGAACGAAGAAGGAAGGGGAAGAGGAAAAGAAAAGGAAGATTAGTTCACCTTTGTTGGGGATTTAGCTCAGCGGTAGAGCACTTGCCTAGCAAACGCAAAGCCCTGGGTTCGGTCCCCAGCTCCGAAAAATAGAAAAAAGAAAGAAAAAAAAAAAAAAAAAAAAAACCTCTCACAGCCTGTCTGGATGAGTAAAATTTACTGCCCTCCAGAGACTGCATCTGGGTAAATGGAACTGGGGAGAGCTTGGCACAGGTCACCACACCGGGCTGGGGTCCCGCTGGACTGTGGGCGGGACCAAGTCATCCGTAGGGGGTGTGGTCTGTGCCTGACTTCCCTTTGGGGCTTTAACCTGACTTGCCCCGTGCTAAATGTGACTGGCAGATGTGTTCATATCTGTCTGGAGAGGTGACTCTTTGACGCTTGCGCACAGAAGCAGACAAACTTTGACCCTTCCTTTACCAGACGTTAAAGTATGTGTCCTTTGTGGACGAGCCCCACATTTGGATGGTGGACCAGCAGCTGCTTGGGAAAAGTCTGCAAGATGTCAAAGGTCAAGAGGTCCCGGTAAGTGAAAACAGTGAGTCGTTTTGTTTTTTGGTTTTTTTGTTGTTGTTGTTTTTGGTTTTGGTTTTGGTTTTTTGTTTTTTAGGAGATTTTGCTCTTAAGTATACATGATTGTAGAGATTTATATAAATCAAAGGTGATAGATTTTGGGGCTGGGGATTTAGCTCAGTGGTAGAGCGCTTACCTAGGAAGCGCAAGGCCCTGGGTTCGGTCCCCAGCTCCGAAAAAAAGAACCAAAAAAAAAAAAAAAAAAAAGGTGATAGATTTTGACAAAATAACATAGTTGTGAAACCAACATCCAGATTTTTAAAAAAAAATTAGTTGTTCGGGAACTGGTCGGATGGCTCTGAGGGTAAAGGCAGTTACCACTGAGGCTGATGACCCAAGTTAGATCCCTGGAGCCCACACGGGGAGGGAAAGAACCAATTCTAGCAAGTTAGCCTCTGATCTCCCTACACTGACTGTGTTTTACACACACACACACACACACACACACACACCACACAAATCTAATAAAAATGATTTAAAATCAGATGGCTAGGGGTATAGCTCATAGTAGATTTGGGGGGGGTGGTAATTAGTTTTTTTTGTTTGTTTGTTTTGTTTTGTTTTGTTTTGAGACAGGGTCTCTCTGCGTAACCCTGCCTGCCCTGGAGCTCACTATGTAGACCAGGCTGGCATCAAAAGTGGCCTCTGCCTCCTGGTTGCTGGGATTTCATAGTAGAGATTTATCCAGAAAAGAGACAGAGAAAGACTGAATATTCCAAAAGTCCCTTCCATGCCCCTCCTAAATTGTCATCTTTCCTTAAAAGTGGTCCCCGTCTTGCATCTAAGGATTGGGTAGCCTTGGTCGGACTAGAACTCTTATAGAGACCAAGTTGACCTAGAACTCAGAGACCTCCTGAGGGCTGGGATTACAGGCATGTGCCACCACAGCAGTTTAAGGATTATTTTTACGGATTCTGCGGTTTTATAAAAGTTGGCCTGTGCCAGCTGGGTAGAGCTGTCTACACCTGTAACTCCAGGACTTGAGAGGTCGAGGCAGGGAGATCACTGGGAAACCAGATGAGACCAAGTGACAAAGGAAAACTGGACTGTGTATTTTAAAAGTCTTACACACGCTGCTACAAGAGCTACCTGACACAGAAAATAGCTCATTCTCCCTTTCGTATGATTTCTGTCTTGTAAACATTCAGTTTATTTACCTGTTTCAGTGAGGAAGGGCATTTGGGAAGTTTCTAATATGGAGGGGCGGGGGGGAGGGGGGCAGCAAATGCCAATCATGCCAGCATTCTGCCGGGTGATCACCTGAGTGTCTGGGCTGGCGGCTGGCAGCTGGAGTACATTCAGTGTCAGTGGATACCAACAAACAGCCACAAAGTTCATTTGTGCTCCCACACAGTTCCGGTCCTTGGGCACCTTTGTCAGCTGTATTGATTTCCTGTGGCCCTAACCAGTGACCACGAATGAAGTAGCATAAAACATCAGGCTTGCTCTGTCAGTCCAGAGGGTAAATGGCTGAAGTGAAGGTCTTCGTAGGGCAATGGTTCCCCCGGGAGTCTTCAGGGAAGAATCTTCCCCTTGTGTCCCAGCACTGCCTAGGCCCCGGCAGCCTGGCAGGCTGCCCCACTGAGTGTGGAAAGCACTGGCCTCTACCTCATTTCCTGCCTCAGCAGACAGCCCGTCTAGTTCATTCTCTGCCACGGGTTTTTGGTGCGCTTATAAGAAGGCGGTATCAGATTCAAGAACATTCCCTCTCGTGTTTAGTTCGTCAGGAATTCTTATCAGAAATGGATTTGGAATGTTAAAAAATTTTTTCTGAAGCAATCTGGGAGGTTTTCTCTTTCCTGTGATGTGTTGAATTTCAATGCCCGATCTAAGTTGGGGAATGCTGGGACTTGAGCCTAAGGCCTTGCATATCATAGGTTAACACCACTGAGCCATGCCCTTCTGAATGTAATTGGTGAATGGCTAGGGATGGCTCCTCCCCCCCGCCCCCGCTGGCGGGACTCACTGACTCACAGCGGCTGGGTATGTGTGTAGGAACGAGTGGATGTCTGTTCATGTGAATGCACCGCGTGCACACATGTGGGTGTACACCAGAAGTTGTTACTTGTTTCCCTTAATCGCTCTCCACGTTACTGTTTCAAGACAGAGACTCTCACTGAACTCAGGGCTCACTAATTCTGCTAGGCTGGCTGGCCGGGTTGCTCCAGGGATCCTCCTGCCTCTGTGTCCTTGGCCCTGGGACTTGAGGTGCACCGGGCTCAGCTTGGGATCTAACGCAGGTCCTTCCGCTTGCATGGCGAAGTGCTTTACCGACTGAGCCATCTTGTCCCACAACTTTACATTGCGATGTGATGGGCCATTCTTTGTAGTTATTAATGGATCGGATTCCATTGTTTAGGACTTTCATAGCTCATCTTGGGGAGAACCTGACCAAAATTTTCCTTTCTTGTAATGTCCTTGTGGACTACAGGTAGAAAGTGAGCTACTTTGCTGGGCGTCCTGATAGATCTCTGTAACCCCAGCATTTGTGAGGTACAGGCAGGAATATCAGGAGTTCAAGACCCTGCCTTACATAGTGTTTTGGGTCAACCTGGGCTACAAGAACTCCATCTCAAAAAAAAAAAAAAAAAAAAGGTTCTTAGTGTTTGGGAGTGTAACCGTTCATGGCACATAATTCAGTGATGCCCACATGTCACAATCCAGTCAAGGCCACCAGCCCCAGAGCTCCTGTATCTCCTCAGAAAGAAATCCCATATTCATCAAGCAGCCACTACTCACCTGCTTCCTACTGGCCTGTCTCCTCTTGAAACTCTGCCTAAGATGGGCCATATACCATGTGACCTCTGTGTCACTTCTGTCACTTAGCATTGTGTTTTCAAGACTCATCTACGTTGCTGTGTGTGCCCGGTTCGGTCTGTTTTGTGGCTTCATAGTATTCCTGGACAGACAGACTGCCTGTGTGCTTACCCACCCACTGGTTGGTGGATGCTGGGTTGTTTCAGCCTTTTGGCTGTTACGGATGGTGCTAGGTTCACATACACAAACCATTCCGTTTGAATGTATTTGACTCGGGTCTTCATCCAGGAAACGAAGGCGTATGTCACGAAGACTAGGCCCAGCCGTTTTGGCAACTTCTTTAGAAGATAACAAATGGTTATGCCAGTAGAGAGAGAGAGTAGGAACGAGTCAATGAGTGTTTTCTATCTACTGTATACTGATCTCTGCCCCTGCACCAGGGACATGCGGCAAATAAACAGAATTCTTGCTTTCCCCTGGAAGGCAGGCGTCAACAAGGAAACGTACTAGCCAGTTAGGTCTCTTAGGAGGGGGCCAGTCCCAGAAGATAGTCCCACTATCTTGATGTGACTGGAGAATTGCCCAGGGAGAGTCACACCCTCAGAAGGCAGCCAGGGGAAGAGGCTCTGATCCAGTTGGTAGCTAGCTGCCTTTTCTGAACTTCATTTTCCAAAGATAAACATCTATACAAGAGGTTCTTAGCAGGCTCGACAGCAGCCCAGCCCTGATGCAGACGTCTGGCAAGTGGTAGCTTTGCCAGACGCGGTGATACTGAATGCGATTACGTAGGTTGATAGAACTCGAGGGGTTACTGTCGCTGATGGGTCTGGAAACTTGACTTTTTCAGAGACCCCAGACGGACTTCTTGGAACTGTCTAGGCTCTCCCTCTCTCTCCACCACTCACCCCCAATTCCTGGACAACCTGAGGAAATGCAGCTGCTCCAGATAGAAGCGGTTCCTAGGTCCAGGGACAGCCCAGATTGGTGCCAGTGTGGAAACTGCCTCCCGTCTCAACTACCAGAGAACCGCAGGGCCCTGGAGGAGCTGTGCTGCCGGAGGAAGCCAGGACAGTGCATCACTACCTCTGAGCTCTTCAGTAAGATCGTGCTATCCAGAGAGGCCCTGCAGCTCCTCCTGCTCTACCAGGAGCCCTTGCTGGCGCTGGAGGGAGAGGCCATCAACAGCAAGCTGCGACACTGTGCGTACAGGAGCTATGCCACCTGGCGCTTTGTCTCCCAAGACATGGCCGACTTTGCCATTCTGCCCAGCTGCTGCCGCTGGAAGATCCGGAAGGAGTTCCCCAAGACCCAGGGGCAGTACAGTGGCTTCAAGTATCCCTACTGACAGTATGGCTGCCACATTATGGTGACTCATAATATAGCATTCTCTTGGAAAGACTTAGAGACACACTTTCAGCCAAAGGGGAACTTAAGTCTTCCTCCCTCGTAAGCCGTGTTGAAGGGATTGTTAGGCCAATGGCAAGCACATGAACCCCTCTCCACGTGGATGAGAAACAGATGCAGATCTGAGCCTGCGGCTTGACCTGGACTGCGGTGCCACCCACAGCCTATAACGTATACACAGGCTCCTCGAATCCCGATCTTCCCCAACTCACTTCCTCTGAACTAGCATTGTGGAGACGGTGAAGGTGTTTTCTCTCCCGTCCATGTCTCCACAGCTTCCTGGATACAGAGGCCCATTCCTGAAAACCAAACCTTTTGAGATTCGAGAGTACTCTGAGAAATGAAATATGGCCACAAATTCTTTGACGTCCTCCACCCCAACCCAACCCCTCAAGACCCAAAGGTGTCGTTTCCCCTCCCCATTACGGGCAACTCTGGCGGCTTCATCCAGTAGCGGATGTGACGTCACATGTATTGTTTCAGGCCCTAGTTTTAAGAGGCTAACAACTTCCAATTCCTGTTGAACGCTTGCTGAGAGGAAGCCAGGCAAGTTAAGAGCACAACTATAGGGGCTTCTCGGCTGTGAGGAAGCCCGAGAAGCTCCAGGGGGAAGTAGTCAACCTGAGCCAGCTCATCACCAGAAGCTGCCACCGGCAGGTGATTCCAGACACGACACGTGACTGAAACTGCAGGAGACGAACTGCGCATGTCAACCCAGAGGACCACTCTGCTGCCTTGTCGTTACATGTGGGGAGTGCGGTCACCACACAGCAACAGGCAACCGGAGCAAGGGATGCTAACCGAGGCCCGAGTCACTGCAAAGCGTAGAGACTCCTTATATCGGGCAACTTTAAGAGGTCACATTAACCAGACTAGAAGCCATCGCATCTAACCGCATACCAGACACAGTCTGACGCCTCATTGCTATGCTATGGTTCTAAGTGACTGCTATTGGCAGAAACCACTAAAAGCCGCCTCTGTGCCTTTAACGTCCTGGACTGAACAGCCAATGAGTCCGAGGCAATCTAATGCCTCAGCCTAGTGCCTTTGGGGGGCGGGGGGTCAGAAGAGGGTGTCGGGTCTCCTGGAACTGGAATTGCAGGTGGATATGAGGTACCGTGTGGGTGCTGGGAAGTGAACTTGAGCCCTCTGGAGCAGCAGCCGGTGCTCTTAACCACTGAGCCGTCCCTACACCTTCAAAACCACATCTTAAAAATCATAATCATAATAGAGAAAAAGAGAGGGGAAGAGCGGCTAGGGGGTGGTTCAGTGGGTAAGAGCACAAGCATGAGGACCTTTGTTGGGATCACAGCATCCACCTAAAGTTTGGATGTGGCTTGGTAGAGACAGGAGGGTGGGGGTGGGGGTGGGGGGGTGAGCTTGCCATGTAATCTGATGACCTTGAACCCCATGGTGAATGTGGAGAATCACGTTCTCTGACTTCCACATGGACCTCACACACACACCACACACCACACAGACACAGACACACTACCACCACAACCACAAGCACACATACACATGAAGACACACAGAGACATATACACACTACCACTACCACCACAACCACACACTCACACACACATACATGCATATACACACACACATACATCATACATGCACACTAATGATAAATAAAATAGATTTAAATTTTTAAAGAAAGCCAGTACCCTTCCTTCCCTGTTCTCTACAACCGCTAAGCATATAAGAGATAACAGTCACAGGTTTGAGACCTTGCCTCAAGATTTCTTTTTGATAGTTTTTTTTTCTCTAGACATAGACACTTGTCTCTAGCAGAACAAAGACTTTGAGTATTATGAGATACTGTGACTGATAATCTGTGACTTTTAGATCCACTTTTTTTTATTTTTTTATTTTATTTTATTTTATTTTGGATTTGAGGACCGAACCCAGGGCCTTGCGCTTCCTAGGCAAGCGCTCTACCACTGAGCTAAATCCCCAACCCCAAAACCTCTTTTTTTAAGACCAGGGTTTTATCTAGCTTTAAACTCAGGAATCCCAATAATTGTACCATCTTTGATTTCCATTTTCACTGTGTTTTTTTGTCTGGTTTGGGTTTGGATGGGGGGGGTGTTTTGTTTTGGTTTTTGTTTTTCATGACTGGAAAGGCCTGGCTGTCCTAGAACTCATATGTAGATCAGGCTAGCCTCGAACTCAGAGACCCACCTGCCTCTGCCTCCCAAGTGCCTGGATTAAAGGTGTGAGCCACTATCAGGTTTATAGATATTTTTTATAAACATGGAGTGTATTTGACTTCAGAGATGAGCTTTTTTACTCCAAGAACTCTATGTAAGAGCTACAGGCTTCCTTTCCTGTGGCCTCCAAGTCTTTCTTTACACCCTACTCTTTGATGCTTCCTTCCTAGAGTACTTACATAGCCTTGTTAAGGCTTCAGACAGTCACTGACCACTGGACTCTAGTGTTTGCTTTTGCCTTGGCCACTGGTGCTCTCCTGAGGGCGACACGCTGCTCTGTGGATAAAATGGCGCTTTCACAGCAGCAATATCTGCTTCGTACTTTCGGTCCACTGTGGGGGCGATGCCATGATCGGAGGCCGTGAGCAGCTCATTTTGCAGGACAAGATTCTTGTTGTTAGACGCATTCTGCTCTGTCAATTGCCCAGAATTCCGCCCTTCCGTGGTCAGAACTGAAGAGCTGCTTCTTGACACAGACCGAATGACGTCATATACGGCTGACCTCATGTACAACTCAGGGTGAATATCACTTCTCCCTTTACAGGGAAGCATCTTCCAAACTCTTCCCAATTTCAGGTTGGCCATGTAAGGTTTTTTTGTTTTTTATTAACTATTTCCATAATAAAACTTGATTTAAATTCATTCATTTAAGTCTCCTCTTTGATTCCTTTGTTTCAGAAGAGTCCCAAATCTTAATGAATTCATTTACTTTCTCCGTCATAGGTGGTGCGAACACAAACAATCAGATGGTTTGAGCAATGAAAACTTGAAACCTGCGGTACATATCATGACGAAGGCAGGTGATGCTCTGAGGTCCCTTACTGGGAGAATTTGGCTTACACGGGAAGACCAGAGTGTTCTACCCAAAGAAGGAAAAATTTAGCTAAAATTTGCAGAGAAACTCCTGGTTAACTAGAATTCCAAGTGGGGCAGGGTAGAGCATTCCATGTACTGATAACAGCATGTGTCCTACCTGGGGTCCTTATCACAAGCCTGATAAGGAGTCTGCTAAAACAGGATGGTAGCCTTAACTGGTTTTAAGCAAGAACCTGGTAAGACCCCATTTAACATTTAAAAGCTCACTCTGAACCAGGCCTGGTGGCTCATACCTCCTGACTCCTGGAGACAGAGGAAGGCAGATCTCTAGAGGCCAGCCTGGTCTACATGGAAAATTCCAGGCCAGCCAAGGGATCATAGGAGACCCCATCTCAACACACACAACAAACGAATAGAAACAGAAGACCATTCTGGAGCAGAAGGTTGAGCTCATTGGAGAAACTTGTCTTGTGTGCTTGAAGCTCCAGGTTTGAGATTTAGTACTGACAGGAAAAAAAAAGAAATCACCATGTAGAAAATATGAGTGAAGGTAGATATGGTTTTAGTTTTTTTTTGTTTTTTTGTTTTTTTGTTTTTGTTTTTTTTTTTTGGAGCTGGGGACCGAACCCAGGGCCTTGCGCTTCCTAGGCAAGCGCTCTACCACTGAGCTAAATCCCCAACCCCATGGTTTTAGTTTTTATTTCAGTCTTTCCTGAAACTTTTTCCTCCCCTTACCTTGCTCCTCTCAGAAAGCCACAAAAGGGCAAGCATCCAGAGAAAAGTGGGGACGGCTCTGGTGGGCTTTGATTTTAGAAATGTCCCCACTCTGGATTGGTGAGAATACTGAGTTTCAGGCCAGGGACAGACATATGCATCACGTGGAGACATGAAAAGCAATCAACAGGGGTTGGGGATTTAGTTCAGTGGTAGAGCGCTTGCCTAGCAAGCGCAAGGCCCTGGGTTCGGTCCTCAGCTCCAAAAAGAAAAAAAAACAAGGTACGAGAAAAGGGCATAGGTGGTGTCTGCAATTCCAACCTTGGAAGGTAGAGACAGTGTGCTCCCAGAGCAAGCTGGCCAGTGAGGCTGTATGGCGAGCCCTGGGTTTGACTGAGAGGCCCCTCCTCCGTGAATTCAGATTGAAAGGGCAATGAAACTGAATTTCCACATCAACCCTGGGCCTCCATGGGCGTGACCGTGCACGCATGCCTATAAATACGCAAAATATGCAAAACACATATAAACACACACAGACGATGGGAGATGGGGAAAAACAGAACACTCTCGGGCTGGGGATTTAGCGAGAGAGAGAGAGAGAGAGAGAGAGAGAGAGAGAGAGAGAGATTGAGAGAAAGAGAGAGAGAGAATAGAATATAACTTAACATATGGAAAGCCCTGACTTCAAGTCCCAGTACTGCAAGTAACAACCCTGGGGTCACTGGTGGAAGGGGGAACCCTAGGGAGGCGACATCATTTAGAAGTCTGCTGGATCACATGGGTGACCCAATAAGCCACCTGGTGCTGACAGAAAGGAAGAGAAGAATCTGAAAACACTTTCAAAACATTTTCTTGCTGAGCATGATAGCATGCACCTCTAATCCCAGCACTCAGGAGGCAGAGGCAGGTGGATCTCTATGAGTTCAATGCCAGCCCGGTCTACAGAGTGGGTTCCAGGACAGCCAAAGCTACATAGTGAGGCCCTATCTCAAAAACAAAACAAGCAAAGAGAAATCAAGCAATCGATATAGATCGTTAAGATGGCCTCAACTGCTGTCTTAGTTAGGGTTTCATTCCTGGGAAGAGACAACATGACCAAGGCAACTCTTACTAAGGAAAACATTTAATTGGGGCTGGCATACAGTTTCAGAGGTTTAATCCAGTCATCACGGAGGGAAGCATAGCAGTATGCAGGCAGATGTGGTGCAGGAGGAGTCAAGAGCTCTACATCTTGATCCAAAAGCAGTCAGAAGGAACCTCTCCTCCACAAGCAGCCAGGAGAAGAGTGTCTACCACAGGTAGCCTGGAGGAGGCTCTGGATCAACACTGGCCAGACTTGAGCATAGATATGAGACCTCTAAACCCCTCCTCCACAGTGATACACTTTCTCTAACAAGGCTACACCTCCTCCAATAAGGCCATACTTCTTAATGGTGCCACTCCCTGGGCCAAGCGTATTCAAACCACCACACTCCACTCCCTGGCTCCAATAGACTTGTTCAAACACATGAGTCTGTGGGGGCCATATCTAGCCATCACATAATGCAAAATACAGTTAGTCCAGTTTCAAAAGTCCCCATAGTCTATCACAGTCTTAACAACGTTTAAAAATTCAAAGTCTCTTCTGAGATTCATGTACTCTCTTAACTGTATTCTCCTATAAATCAAAAAGCAGATCATATACTTCCAACATCACAGGATATATATTACCATTCCAAAATGTCACGGCGAGGAAATATCGAACCAAAGCAAGACCCCAAACCAGATGTGCAAAACCAAATGTGTAAACTGTGCTTCTCCATG
Source organism: Rattus norvegicus (assembly GCF_021556685.1). Taxonomy (NCBI): domain Eukaryota; kingdom Metazoa; phylum Chordata; class Mammalia; order Rodentia; family Muridae; genus Rattus; species Rattus norvegicus. The sequence goes on along the minus strand of NC_141545.1, from coordinate 40,925,053 downwards.
TCCAATTTCAACTCCTTTCCATCTTTGCTGACTGCAGCACACTTCTTTCTCCTGGGCTGGTTCCACTCCCTGTTAGCAGCTTTCCATGGCTGGTATCCCATGACTTTGGCATCTCTAACATCTTGGGGTCTCCAAGGCAACTTCAACGTCACAGCTTCTTGTTCCAATGTCTGGTATCCACACATGATCCTTTGGGCTTCTCCAAAGGGTTTGGGTCACTTCTCCAGCTCTGCCCTCTGTAGCACCTTGGGCTCTGGCTATGCCCACTCCACCGCTGCTGCTGTTCTTGGTGGTCATCCCATGGTGCTGGCATCTCCAAATGCTGGGGTCTTCTGCTGCAAACAGGCTGAACCTTCATCAATAGCCTCTCATAGGCTCTCTTCATGGTGCCAAGACTCAACTTCTTTGCATGAGCCCTTCGGTCCTGGGCCTTCAACTGCCACTGAGTCTGCACCTTCACCAGTGGCCTCTCCTGGCCTCTCACAGTGCCAAACCTCAGCTGTTCTCCCTGACCCCTTTATGCCTTCTTTTTTTTTTTTTTTTTTTTTTTTTTGGTTCTTTTTTTCGGAGCTGGGGACTGAACCCGGGGCCTTGCGCTTCCTAGGTAAGCGCTCTACCACTGAGCTAAATCCCCAGCCCCCCCTTTATGCCTTCAAACCCAGTACCACCTGAGTGATTCTTACACATCACCAGGTCCAGTTGCCTGCATGAGGTTCTTCTCTGGAACACAGCTTCTTTATACTCTCAGAAAACTCTTTCCAGAAGATTTTGCCTCAGTGATGCTGGTCTCTTCTTAATCACCACTAACTTTTTTTTAGCACCAGCTAACCAAAATCAATTGTCCCAGTACACCCACCCACCCGCTTCTGTTCTTGACTCTAACCTCAGAACCACATGGCCAAAGCTGCCGAATTCTGCTGCTTGCCAGTCCTGGAACCTGGTCCCCTTGTTCTATTACGTCTTCACAAGTTTTCATTTTTCTGTGATTTCCTTTACTGCTTAAGCGTGGCTGTCCTGGAACTTGCTCTGTAGACTGACTTTGAACTCCTCCTCCTAACAGTGAACAACACCTCCTAACAGTGCAACTTCCCAAGGGCCAAGCATATCCACACCATCATGGCTGGTAAACCTGTCATTACAGCAAGGCCAGTCCAGGATACACAGTGAGACATTGTCTTTAAATAAAAAGCTCAACAGACAGAAAAATAAATGAGTCCTATCTTCAAAACTTGTAATGGGGGCTGGGGATTTAGCTCAGTGGTAGAGCGCTTACCTAGGAATTTGTTACCTATATGAATTTGTTCTTGTCTAAGTCAACAAAACCGTGCTGAGTAAGCACTCTATGATGGTGCTACACTCTTAGCCCTTGGTCCTCGTTCTCCTGTGTGTTCGTGGGTGTGGTGTGCATGTGAGTGGCATGTATACACACTCAGGTGCTCCTGGAGGCCACAGGATTCATGCTGGGTGTTCACGCTCTCCTCCGTGTTCCCTTGAGGCAGGGTGTCTCTCTCGTGGAACCGTGACTTGGACTCGTTGACTGCAGGGCCCAAGCAATCCTCCTCTCTATGCCCACAGCACTGGTTTATAGGCACAACTACCATGAGGCCTGGCTTTTAACATGGCTTTTGGGGATTTGAACTCAGGTCTTCACATATGCTTGGCAAGAGCCCAGACCTGCTGAGCCCTCTCCCCAGTCCAAAGACCTTAGGGTTTTGTTGTTTTTTCTTCTTCTTGTTGTTGTTGTTTTGTTTTGTTTTGAGATAAGGCTTTGCTATGTAGCACAGGCTAGCCCTTGGACTCAGGCTCCTCATGACTCATACTCCTGAATGTTGGGGTTACAGACATGGGCCATCACAGCCTGTGGTGTGACAAATAATTCTGGATACAAAAATCTAATACTCGAGTTTAGTGATTCCATAAAGAGCTGAGCATAGACTCGTCCCATGAGTCATCAGTTCTGCTTCTAGGCACACGCCCTGTGACTGAGGGGAATCACTCAGGACTGTTTGAGCAGCAGTATCCAGAGCGGTTAATAAGTAAAAACTAACAGGATCTGGGAGGAGCTGCAGATGGGAAGGATATGGTGAAAAGATACTGTATAAATTAAAAAAAAATTAACAATATTGTCTAAGTAAAAACAACCTGAAGGAATGAAGGGATTTTCTCTTTTAGACATGGTGTCACAATGTAGACCAGGCTGGCCCATAACTCACTATGTAGATCAGGCTGGCCTTGAACTCATGGGATACTACTACTTCCTCCTCCTCTTCCTCCCCCACCCCCACTTTCCATTCCCTTCCTTCTCTTTTCCATTTCCTTTCTTTTCTTCCCTTCTGAGTCTCAATCTCAGGTTTGGTTTGCTTGAATACTACCTATGCATCCATATTTCATTTGGAAAATAATCTACTGGGAATGACATCTTGGTCAGGAAGCCAGGAAAGGGGGAGAATGGAATGTTTAAGGAAAGATAGAGCTGGGACTGGCAGAGATGGGCTAAACCAATGGTGGAGGCATTACAGAAATCTTACTTTTGGCTTTGTTGGTGTGGAATTGCAGGCTTTCCCTACCCTGAGGCATTGATTTGGTCCTCATCCTGCAGCTCCTCAGATAAGATACGAAGGACAAAGTCCACAGACTTCAACTCCCTGGGGGTGAGCCAGACTGGCAGGCAGATGTGCCCTGTACCTGCAGAGTCCAGGATCCTGCCATTCTCTGGGGTAGCCTTTGCTGGCCCAGGTTTCCCTGGGTTGGCTATGGTGACACTGCAAAGCAGAGTGACTCTGTAACCAAGCACAGAGGAATCCCACCTTGTAAGCTCAAAGCCAGAATCCCACAGCCAAGACGTGAAAGATGGGAGCATTTGTTGCCTGCAGGAGGCAAGGAGACCACAGGGTTATTTCCAAAGGGACACCCTTGTAGGACAAAGACACAGAAGGGCGACACATGTATTCCTCAGCGCGCTCCCTTTAGGAGTCCGTCCTGCACTCGCTGAGCTAAGGAGTGCGTTCTTGAATATGTTCAGTTTAAGGTCCCGATTTTACAAAGAAAAGAGGGTCGAAGGAATTTAGGGTGTGCTTACCTCAAAGTCAGGGAGATCAAAGGAATGGACAATAATACCTCAAGCCATTATCACCTAAGTTGTTTGTTTGACTTTTATTCTAGGTTTGGGCGCTTTGCCTGCATGTATACATGTGTATCTGGTGCTATCGGATGTCAGGAGAAAGGGTCAGATCTACTGAAACTGGGGTCACAGATGGTTGTAAACCACCATGCTGGTACTGGGAACCAAACCCAGGTCCTCTCGAAACCAGCAAGTGGTCTCAACCATTGAGCCATCTCTCCAGCTTGCTTTGTTCCTGTTGCTTTGGCTTTCATTTCGCTTCTTAGATGGACCTAGCTATCCTGCCTTGCGTGTATCTGTGCAGTATGTGCACACCTGGTGCCCAAGAAAGCAGCACGGGCATCCATTCCGAAGACAACATGGCTGGATTCTCTGCATCTGGAGTTACGGCTTGTTGTGAGCTCCTATGTGGACGCTGGGAACCAAACCCAGGCTCTCTGGGAGAGCAGCAAGTTCACTTAATTACTAAGCAGTCTCTCTGGCCTCTTGGTGTTTCGTTTGCTTTTAAACATACTTTATTCACTCTGGTGTGTGTGCCTGGCTTTACATGTACCGTGGTGTACACACGTGGAGGTCAGAGGACAACACATTGATCGAGTCAGCTCTCTCCTACCAGCGTATAGCTTCTGGAGGCAGAACTCAGTTGCCCAGCTAGTGACAAGCACCTGAGGTGACACTGAGCCATCTCTCTGGCCCTGCCAGAAAGTCTTAGCTGAGGTAAAAGAGAGGCTCCTTTGAAGGTGCATTAGCCCCAGAGGCTCCCCCTAAAGGTATGTGTCTTGTTTGCTTGGCAAGTTGGGAAACTGCCACACCAGTCAGTACAGTGGGCTATCACTGTGTTTTGCTAGGTGAAGACTTCTGAATGGAGCCCAGAGGCCCCATCAAGAAAGGGTTGGGAGCGCTTGCCTAGGAAGCGCAAGGCCCTGGGCTCGGTCCCCAGCTCCGAAAAAAAAAAAGAACCAAAAAAACAAAAACAAAAAAAAACAAAAAACAAAAAACAAAAAACAAAAAAAAAAGAAAGGGTTGGGATGGATGGACTGTTCTGGAAATGAAGGAGGCACCTTGAGGAAAGCGGGCAGCTGAAGCAGCTGTCTGAGAAACAGATCCACACACAGAATCGGAGCAGAAAGGAGTGAGGAGAGCATTTCAGAAGAAGGCGGAGTCCTCTTGGGAAACCGACTTCAACTAACTTGGATCTACAAAAACCTGCAGTTACAAAATAAATAATTGGATGGGTACGTGGGTCTTGTTTTACGATGGGATTGGTGAGACAGATTCCTTTCAATAGCATTTGAGTGAAATTGCTGGAGGCTGACTCTTCTTTCTTTTCTTTGAGATAGACGCCGGGACCACAGCAACTCTTTTTTTTTTTTTTTTTTTCCGGAGCTGGGGACTGAACCCAGGGCCTTGCGCTTCCTAGGTAAGCGCTCTACCACTGAGCTAAATCCCCAGCCCACAGCAACTCTTATAAAGGAAAACGTTCGACTGGGGCTGGTTTACAGTTCCGGAGACTTAGTCCATTATCATCATGGTGGAAGACATTTGGCGTGCAGGCAGACATGGTGCTGGAGGAGGAGCTGAGAGTTCTAGAACTTGATCTACGGGCAGCAGGAGGAGACTGACATACTAGGCCTATCTTGAACATATGGTACCTCAAAGCCTTCCTCCAACAAGGCCATACCAACTCCAACAAGGCCACACCCATCCCAACAAGGCCACACCCACTCCAACAAGACCACACCCACTCCAACAAGGCCACACCCACTCCAACAAGGCCACACTCACTCTAACAAGGCCACACCCACTCCAACAAGGCCACACCCAATCCAACAAGGCCACACCCATCCCAACAAGGCCACACCCACTCCAACAAGGCCACACCCATCCCAACAAGGCCACACCCATCCCAACAAGGCCACACCCATCCCAACAGGGTGATTTCCTCCTTCCTACTACTCCTTGTGGCCCAAGCTTCAAATACAAGAGTCTAGGGAGCCATTCCCATTCAAACCAACACACTATGTAACCCAGGCTGAACTGAAACTTGTTATGTTGCTCAGGCTGGTCTTGAACTTGCAATTCTCCTTCAAAGACAGAGGAGCTATCCAGAGCTCTGCTCTGAGCTACAGAGACCTGTCTAGAATTCATCTTGGTTTTCTTATGCGTGAAAGGAGAGACTGGGTCTATGATCTCTCGGGTCCTCTTCATTTTAAAATGCTCTCTCCACTGTAAAATAAAAAGTTCGATTTATACTTGACATTAATATATAGAATCAAAGAGAACGAAAACACTACAAGTCAAAGCGGGTAGACAAAACCAAAACGGAACTTCCAACAGAAAGAAGCCTGCGGTTCTACAGAATTCATCAGGAAACTGGAAAGCTGAGAAAAAGTAATCTAATCACTGAGCTCGGCACACTGAAGAGCGGTGGCAACGACCGTAGGAAATCAGAGGGAAATACTAGGGTGGAAATCCGTGAAATGAAAACTTCAGAAAGCCAAAAGCTGATCTCATAAAAAAAAAAAAAGACTATGAAGATAGAAGGGTTGCAGAGGTGTGTCTAGGAAAAAAAAACACAGAAGAGACTTTCTAAAGCACCAAGACTATTACAGACACTCATGGTGAGGAACCCGAGCGGTTTTCCCTGGCTGCTCTGACTCATCTGCATTGTCCGCTGTCTGCCTCTTGGCACTGGAATAAAAGCTCCCAGAGACAAGGACTTTTTGTCTCCTTCGTTCACAGAGAAACCGAGGCTCAGCCGTGGCTAGCACGGGCCACAGCTGAGCCCCTTCTGAATACATACATGCACGCCTCCACTAGGCTGACATACTGAAGCTGTGCAGGCCCCTAAACGAGCCTTTCTGTTCGTCTCTGGCGGCTCTGCCCAGTTAGAAGAGAAAGTGGAACTAGGGAAAGGTCAAGGGATCAGGGTCTATCAATGGCTCATTGTCACTGAACCTTGCTTGTTGCTGGGAGCCACTGGAGAACTATGAACGCCTGGCTCGGAGAGACACGGCTGGGCACGTCATACGTCAGAGACGCAAAAAAGGAAAATAAGAGGTTTCTGAACATTTTTAAATGCTGAATTACCATATAATCAAGTGAATGTATGCCCAGGCAGATACGGAAAAGAACAGAAAACGCATTCAAGGGGTCCCGTGGGTTGTGTTCATAACAGCATGGCTTACAAAGGAGGGAAGCAAGCCAGTGTCTCCCAGTGAATCAATGGATAAACAACATGTGGCAAAGCCACCCGATGGAATGGCATTCGGCCACAAAAAGGGCAGAATATTGATTCACACAAAACAGTGGATAAATCTCAAAGCGCCGTGTTGAATGAAGAAACACGCCAGGTCACACATCACAAACCTATTTATAGGAAATATCCAGAAAGGATAAGTCCATGGAAACAGAGAGAAAGCCAGAGTGTGGGTTGTCAGAACCCAGGGGACAGGAAAGTGGGGGCTGACAGTTTTACGGGAACGAGGCTTCTGTTCAGGGTAATGAGGCTTAGCACGTGATATGCATTTGTAATCCTGGCACTCAGGCAGAGGCTAAGCAGGAGAGTTACAAGTTCAAGGCCTGTAGGTTGATGGCTTTATGCAGTAAGGCAGGTACAGAATAGAACGAGGCCTGTCATTGGACGAGAAGGAAGGATGGGCGGGACAAAAGTTTTAGGAAAAGGAGAGGGAGCCAGAACAGGAGGGAGGTGGATGAGGAGAAGGAGCTGGGAGAACATGGCGGCAGAGGTTAAGATTCTTCTCTGCGGGGGCTGGGGATTTAGCTCAGTGGTAGAGCGCTTGCCTAGCAAACGCAAGGCCCTGGGTTCGGTCCCCAGCTCCGAAAAAAAGAAAACGGAAAAAAAAAAAAAAAGATTCTTCTCTGCGCATAATTACAGGCTGTTATGACTATTTTTAAGGGATGGGTGTGTACAGGACTTTGTGCTGTCTGGATGGGCAAATTATATCTTATCAATTAGATCAGAGTTTATCGTGTGGTGTGTTCTTTCATGTGGAGACTTAATTGAGTTCAAGAGACTATGTGGTGGTGGGACGCGCCAAGCCCACCACGGAATTGGGATGTGTGTGCCTGGTGTGGTAACAACCTGCCAAGGGTACTGCAAGTGAAAGCAAAAGAGCGTGGCTCGCGGACCGCCTGGGTCAGAGAATACTGGGGGGCAGGCAGTATGGAACCGCTGAGATAAATTAGCGTGCCATTTTCCTTTTTTACCGCAACAAAGGCCAGCTTGGGACACACAGGAAGACCTTGTCTCAAAAATTAAATAGCCTAATTTAATACTTACATTCTGAGGAATGGACAGTGGGAAAACACTAGTCTCAAACCATTATGTGTCTGTACGAGCAGAATTCTGTGTTTACAGTGAAAACCCTGCAATTTATCATATACAAGAGCCTCTCCGGTTAAGAGCACTGAGTGCTCTCCCAGAGGTCCTAAGTTCAATTCCCAGCAACCACATGGTGGCTCACAGCCATCTGTGATGGGATCCGATGCCCTCTTCTGGTGTGTCTGGTGGTTACAGTATGCTCATATAAATAAAAAAATAAATAAATCTTTAAAAACAAAACAAAACAGGAGCCTCTCGTCTGAGATAACCCAACCGCGGATCCATAACGTGGCGTGCTTCTTTTGAATTAATTTGGGGTTGGTGCGTGTTCAGAAACCTTTCCCTGTTGCCATTTCCCCCCCCCCACAAAGCCTACATTGAACTCTGCAATCCCTGGAGAATAATAACCACAGTTTAGGAAGTTCTTCTGATAGTCTGTTAATATTTCTTTAATTCAAGTGTTGGAAAGAATCAAGTTGTTTTTGAAAAAAAAAAAAAGTTTCCAGCCAAGAATTGCTTTATTTTAGTTCACCAATAGAAAATACACTTACTGATGGAATTTTAACATATTAAGTATTGGACCTCTATTCTGCTCCAGTCACAGCCAGAGTGTTCCCCTACGTGCAAGGGTGAACAGGGACATGTTGGCAGCAAGCCTCTTGCGTATCGCTGACTCTGGCTCGGTGGTCGCTTGTGTGATGTTGTAGCCACTGATGCGAGCAGCTGAGAGAGGCCAGAGCTCAGGCTGAATGAAGCAGGCCTGTGCTCACCTAGCCTCCGGAGGCTCAGGACAAAATCTTTAAAGTCAGGGTCAAAAGGAAGGCTGAGACCAACTCTATTCTACTCCCAATAAAGAGGCAAAAGACGGGGCTGGGGATTTAGCTCAGTGGTAGAGCGCTTACCTAGGAAGCGCAAGGCCCTGGGTTCGATCCCCAGCTCCGAAAAAAAGAACCAAAAAAAAAAAAAAAAAAAAAAAGAGGCAAAAGACAGCGAGGGAGGAGGCTACAGGAAGATAAACACGACCAACAACGCTCTTGGCAGGAAAAAAAAATGGCACTTTCACCCTCTCCTGACTCAAGGAAAATTATTCCTCGCTGTCACCCACTTCCCGTTCCCTACGGAATAGAACTCATGGGATGGAGAAACCAGAAAAGGGAAGCAGCTAAAGAAAGCATGGGGGTGTTGCTGCCCACAGACACTTCCCAAGGATCATCATGACCAAACATCATGCGCTTTGTGTATCTCAGGACAGCCCACACACTGCAGAGTCCCACAAATACTCAGGGGTGGAGTGCCCTCTGCCTCTTCAGTGGCTGACTACATTTAGAAGGGGAAGGAGTTTCACAGCCTGCCCCACATGTGGCCCATACATACACAGCCACCAAACTAGATAAGATGGATGAAGCAAAGAAGTGCAGGCTGACAGGAACCTGATGTAGATCGCTCCTGAGAGACACAGCCAGAATACGGCAAATACAGAGGCAAATGCCAGCAGCAAACCACTGCACTGAGAACGGGACCCCCGTTGAAGGAATCAGAGAAAGGACTGAAAGAGCTTGAAGGGGCTCGAGACCCCATATGTACAATAATGCCAACCAACCAGAGCTTCCAGGGACTAAGCCACTACCTAAAGACTATACATGGACTGACCCTGGACTCTGACCCCATAGGTAGCAATGAATATCCTAGTGAGAGCACCAGTGGAAGGGGAAGCCCTTGGTCCTGCCAAGACTGAACCCAAAGTGAACATGATTGTTGGGGGGAGGTAGGTAATGGGGGGAGCATGGGGAGAGAAACACCCATATAGAAGGGGAGGGGTTAGGGGATGTTGGTGTGGAAACCGGGAAAGGGAATAACATTTGAAATGTAAATAATAAATACCCAATTTAATAAAGACGGGAAAAAAATAAGACGGGGAAGGAGTTGGGAAAACCTGGGGGTGCGCCTAAAATCCCAACACTCGAAAGGCTAAGATAGGAGACTTGTTGGGGGTTCAAGGTTAGAGTGAGGTACAAAGTGGGGTTTGTTTTATTATTTATTTATTTATTTACTTATTATTTACTGCAGTTTTGTGGTTTTATTTAAACACAAAACATCCATGCAGGCCATCTATTCCTCTTCTCACTGCGTAGGCTGGCGCTGGGATTGGTGACTCTGAAGGTCAGCTGTGCTGCTCTCTCTACGATGGCTTTTCGGTTCTTAGAGGACACACCGTGAGCAACCTCAGCCCAGTCAGATTTGTTGTCCACCAGCAGCACTTCCAGCTCCTTGGCATTGTGGACCAGAAACTTCCGGAAGCCGCTAGGCAGCACGTGATTGGCTTTCTTGTTGCCATGGTAACCAATGTTCGGCATCAGGATCTGGCCCTTGAATTTTTCTCTGTACTCTATTGCTGATACCTCTGGGTTTCTGCCAGTTCCTCTTAATTTTGACATATCAGTCTGACTGGAGTGAGAGGAACTTCTTGGTCCTCTTTTTGATGATCTCAGGCTTCACCAGAGGCCAGAGGGCAGCAGTCATGATGCCACAAAATGTGGCAACTGTCTCATTGGTAGTACAGGGGAAGAAGGTGGTTTTAGTTTTATTTTAGAAATTTTTGAGACAGGCCCTTACTACATAGCCCTGGCTAGCTAGGAATTCTGTACATACATCAAGCTAGCCTCAAACTCTTAGAGACCAGCCTGCTTCTGCATCCAGAGTACTGTATTTAAAGGGATGCGCGACCATACTGGGCTTACTGGGTGATTTTTAAGACTCTGGGCTACTGAGTGAGAATTTTGTCTCAAACTAAATAAATGAGCCTGTCATTTGATAAAGTGCTTGCAGTGAACAGAAGGACCTGAGTTTGGATTCTAAGTTTACTCATATAGAAAGTCAAGCGCAGAGGGGCAGACTGTCATTCTGCAGCTGACAGGGGAGGCTGACGGGAGGATCCCTGGGGCTGCCTGGCCAGCCCTTCTAGCCAATCAGTGAAAGGAAAAAACAAAAAAACAAACGGAAAAGCAATTGATGAAGACACCCAATGTTGACCTGGTCTCCACATTCACGTATGTGCATGAACCCTCCCGGCAAATTCTAAAACCCTAAGAGAATTCTTTGGGATTAGCCTGGGTTGTAGCATGTAGTTTCTACTGCCCCCCTTTAAGCTCTAGTCGGACCCTGCTATCAGCCATGCCCAGGTTCCCTTGGGTCCGAGGATGAAACACACACACACAAACACACACACACAGACACACACACACACATGCTCACACATGCTCGTACATGCGCATGCACACACACACTTTATCTTATTTTTAATATGCTTTTAGCTCAATACCCGGGCTTTCCCAAGTCTCCCTCCACTATCGCACCCTTCTTTCCACTCCCATCTCAACGTCGACCTCTAAATCTGCCCTCACTTTAGTTACTCAGTTACCTTTAGTCATAGCTCAGCAGTCCTGCCTCTTCTGTCCAACCATTGGCTGCTAGCATCTTTATGGATCAATCAAGAACCAACTGGGGAACAGGACCTTCAACATTCATTTCCGATCAGAGCATCAGAACCAACCCCTATAGAGGTTATTCTTACCTACATTCAAATAACCAAAGCCCAAAAATAAAATGTGGTTAAGTTGAGGGTTCCAGAGTCTTGTGATCCTTCTCTCTTAGCTGCCAGCTTTAACAACTATTTTATCTTAGGACAGAGATGGAGAGAGGCCCAAGAAACAGGAAAAGCAAGGCGACTGGAAGGGCTTATCAGATATAATGAGTTTGAGTTTTTATCATCAGTAAAGCAGGAGTCTGAATACCAATCGCTACTATGATGCTTTGCAAACAGAAATTGTTGCTTAGAGCCGAAGGAGCCTGGGTCCCCAGTGAGTCTAGGTCAGGGCAGTTAGAGGCTGTTTACTTTGCTAACAATGGCTGAGGGACTGAAAAGAGTAACACAGACTCCCTTTCTATTTGTCTTCAGACCAAAAGCAAACAATAAAAAAAAGCAGATGGGTTTTTATAAGGAGATGAACCACGTCAAAGGCACACACAACTCCCATAGCCTTGTTTTGTTTTGGTTCAAATCTTCCCCTAAGTTTGAAGCTGTCCTGACAGGAGCACAAGATGTTCACCTTGAGAAGCTACACTTCCTGTTGGCTCTTGCAACAGCCCTTCTTTCCCAGAAGATCTAGATCAGCTTTAAACAGTCCATACTCCACTTAGCTACCATTTCCAGAAGGAAACACAAAATGCTTGGAATGGACAAGGGGACGTGGGGTGGGGTCAATCAGTTACCTTCCACCTTAGTTTCTGAGTCAAGGTCTCTCCCTGAACTTGGCGCTCACTGGGTTACCTGAGATGTCCAATAAACATCAGGGATCTCCACGTCTCTGCTTTTCCCAGTGCTGGGTTTGCAGACACTCTCCATTCTTGGGTGTAAGGGATCTGAATCCATGACGTTATATTTTCCAAGACAAGTACTTTGCCAAGTGAGCCATCTCCCCAGCCCCCCAAACTCTGGATTTTAAACCCTATCCTACCTAAAAGAGAATACATTCTTCTAGGTGCTTTTTTTTTTTTTTCTTTTCTATTTTTCGGAGCTGGGGACCGAACCCAGGGCCTTGCGCTTGCTAGGCAAGTGCTTTACCACTGAGCTAAATCCCCAACCCTTCTAGGTGCTTTCTTGAAGTTGGCTAGATTAAGTCAAAATGTCAGCAATCACTCCCATTTACATTCAGGCTTTCTTTTCTTTTCTTGGAGGGAGCAGGATCTCACTGTGTGACCAAGCTGGCCTGACTAGCAATCCTCTAACTCAGCCTGCAGGTTCCTGGAACTGTAGGCATACACCACACACCTGACCTCGGCGTCTGCTTCTCCAGTGTGAGCACTAAAAGTCCCCGTAGCCCAGGGAAGACTAGACAGTCACCTAAGGATGCCCCTCATTGGCAGCCGAACCTTACCCAACAGGCACACCCTAAGTGGGATCGGCACTGTATGTTTTCAAGGGGAATCTGTGTAGCTTCGGTGTAGTTCACAGCCTTTGACTCTGGGCTGTTCCCTCCTAGAACTTCATTTTCTCCGTTACGTGATTCTGTAATTCCCCACCCATCAGACAGGAGGAATGCTGGCAGAACAGAAATCTGCCAACGGGCTTCTGCCTACAGTATATAGGGAACGTTTACATCCCAAAGAGACAACCATCTTTTAAAATAAATGAAAAGAGCTGAGCGGACATTTCTCCAGCAATGTACGAATGACCAATAAGAACATGAGAGGAAGCATCACGTGGTGTCTGTCCTTATGATGTTATCAATCACTATGAAAATGCAAATGAAACAGGTAAACACATATATATCCAAGTATCGGTGGATTATATCCATATTAGTTTATTTCGGGGCAACTAAAGGATGTTAAAGATTTATTTATTTTATGTGAATACACTGTCCCTGTCTTCAGACACACCAGAAGAAGGCATCTGGTCTCATTACTGATGGTTGTGAGCCACCATGTGGTTGCTGGGAATTGAACTCAGGACCTCTGCAAGAGCAGTCAGTGCTCTTAACCACTGAGCCACCTCTCCAGGCCCTAAAGGATGTTAAATAGTGATGATATATTTAGCCTCTTTGTGCCAAGTGAGCGAACCTTTCATCTTTAAATGCCTAGGCATTCCGGTATTCTTTTGTGAGCAACACTTGGGAGCAGTGGTAATTGTTTCTTTTGACAAGCCCTTGTGGCTGTATACCACGGTGGCAAATGCCAGCCTTTGAATGCTCAACAACCAAATGACACCCTAAAGCACACCTGGGTGTGTCACCAACTGGACTCAATGGCCCCAGACTCTTGGCTCCGCTTTTTATAGAGATCCATTTCTTTTTATGGACTGCTAATTTATTTATTGCTTCTTACTATTAGCTGCCTCAGGCTGTGCCTCCCACTTCTGTCTAATTTTCTGCATTCATACAAACATTTGTTCTAACACCTACATCTCTGGTGACATTTTCAATCTGTTGGATCCTAGCACCAACAATCAAGGTTTTTGTTTTGTTTGTGTGTGTGTGTGTGTGTGTGTGTTTGAGACAAGGTTTTGCATAGCCCAAGATAGGTAGTCAAGGATGCCCCTGAACTCTGGATCTTCCAGACTCTATCTCTGAGTGCTGGGATTACAGATGTGTGCCACACTGCCCAGCGCCCTGTTTATGCGATTCTAAGTTTTAGAAGGCTTACCTTTAGAGACAAGTACTCAGTAGAGTAGAGTAGAGTAGAGTACTTGTTCTGCCTGGGTTTGATACTCAGTACGAACATTTACTGTAAGGTTATATAGGCAGGCTCTTTCCAGAACAAAAGCGAACCAAGAGGGCAGGGCAAGGATGTGGGACCTCAGCAGAAAGCTGGATGCCCTATTCTCAGCCCCGCTCTCCTATGCTAATCTGTTCCACTTTGCCCTTAACAGCCGGCCTTTCCGCCCTCTTGTGTAGGTGACGCTTATGTCAACGGTTCCAGATGCCTGTAGAGAACAAAGAGCTGCCTATACCAATCGCCCAAGAGACTCAGACTGGTCAGGCTTGGGGCAGGCTGCCCTCTGTGACCCAATCAGCTGTGGCCAGGGGGATAAGGTCAAACAACAATAAAAAAAATGGCTGCCGGGCCACCCATGGGAAAGGGACAAAACAAGAAAGGGAGGGAAGAAATGGCTTAGCAACTGACATAGAAACCAAATATTCATATTCACTATTTAAACTGTTTTACCTAAAATAAACACACCCTTTGTGAGGTCTTGGGGAGTGCACCCTGTAAGTAAACGAGGGTTCTGGGGCAGCTGTTTTAAGTTACCTACCTTTTGTTTCTCCTCCTGCCTTGACGGTTTACTCCTGACTCCTCCTTCACTATTATTACTAGGCAGATATAACACAATGCCACGACATTTGGTCTCTCAAAAGGTACTACTTGGCAGGTGAGGTGGTAGGTGCCTGTAAACCAGGCACTTGGAAGGCGGAGGCAGAAAGGACACAAGTTATCCTCCACTAGATAGCAAGTTTAAGGCTAGCCTGGGCTACATGAGATCCTGTTGCAAACAAAATATATAACCTTTTTTTTTTTTTTTGGTTCTTTTTTTCGGAGCTGGGGACCGAACCCAGGGCCTTGCGCTTCCTAGGCAAGTGCTCTACCACTGAGCTAAATCCCCAACCCCTATATAACCTTTTTAAAAAGTTATCTTGGGGTTGGGGATTTAGCTCAGTGGTAGAGTGCTTGCCTAGCAAGCGCAAGGCCCTGGGTTCGGTCCCCAGCTCCGAAAAAAAGAAAAAGAAAAAAAAAATAAATAAAAAGTTATCTAGGAGGGTATGGAGATTCCTGCCCTGAAAACACAGGACCTGAGTTTGCTCCCCAGAACACGCATAAAACTAGACGTGGCAGCATATACCTGTAATTCCAGCCCTTGGAAGGTGGAGACAGGTGGATTCTTGGGGCTCACTAAACAGCCAGCTTAGCCAAACTGGCAACCCTTCAGTTGTAGTGGGAAATCTTGTCTCAAACACCCATGTGGGAATCCAGGCAGTGGTGAAGCACGCCTTTAATCGCAGCACTCAGTAGGCAGAGGCAGACGGGGTCTCTGCAAGTTTGAGGCCAGCCTGGTCTACAGAGTTCCAGGACAGCCAGGAATACATACTGAAAACTCTTGTTTAGAAAAAATCTCTCTGGCTTCTACAAGTACATACTTGTACTGGCATAAACACAAACATAGCATGTACGTACGTACGTACGCACGCGCGCGCGCACACACACACACACACACACACACACACACACACACACACACACACACACACACACACCCACCCTGCCCCAGAACTTGTGATCCTCCTGCCTGGACTCCCAAGAGCTGGCGTTACAGGCCTACACTACAGTACCATGCTCGACCATGGGTCTTGACAGAAGCTTCTCCATTCATTTCATGGGAGACAATTAGGTTATCTTCTTCCTGTTTTTTTTTTTAAGATTTATTCATTTATTATATATAAGTACACTGTAGCTGTCTTCAGATACACCAGAAGAGGGGATCAGATCTCTTTACAGATGGTTGTGAGCCACCATGTGGTTGCTGGGAATTGAACTCAGGACCTCTGGAAGAGTAGTCAGTGCTCTTAACCGCTGAGCCATCTCTCCAGCCCTTCTTCCTGGTTTTTTATAAGTGCTGCTATGAATATTCCTATGAGGTTTTGTGGAAACAATCTCTTTTTTAAATCCCTGTAGCATAGGGTGTGGTGTCTGTAATCCCAGGGCTTAGGAGGCTCCAGGAGGAAGGAAACTGCAAATCCCAGGCTAGTGTGGGCTGCAGCGTGAGATGCCAGGACCCGCTCTTCTGCCACCACCGCCAGATCCCTTCTGCTCTGCATGCAACCGGTCCACCCAGCCAAGTCTTTCACATCTGTCTCCAGGGTCTAGCCTTGGAAATGGATGGAACTATGAAAGAGATGATACTGAGGGGTGCTAGAGAGATGGCTCAGTGGTTAAGAGCACTGACTGCTCTTCCAGAGGTCCTGAGTTCAATTCCCAGCATCCACATGGTGGCTCACAACCATCTGTCACCATCGTTGTTTCAAAATGACAAAATCTCTCTGAAATACATACTCAGGACTGGATTTGATGGATCGAGAGTGGGAATTCAGTGTTCACCACTGAATCACACCTCCGGGCATCCATTCTTAAATTATTTATTCAGTGGGTGTGGGCAGTGTGTTAGCATGTTATATCCTCACACCAAGTGCTTGCCTGGTGCCCAAGGAAGGAACAAACCCCCTGGGACTAGAGGTACGGTCCATCTTTAAAAAAACAAAAACAACTAGGAAGCGCAAGGCCCTGGGTTCGGTCCCCAGCTCCGAAAAAAAAACCAAAAAAACAAAAAACAAAAACAAAACACTAGATTTTATCGTGTGTAGGAGTGTTTTGCCTGTGTGTATGTATGTGTACCTCAGGTATGCCTGGTGCCCACTGAGGGGGAAAGACGATGCCAGATCCAATGAGACTGGAGTCACACAGGTGGTCTCGAGCCTCCGTGCGGTGCTGAGAGTCAAACCCGTCAGCACTCTTATTTGCTGAGCCAACTCTACAGCCTGAAAGCCTATCTTTTTTACAAAGCGTTGCGAGTGGGGACGAAGTGCTATTTCAATGTGACCGTGTACCTTCTTTGTTTCTCTAACGACTAATCACACTGTGTACCTTTTCGGAGTCCTTCCTAACCATGTAACCCTGGCGGGACTCCAGCTTGTAACGCAGCCAAAGATGATCCTCAACTCCTGGTCCTGCTCCACCTTCCAAGCGCTGAGACTACAGGCGTGCGCCTGGGTGGGAGAAGGCTTGTTCGACTTTCTATTGCCTGTTTTTATATCGTGTAACCGTTTTAAGTAACAGTACTTGGAATATTCCAGGTTCTGAGCTTTTATGAGAGGTGCGCTTCCTCTGTTTTATGAGATCTTTATACTGACTTGCCTCTTTTGAGGCCAAAACTGTAAATCGTGACAAAGTACAGGTACGTTTTTTCCCTTTTTTGTTTTCTGTGCTTTTGTTTTATCTTTTAAAAAAGGGGGGAAAATCGTAGGGGGCTGGAGAGATGGCTCAGTGGTTAAGAGCACTGACTGCTCTTCCAGAGGTCCTGAGTTCAATTCCCAGCAACCACATGGTGGCTCACAACCATCTGTAATGCTCATATAAAAATAAATAAATAAATCTTTAAAAAAAAGGGGGGGGGGAATCGTTTCATAATTCAAGGTTCAAAGTTCTGTACCTAGGTCTTTATTGAAGAGGTTTGAGCTCAGATATTTGTGCCCTTTGTGGCTGTTAGATTTAATTTTATATAACATAACATAGGAGCAGGCATTCAACTTCCGTCTTTTGCAAGAGGCTGTCCTCTGGCTCGAGTCATCTGTTGAAGCCTACTCTTTCCTCCTTGGATTGTGCTGGCATCCTTACTGAAAAACTCTTACTAAAAAATCCCTGAGTTGCTCAATACCAACCACGCTCAGTCAAGCACATGACAGACAGAAAAAGCAACTGAGCGCGATTAAAATCTAAGATTCGGGGGCTGAAGAAATGGCTCGGGGGGTTAAGATGACACGCTGTCCATGCTGAGGACCAAGGTTCACTTCAAGCACTCAGGTCAGGTGGTCCACAAACAGCGCTGCAGCTCCAAGGGATCTGACGTCTTCTCCTGGCCTCTGTGGGAGAACGCACGAAGCCCTCCCAATAAAGGGCTGGGGAGGTGGCTTGGTGGTTAGGAGTGTACTGCTCTTCCAGAGAGCATTGTGGTTTTTGCTTATTGTGTAAAGATTATCCCTGTATTATTCAAATGCTCTTCCCTCTGCTCTTATCTCTGTTGCAGTCTGGACGTGGCACTGTAAATGCTTATTCTAAGATTCTCCATCTTGGTTCTTCTTCCCCCCCCCCCCCTTTACAAAACCTTTGTCCCCGCCTTACTTTTTACTGTCCAATTACAGGCCTCGCCTGAACTTGTGCCGGCCCTCACCTGTATATAGACATCAACTTACATCCTCCCGTCTCAAGTGTGTGTAAACATTCCTCTCCATTTATTCTCTTATCTGTCAATAAAAGCTGATCAACCAATAAAAACTGAGTAAAGAATAGGGCTGGGCTTCTGTCAGTGGGTAAGGGTGGTGTGGGGAGGGAGGAGGGGGAGGAGGGAGGCAAGGAGTAATCACCACCTGGAGAGGGTCCAGGAGATACCATGAGAACAGCTTGAAGCAGAGAGAGCCAGACCAATACTAAAAATCCAAGTATCTGGGGGATTTTGGCTGGGAGACAGGCAGCTTATCTTAGAGAATCAGAACGGATCAAGAACTGCTTAGATACTGTGCTGCAAAGCCTATTAAATAAATCTAATAGTTTCCGTCTCATTTGAGAGCTGGCTAGGATAGAGAAGAAAACCTTAACATTTGTAAAAATGGCTCATGACACACATCAGGTAGCTTACGACTGCCCACAACTCCAGTTCCACGGGATCCAGTGTCCCCCGGCACATGTGTCATACGCACACAAGTACCCGTAACAGGAAATAAGTCCTTTAAAAATGAATACATGATTTTTTTTAAAGATATCACAAAATAAGAAGCAGTCAGGGCTGGCAATGTAACTCCAGAGCCTTTGTCTTGCATATGAAAACGCAGAATGATTTCGAGAGGAATTAAGGAAATGTCACGTGGCTTATTCTTGTGTCTCAGAATTTTTGTAAACAATGTATTAGGAGGGGGCGGGCACATACCATGGCACATGTGGAAGACAGTCATGCAAGTTCTTCTTCCACCACGGGGGTCCTAGGGATTAAACTCAGGTTGTGAAGTTTGGCAGTATCTATGCCTACTCACTGACTGTAGAGGGAAACAGGGTCTCACTCTATACTTAGAACTCGGTATACAGACCAGGCTGGTTTTGAACTTGTGCCGATCCTCCCAGCTCTGCTTTCGGACTGCTGGGATTAGAGACGCCATACCAGGATGGTATGTTTTTAAGACTAAGCCATAGATTAAAACTTATAATCATTCAAATCGCATGATGAGTCTCTGGTAACACAGCGCTATGATTTGTGTGTGAAGAGTTCTCCTAAAGCCTTCATGTGTCGAAGGGTTCTTCCCCACACGGGAGATAGAACACTGAGAGAGGACTGGATTCTGGGAGCGATATGAGCGAATCATAACGTTGGGAGATGGTACAAAGGAGGGGAAGGCAGTTGGAGTAATTAATTCACTGGGAGCTGGTGTTGGAAAGACACGTCTTGTTCCCATGCCTTTCCGTAAGGTCAACTCCACCACGCTCGCTCAGATCAGAGGAGCCAACTCTGATGGAAGCCTCTGAAACCATGAGCCTAGATGCATCTTCCTCCCCTTTGTTTCCTCTCAGGTTTCCGACACAGTGACCAAAAGCTGAAGCGAACACATATGGAATAAAAGATTTGGAAAAATGAAAAGAACCGTGAGGAGTCTGATTAGAACCTAAAATCTCACGGATGTGACCTGCTAGATTTATACTGCACAGGGCTGAGACGCTCTCCTCCTATGCTCACTGGTGTAAGGAAGATACCTATTAACACTTCTTGGTTGTATCTGTTACACTAAATATATAACACCTAAAAAAACACGGCTCAAGGGAATGGATGTATGTGACACGTAACACTGTCAACTCAAGTCACTCACTGGCTTGAATTTTTCCAGTTCTCCCTAAGCTTGTGATGAGATATCCTCAGTGGCAAGATGGCTTCAAGGACACCTACCATGCTCTGGCTGTTTCTTTTTCTCAGAAGCAACTAAGTTATCGGACTTGGGGCAGGGACACCACCTGACTTCAGTTCTAGGAGGGATACATGGTGGCGTGTGTGGCTGACTACTACAGACATCCCTTGACAGGTTCTCTACGAATGTAACTCTTACCCAAGTTCCCCTGGGGCACGGCTTGTTCTGCATCCAAACTGCTGAGGTGTCCTTTGCAACAGGGAGGAACCCATCTGCCTCTCAAGTCCTAGGCCTGAGGGGGTCATTACCCTTGTTACTCTCGAGCTGACCCTGCTCCCTGGACCCCTGCCCCTGAGGTAATTCGTCCCTTAGGGCTAAGGCACTCTGGGTTGTTAGTCTTGCCCCTTGAGGGGGTCACGGGTCGGGGCGTCACCCCGGGGTGGCGGAGGGGGAGGAGACGCGATCCTCAGGCTTCGCACCGCCTATTTCCGGGCGTCGCCGCGAGCCTGCCCGAGCTGCTGGGCGGAGCTGCGGCCCGGAGCCGGCGGTGGCGAGGGGACCCACAGTGGCCAAGGCGCGGAGCGGTCGGCGGAGCCATGGCGGGCTGCTGCTCCGTGCTCGGGTCCTTCCTGTTCGAGTACGACACGCCGCGCATCGTGCTCATCCGCAGCCGTAAAGTGGGGCTCATGAACCGCGCGGTGCAGCTGCTCATCCTGGCTTACGTCATCGGGTGAGCGGGCCTGGGGAGGGGCCGCGGCTAGGGGAACCCAGACTGCCGGAGACCTGGCAGCGCCCCCTGGCTCGCCCTCGGAGCCCGGGGCACCCGCTGAACCGGCCAAGCCCCTCCTCCTCCTCCCCAAGTTCAAGGGGCAGCGACACGCCCTCGCCGGGCTCTAGCCACCTGGAACCGGCTTTTGAACGGGACACTGGGGACAACTGGAGGTCCTACGTGCTGAACCTTGTTTTAGCTAGACCGTCACCCCATCTTTCTTGCACCCTTACCTTCCGACTTGCTCCATGATGCTCTTTGACTTGGTGGAGGGACTGCGCAGGGAGGGCTGAACTCTTAACGCCACAGTCTTCCCTTCGCTTCCAAGGCTCGTGATTTTCATTCGGTACTTTCTGGGTCTGTGGTTTCGGTTCCTTTAAGAAGCGTCTGATAACCCAGGACCCTTGAGATGTCACACTTCCCAAACGTGTCCTAAGGAGTCACTCACTTCCTTTGCCTTGTTGAATTGGTTGGGAATAGGAGTACCTGCCTGATTTTGATTCTAAACTCTGCTCCCCGAATACTGTTTATATATACCTCCCACCACTTGGCATTATTAAATGGTTAATTTTAATTGGACGCACCTGTAAGAATTTAATACACCCCAGGAGAGGTGGTGAACGCTACCTTGCCTCCGGGGCCCAATTTCAAGGTATTCAAGTGTCAACAGCTGCTAGCGTGACAGGTGGATCTGTTTTCTTACTCTTTCTAAAGGGCCTAAAAGCACGGGTCCCTAAACTACACATTGGAATCACCTAGGAATCCACAGAAAATATAGATTGCCCGTTCACAAGCTGACACAGAGGGCTTACCAACCTCAGTGCCGGACCACACTCACCTGAGAAATTTTTGTGTGACCTTGGGTAGATGAATTAGGTACACAGGTGGTTGGAGAGGCCGCTCAGTGGTTAAGAATGCCTAAGACACAGCCTTTAATCCTAGGACTGGGGTGGGAGAGGCGGCGGATATCTGTGAGTTCAAAGCCAGCCTGGTCTACCAGAATTACATAGTGTCTCAGATAAATAACAAGCCAGCAGGTCTCCTGCTTGGTGTGAGGTCTGGAATCTGTTCAGACCGCCTTAGGGCATTCGCAAGAGTGCAGGTTTCCCTCACAAGGTTGCAGGTTCCAGCATATGGAAGCAGTAGACACTAGGTAAAATTTGCTGAAGCCGGGTTTCGGTAACCAATAAGTCTGCAGTCCCAGCATTTATGGGCCTTGAGGCAGAAAGATGTTGAGTTTAAAGCTAGCCTGGCCTACATGAGATCCTGTCTCCAAACAAGTCCTCTGTAGATAAAGTGTCTTTTTTTTTTTTTTTTCTTTTTTCTCGGAGCTGGGGCCCGAACTCAGGGCCTTGTGCTTGCTAGTCAAGCGCTCTACCACTGAGCCAAATCCCCAACCCCGATAAAGTGAGTCTTAAGATGAGGCCTTGGAGGATTTATTCAGTCGCCGGTACCTGAAACACCTGGACAGTCAGTCTGGACTTGTTAAGTGTCTGAGGGAGTAGTTTCCAGGGTTCAGGATGAACTCTCAAGTAGTGAGATATGCAGCTAGCCAACTCGGATTGGAAGTATCTAGAATCAGGAGCTCTCGGCTTTTGCTCTTCTGGGCTAATCTGTTCACTGATGAGAGTCTGTGGCTGTTGTCATTTTAAGAGGGCCATGTGCAGCCACTGAGTGCTTAAGCTATCTCAATTAAAATGCACTCAAGCTAAAAACAAACAAACAAAACCCCACTAGGTTTTGAAGGTATTTCCAATATAGTAAACCAAGAAAGTTAAATATCAGTACTTCTCCCACTGGGGTACCAAGAGCCTTTTGCATACCAGACTAGCTTTGTGCTAATGTTTAAATGCTGCCTTGGTTTTTGATTACGTATCTGTGTATGAGTGAGGGAACATGCCACATGTGGAGGCCAGAGAACAACTTTTAGGAGTCAGTTTCCCCCTTCCATTGTAGGTTCCGGGGATGGAATTCAGGTCCTTAGACCTGCACAGTGATCACTTTTACCCGATGAAACCACCCCACCAGCCTGTATTGTGAGGAGGTTGTGGGGCCTGGGTTGGACAGGCTCATGTAGCCCAGGCTATCCTACACTGGACTCCCAATCCTGCCTCCACCTCCCAAGTGCAGGATTATGGGTGTACACTACTGAGTCTATTCCACTCTGATACTTTAGAAGTTGATGTCTCAGAGTGGCGGAGGCACAAGTCTTTAATCCCATCGCCTGGGGAGACAGAGGAAGGTAGATCTCTTGAGTTTGAGGCTAGCCGGTTCTACAGAATGAGTTTTGGGACAGTCAGGGCTACCCAGAGAAATTCTGCCCCCAGCCCGGAAAAATTCTATATTGGAGCACATAAAAATGTCATTAATTGTTCTCTTCCCTTTCTTTTCTTTAAAGACAAGATCTGTAATTCTCTGGCCAGTAACATGATATGAGTTCTAGGCTGGTCTAGAACTGAGATTAGAAGCATTCACTGGCACACCTGGCTTGCATTCTGTTTCCAATCGTGGACTCTTGCCGTGGAACTACCCTCCCTACCCTACCCTACTGTATTCCATTTCTGTTGGGCAGCATAGTGGTAGTAGGGTCTCCTTACACAGAAGCGCCTGTCCCGATCGATCATCTCTAAATCAATAGTGCTTTCACTTTTACCCATCTTCACTACGACCAACATTGACTCATGGTATAAATTCAGGACTTGTTTTTTTGTTGTTGTTGTTGTTTTGTTTTGTTTTCCTTTTTTCTGGAGCTGGGGACCGAACCCAGGGCCTTGCGCTTGCTAGGCAAGCGCTCTACCACTGAGCTAAATCCCCAACCCCTCAGGACTTGGTTTTAAGCTTTTAGCTTTTAGCTTTTGTTGTTTTGAGACAGAGCCCAGCTCTGCAGCCTGGGTAACCCTGCACTCACTAAGTAATCCAGGCTGGCCAAGGAATCCGCAAAGTGAGTTTTATGCCTTAGCCTCCTGAGTGCTGGGCAACTCATCACACCCTGGCCTTTGTTAACTTCCTGGCTTCATTAATCTTGGTGAAAAGTGTGACCTCTTTCTGCATGAAGCGAGTCTCCTCAGAATTCCCTGTGATCTTCTTCACGTGACGAGCAAATAACTAAGCCTGTGGTGATGGCATCTCTCCCCTTCCTGATTCAGCACCTCGGTGTACGGAGTCAGGAAACCCGAAGGCTTTCGGCCCTCACCTCTCCACCAGAGTGGATTACAGGGAAGCACTGGTGCTGTTGGCTTCCTGGAAGCCCCGTAGGAGAGGGCTCCGTGGGAGAGAAACCATCTTTAGGATGGGCAGAGGATCGAGGATCAAACAAACCCAGGAGAAAGTAACCCAAGAGCCAGGCAGTAGGGGTGCACACCTTTAGTCCCAGTACTGAGGATGCAGAGGCCAACAGATCTCTGATTGGAAGCCAGCCTGGTCTACAGAGTAGGTTGCAAGGCAGCCAGGGCTACAAAGAGAAACTCGATCTTGAGAGAGAGAGAGAGAGAGAGAGAGAGAGAGAGAGAGAGAGAGAGAAGGTAACCGAGTTCCTATTTCTGAAGTCGCTCGAGGTGTATCTGGAGTAACAGACTGGTGTTCTGTAGCAATGTGACGGCAGCTTGGCAGTGTTCAGACTGCCCGGCAGTGCTTAAGATAACTGCTCTCGTCTTATTAACTTATCTCCCTGAAACCCTGTAAAGTTCTGTTATCCTTCAGTGTAAAGGCAGGACAAGCTGAGGTGCGGAGCAATTAAGTGACCCAGTGACCCCGTCACACAGACAGATGCCTTCAGGTGTGTAGTTAACTCAGCCCAGGGGCAATGCCCTTCCTTTAGAAGGAAGGAGCAGGAGATGACCAGAATCCCTGGGGGGAAAAGATGGGACTGTAAAAAGTTTCCCCGGGGGTTGGGGATTTAGCTCAGTGGTAGTGCACTTGCTTAGCAAGCGCAAGGCCCTGGGTTTGGTCCCCAGCTCTGAAAAAAAAAAATAAATAAATAAATAAAAAGTTTCCCCGAGGGGCTGAGGGGAGAGCTCAGACAGTGAAGTACTCAATGCACAAAGCTGGCCGACCAGAGTTTGATCCCCAGAATGAGGTGCTGAATCACACGCCTGTAATCCCAGCCCTGGGGAGGCAGACACAGCTAGGACCCTGGGACTCAATGGCTTAGCCTAATCATCCAGCCCCAGTTAGATCCTGTCTCAAAGAGACAAGGTGGAAGGAAGCCAGCCGTGGCGGCAGCACGTGTCCTTAATCCCAGCACTCAGGAGGCAGAAGCAGGTGAATTTTAGGGAGTTCAAGGCCAGCCTGGGCTACATAGTGAATACCATCATAGTCCACACAGCAAGACTGTGTCTGAAAAAGTGCTTGCTAGACTGATGTAGAAGTGCACGCCTTTAGTCCCGGTAATCGGAAGGCAGAGGCAGGCAAATCTTTGTGAGTTCGAGGCCAGCCTGGTTTACAGAGGACAGCCAGGGCTACTCAGAGAAACCCTGTCTAAAAACAAAACAAAACAACAACAAAAAAAAACCAAACAAACAAACAAAAAAAAAAACCAAAGTGACGATATCACAAGCCCAACAACTTGAATCTGGTCCCCAGAATTTGCGAGGGAGAAAATCAACTTCTAAAAGTTGTCGTCTGACTTTGACACGGGAGCCGCACCCACCCACAAATACCCACACACCATACACCAACCAACAGCTGGGTAGAGCAGCTCACCCTACAGTCCCAGCACTTGGGAGTCTGAGGTGGGAGGATTGCTACCTCAGAGTCTGAGTCTACCCTGAGCCTCAAAGCCGGTACCCAATCAGCCAGGGCTACGTAGCAAAAGCCTGTCTTAAACACCCAAAGTTGCCTCAAAGATAAGGTTCTCTTGACTGGAGACAATAGTGTCTCAGAGGATTTTCTGGCTTGGGTTCAAATCCCTCCCCTGCCGCTTCCTAGCGATATGACCATAGGAGCGCTTGGCTTAGACATTCTTTGTCCCTGCTCCTATCTATACATTGTGGGTAAGAACAATGCTATGTGCCCCATAAAGTGGTTGGGACTAAGTGACCTACTGTGTGCAAATCAAGTGGAAACTATTGTTCTGATAACCTACTTTTGGTGAGTCCCATAGATCAGAGTGTTTAGAGGCTCTTCAGACATCCAGGAATAGAGGTAACGTTCACTCTGTATCTCCTGGATACTCGACGACTGGGCTCGCCAACCCCGGCCTTCATTTCCCACAAATAACCAGTGGGACTACTACGCCTGTTCACGGTAGCAGAGTGTAGACGTTGGGTAGCTTTTTCCAGTCACATAGTCGGTAAATGCCACACCTCAGTCCTGTGGCTATCGGAGACTCCCCGGTGCCAGTTCGAATTTACCGTCCCTATGACCTACTGTCTTTCACAGGTGGGTGTTCGTGTGGGAAAAGGGCTACCAGGAAACGGACTCCGTGGTCAGCTCGGTGACGACCAAAGCCAAAGGTGTGGCTGTGACCAACACCTCTCAGCTTGGATTCCGGATCTGGGACGTGGCGGACTATGTGATTCCAGCTCAGGTATGGCTTGGCGTGACATCTGTGCGCAGGAAGCCCTTTGCTGACTTTGTCCACATACAGTGAGTGGCCCCAGTTCGCCACCTCCGGGCCCAGGCTGTTTTAGCCCAAGCAGGCAATACAGTCACCAGATCTCCCTGGGATGTCATTTCTTCCACAGAACCCTTGAGAGCTCTAGAGAGAGCTCTGTAGTATGGCTGGCTCCAACCCAATACTCTGTCTTTCCCACACCTTCATGTCTCCAAGCTCTTGAGAGTAAGGTCTCTTTTTTCTAGCGCCAGAGGCCTCACACATGCTAGCCAAGCGCTCTACTGCTGAGTAGATCTCCAGCCCAAAAGCTGCAGGTTAAACATTGACTCGGCTATGAGCCACTTGGCCAGGCCCCGCCCTCCAGTCTCCTTCCACACAGCTGGTGTGCTGGCAGCTGATGGGCTGGCTTGGTGTGTTTGGTGGCCACATTGCGTGAGCTATGAGCACTTGGCTTGGAGCTAGGAAAGGGAAAGCAAGGACTTCAAGCTAGTCTCTTCCAAAGGACCTGGGTTCAGTTTTCAGCACCTCTGTGGTGGCTCACAACCATTGGCAGTTCCCCAGTTCTAGGGGATCTGATGGCCTCTTCTGACTTCTGCTGATACCGTTATGTTACTGGCTCCCAGACTCTTCTCTAGAGTCTTTTGGTATTTATTTGTTTTCGAATGTCTCACTATGCTTGCCCTGATCTGATGAACCCAGAACTTACTGTGTAAACAGATCGGCCTTGAACTCACAGATCCTTCTGGCTCAGGTTCCTGCTCTAATTAAAGGCACACACACCACCACACCCAGCCTTTAGCATGCTCCCCCTCCCAACCCCCTCCTCCGGCCAAGGAGGGGAACCCAGGGCCTTGCACTTGCTAGGCGATCACCCTACCACTGAGCTAAATCCCCAACCCCTTTGGCATGAACAAGTGCCTGTGTGTATACCTGCAGTGTAGCACGTGTGTGCAATGCCAGCAGAAGTCAGAAGATGGCGTCAGATCCCCCTGGAAGTGGGGTTGCAGGATAGTTGTGAGCTGCCTGGTAGGCGCTGGGAACTGGATCCAGGTTCTCTAGAGGAGCAGCCAGTGCTCTTAGCCGCAGAGGCATCTCTCCAGCCCCTACTACTCTTCTCTATGTGTGGAATTGGACATAGATTCCAGGGCCTTGTGACTGCTAGGCTAGTAGTCTACCACCTACCCTCCCCGGTATGTTTTCGAGGTCTGCGTAAGCAGCGAGCGTGTATCAGCATCTTAGCACGCTTATGGCCAAAGGCTAATTCCATTGAATGGATAGAACACAGTTAGTTTTTTTTTTTTTTTTTTTTTTTTCCAGAGCTGGGGTCCGAACCCAGGGCCTTGCGCTTCCTAGGTAAGCGCTCTACCACTGAGCTAAATCCCCAGCCCCCGAACACAGTTAGTTTTCCAGACGCTTTAGGCCTTTGGCTTGTTTCTACCTTTCGCCTGTTGTGGAAGTGCTGTTAGTAACATTTTTGTGCAGCTGTCTGTTTCGGGTGCTTTTTTTACTCCCTGTTTTATCTCTATGTTATAAACCTCCATGGAGGTTGACCAAGGGACCATAGATTTGTTTTTTAAATTGTGTTCTTAAAATAATAAGTAATGTTATTAATAATATTTAATTATTAATAATAAAATCAATGTTATTATTGTTACTATTTTAGATGTTTGAGAGTTTTGCTTAGATAGGTCAGAAGAGGGCAATCAGATCCCCTGGAACTGAAGTTGCAGATGCTTTCGAGCCACCTGGGGTGGGTGCGAGGAACTGAACTTGTATTCTCTGCAGAAGCATCCGTTGTCCTTAACCTCAGAGCCCCCTCTCCGTCTCCTTCAATTACATTCTTAAGGAAATTTCTGGACAGATTTCTTGGTGCACACCTGTAATCCCAGCCCTTGGGAGGTGGAGACAGGAGGATCAGGAGATCAAGAGCAGCTTGGGCTATATACAGTTGGAGGCCACCCTGGGCTACGTGAGACCCTGTCTCAGTCGCCCCTCCTCCACACAAAAAAGGACTTACTTTCTTTCTTCTTTCTTTCTTTCTTTCTTTCTTTCTTTCTTTCTTTCTTCCTTCCTTCCTTCCTTCCTTCTTTCTTTCTTTCTTACTTTCTTTCTTTCATGTCCTCTTGACTTCTAGCTTTCTGATTTTTTAATTCTCAAATGCTTTCCTTGTTTTAGGTATATCTTATTTGATTTTATGTGTATAGGTGTTTTGCCTTGCATGTATATCTGCACACCTCTTTTGTGCCTGGTGCCTGTGGAGGCCAGAAAAAGGTGGCAGGTTCCTTGGAACTAGAGTCATTGACCCTCGTGAGCCACCATCCAGATGCCGGGAATCGAACTCTAGAAGAGCGGCCAGTGCCCTTAACCACGGAGCGATCACTCCAGCCCCATCTGCCTTCCTTCTCGGCCCCACTCACCTCTTCTTAGGGAGACTCAATAGGGTTCCCTCCTCCCCACAGGAGGAAAACTCCCTCTTCATTATGACCAACATGATTGTCACCGTGAACCAGACACAGAGCACCTGTCCAGAGGTAGGTGGCTCTTTGGGAAAGCCCCTCGGTGCTCCAGACCGGCGACTGCTCGTGGCAAAGTGTGTGCAGGCCACATGGAACCTGTCTGTGTCCATCCCTTTTCCAGATTCCTGATAAGACCAGCATTTGTAATTCAGACGCCGACTGCACTCCTGGCTCCGTGGACACCCACAGCAGTGGTAGGGATGAGTAGCTCGTGCAGCTGGGACATCTCGGCCGATGCTGGACCAGGGGAAAGTCACACTTCCTGTGGCGCATCTGCAATAGAGAAATTGCAGAAATAAGACTCTGCCCCACCCACTTCCCCACCCCGGGACACAGCTCAACGGTAGAGAGCACAGGCTTGGCTAAGACGAGCCCCTCCCCCACTCCGTGAACCTAGGGGAGCCTGCTGTGAGAGCAGTCCCAGGGGCCTTCTTAGCCTTCCCTGTGTTGCGCCCCTCTCTGTGACTCCGTGTCACTTTGGCAGCTCTGTGGCCAGCCCTGAGGCAGCCCCTCTTGTTCCACTTCCATTTTGAGACATGGTCTAAATCCTCTAACTTACTAAAGATGGCTGCCCAGGATCCTCTGGGTCGCCTAGTGTACCACACAGGGATAGAAGATGGGCGACAAGACTCCCATGCCCCCGGACCTGCCCTCTCTTCACAGGAGTTGCGACTGGAAGATGTGTTCCTTTCAATGAGTCTGTGAAGACCTGTGAGGTGGCTGCATGGTGCCCGGTGGAGAACGACGTTGGCGTGCCAACGTGAGTCCTACCCAAGGCTCCCCAACCTTGGTTTTCAGCCTGGAGGGAGGTGACAGGGTGAGGTGAGCCTTTGTGCTGAATTCTGTGTGCACTCTTGTCCCGAGTGGGGCTGTTCTACCCCGAGAGAGTGGTTGTCAACCACAGAGCGAGATGACCACAAGGGTTTGTCACTTGCGATAAGGCTGCAGGTGGCTTACGTGTGCTGGAGCACTGTCCGTTGCAAATAGCCGACAGGAAACAGTTCTCCAGTTTTGGTCTTTTTTCCCCCCTTTATTTTTTCCTTGGGGTGGGGGTGGGGTTCTTTTTTGTGACACAGGGTTTCTCTGTGTAGCCCTGGTTGTCCTTGAACTCACTCTGTAGACCAGGCTGGGTTCGAATTCAGAGATCTGCCTGCCTCTGCCTCCCAAGTGCTGGGGTGAAAGATGTGCACCACCATTCCGCTGGTCTATTTTTTTTTTTTAAAAGAGCCTCATTATATACCCTGGGATGGCTTTGAAATTTTTAAAATAATTTTTAATTATATCTGTGTGTGTATACATAACGAGGTTTGGAAAATAACTTGCGAGTCGTCTCTCTCTTCCTGCCATTTCGGACCAGGAATGGAAGTCCAATCCTTTGGCTTTACAGCCCTTTACTTTGCCCCCTGAGCAGTGTCAGCAGCCAAGCCCTGAACTCTTGATCTCCTGCCTCCGCTTTCTAAGTATTGGGAATACCGGCATAAGCTATCATAACCTGGCTTGGGGTGTCTCAGGCACCGTGCTCACATACACCCAACCCCAACCCCCACACACACATCCAGCGCATGTCAGTTAGTCCATCTAACAGAAAAGACTGAGCTGGGCTACATCCGGGGATCACAGAGGACCAGGTTCCTTCTGCCTCTGCCTTCCTCAGGGTGGCTTCTTCTGCAGCCCTGGGCTTATGTCTCCCATCCTGTTTGTGCAGCCTGGACGTGTCCATCACTGTGTCACCCGTGACTCTTCTCAACCCATAATCATGGCCTTTGCTTCTTAGCTTGGACTTGGGTCACATATCTGCCTCTGGAGCTGGGTCCACCATCAATACCGCCCAAAAAGTACAGCCTGAGGCGGGGGCAGGCGTAGCTTGCAAAGGAAACTGGGGGCCCTGTTGCCAAGGGAATGAGGTGGTGAAATCACAAAAGCTACATCATAAACAACAGAGGTTCCAGGGGCCCTGGGCACCATCTTCCCAGTCACTTCAGTGCTTGGCACGGGTGGAGGCAGAGGCTGCAAGTAGAGACCTGCATGTAGCCTGGGTTTCTGTGGTGTTCCGTCCTGTGGGAGACCTGAGGAGCAGGAAGCTGTGGCCGCTCAGCCTAGATGTGCTGTCCCTGGGGGAACCCTGTCAGCTCAGGCACAGGGGAAGCAGCAAAAGGAGAGGGATCCTGGGGTTTGGGTCCTGGAAAGGATCTTTGAGAACTGGAGTGTCCAACGCTGGGGCCACTGGCCACTGGCCACTGTTGAGGTTTTTTTAAGATACCGGGTCTAAAGTAACGTGTACCATTGATGTGACATGTTGTGGCTTCTGAAAACTACGACCGAGACAAATGGCCTAAGATCTGGTTAACATTTTATGTTGGCCACATAATTTATTCCAAGTCCTGTGACATGTTGGGATAGTATATACTAAATGTCACTTCTCTTTTACATTTAAAATTTCTTTTTTTAAAAAAGATTTATTTATTTATTTTATGTACAGCATTCTGCCTGCATATGTGACTGCAGGCCAGAAGAGGGCATCAGATCCCATTACAGATGGTTGTAAGCCACCATGTGGTTGCTGGGAATTGAACTCAGGACCTCTGGAAGAGCAGTCAGTGCTCTTAACCACTGAGCCATCTCTCCAGCCCACATTTAAAATTTCTTAAAGAGGCTGGGCATGACGGTGCATGCCTTTAATCCCGGCACTCAGGAGGTAGATTTCTTGTGAATTTGAGGCTGGCCTGGTCTGTGTAGTGAGTTCCAGGACAGCCAGGGCTATGTAAAGACACCTTCCCTCAAAACCACAAATTAATTAGTTAATTATATTTCTTCAAGATTCTTTTTAAAAATTACATGTGTATATCTATCAAGTGCCTGCAGTACCCAGATCTGGAGTTAAAAGCAGCTGCGGGGGGCTGGGGATTTAGCTCAGTGGTAGGGCGCTTGCCTAGGAAGCGCAAGGCCCTGGGTTCGATCCCCAGCTCCGAAAAAAAAGAACCAAAAAAAAAAAAAAAAAAAAAGCAGCTGCAGTCTGCCTGACCTCAGGTGAAAGAGCCCCTAACCACTGAGCCGTCTCTTGAAGGCTTGCTTTTGTTATTGTTCCCCACACACACACAACGCACACGCACACCCGTGCGCACACACACACACAGGAATGCACACACACGCACACAAGCATGCACACATGCACAGACGTACACACACACACATGTGCGCGCACGCACACACACACAAATATAACCTGGTCCGCCAGGCCAGTAAGGTGGCTCAGCAGAAAAGGCCACTTGCAGCTGAGCCGAGTTCTAGCCCTAGAACGCACATGGTTGAAGGAGAGAACCAGCTTGCACTGGTCGTCTGATCTCTATGCATGAACACAGGGTTAATTTTTTGTGTAAATGTGGCCTCCAGAAAACTTGAAGTGTGGTGTAGAAACAGCCATGGTGGTGCGTGCCAGGGATTCCAGCACTCAGGAAGCTTAGGCAGCGGGGTGGCAAGTCCAAGACCAGTCTGGGTGATCTATGGAGACTCCATCCAAAGAAATAAGAAATCACACTGGGTGGTGATGGCGCACGCCGTTAACTCCAGCACTCAGGCATCAAGGGCAGATGGGATCTCTATGAGTTTGGGGCCAGCCTGGTCTACAGAGTTCCAGGACAGCCAGGACTACACAGTGAAACCCTGTCTCCAAAAATCTAAACACTGGAAAGAGAAGAAATCACATGGCTAAAGTTGTGTTTGATAATGTATTTAGACCAGACAGCACTGTTTCAGGTCTGAGAATTCACACGAAAAGGTGGTGCCTGTGGCACAGGCTTCTGAGCCTCCTGCTGTAGAGGTGTGCTTGGGGTTCACTGGCCAGCTAGCCTAGTCTGACTGGTGAGCTCCAGGCCAATAAGAGACCTTGTCTCAGCGATGGACTGTGTTTCTGAGGAAGATACCTCCAGGTATGCATGCAGACATAAAACCTGCATGCACACAGAGACACTTAAAGGAGATGTCTCCATTCCTTCTTATTCAGTCCCTTCCTTTGAGTCAAGGAGGAAACCCTGACTTGGGATATCTTGGTTATCACCTCCTGATTTGTGTATCTTACTAAGAATCAGATCCAGACCACACACCCTGCACAGACAATCCTATTAACTACAAGTTTTAACATCACTTCTCTGGGAGTTAATTGAGAGCAGCCCAATTTTTATGGATGCATACGAACTGTGGTATGCCCATACAATGGAATATTACTTTGCCTTTAAAAAGAATCAGGTTCACCTAAGAACTTCCTCCGAATAGGTGACCCTCCTGGCTCACTCTTCCCAGTGCTGGCAGAGCAGATATCAGCCATAACGGACTGAAGGGGCTCATTTTTAAATGGCTAATGCTTTTTAGTTGAATTTCACTTCATTGTGAAAAAGAAAAGAGCTGCCTATAGGGTACACCAGTATTAGGGGGACGATACAGAAAATGACATAAATGGAAAAACCCTGTCGTGACTCCTCCCTCTGGATAAGGAATGGGGACTTCAAGTTTGAACCAGCTCCAGGCCCTCACTTAGCATCAGAAGTGTCCCGCTCAGCTCCCCTCGTCAAGTGGCCGTTGGTGGCTTTGCTGCTGATGCGTGGCTGAAATGAGCAGCTACATTTATAACTTCAAAGGTCTCATCTGCCTCAGATGAGGCCTCCTCCACAGAGGGGGTCAGACCGACCCTTCTGGGTTCTTACAAAACGAGTCGCTTTGGGAACAGACTCACCTTGTATTGTCAGCCGCAGGCTGAGGTGGCACCTTTTCGAGCTTTCTGGCAGCACAGTTTCCTTGTCAGCAAGAATGTCCCTGCTGGTGAACTCCTCTGTGTTTTGACTTATAAAACCAGATCTAGCAAGCATCCGTAACCCATGAACACCTTCAAAGGCAAACAGGCCAGCAGCTGCTGGGGGAGTCACGGTGGTCACAGCCAGCACCCTGTCCATTGAACACTTTGGACAGGAAGTTCTGCCCCTTCAGAGGAAGGCCTGGTGACCTAGTGTGACACAAAAGAGAATAGAAAATGCCAGACGCTCCCATTCTCCGTGCCAGAGTGGCACTGAACTGTCGGGAAGGGAAGGGTTGCACAGCCGTGCACGCGTATATAATAACCATTACAGTTCTCTTCCAGGCCGGCTTTCTTAAAGGCTGCAGAAAACTTCACCCTCTTGGTAAAGAACAACATCTGGTACCCCAAGTTTAACTTCAGCAAGTAAGTGGGGGCCGGGCACGTGCGTTCTCAAGCCTCTCGATAGAACTTCAGGCTCGCTCTCCCCCTGAGGTTGTCCTCACTCAGACTCTCTGCTTCCTCCCTGACTTCAGGAGGAACATCCTCCCCAACATCACCACGTCCTACCTCAAATCGTGCATTTACAATGCTCAAACGGATCCCTTCTGCCCCATATTCCGTCTTGGCACAATCGTGGAGGACGCGGGACATAGCTTCCAGGAGATGGCAGTTGAGGTAGGTGGCCAACATGGCTTCTCGTATCTTCTTGGCCCCAGCATGGGCCTGAGTTCTTGAAAGCCTAGCTTTTCTCTCCTGCTTTCCCCCACAGGGAGGCATCATGGGTATCCAGATCAAGTGGGACTGCAACCTGGATAGAGCCGCCTCCCTTTGCCTGCCCAGATATTCCTTCCGGCGCCTGGACACCCGGGACCTGGAACACAATGTGTCTCCTGGCTACAATTTCAGGTACACCCACATGGTGGGAGGACGAACAAATGTGGGTCGAGCCTGGGCTGCACCGTGAGAGCTGCATTCAAATCTGCCGTCTGAGAATGCTGCCCTATCCGTCTCCCTGGGACCTAAGAACAGACAACGCGGAATGGCCTGAAAGAACAGAATTTTATTCTCTGAGAGTTCTGAAACCTGAAGCCTGTAGTCTGCATTGCTGTAAACTCTATGGCCAGACCCTTCCTTCCTCAAGTGTTTGGCAGCTATTAGCAGCCCTTGGCTTATGCATGTGTCACTGCCTCTGTGGTCATGTGGCTTTCTTCCCCCTTATGTCCCCCTCTGTGTAGCTAAGGATCACCTTGAAATCCCGAACCCCCACCATCACCCCAGAGGTATGCACTCCCACATCTGCCTTCTCTGTCCTTTTTATGGATGGCCAGGAACTTGCTGTGTAGACCAGGCTGGTTCAAACTCCAGAAATAGGACTGCCTTAGCCTCCTGAGTGCTGGGTTGAAGGTGTACCTGGCCTAGTCTCTCTTCTTGTACATGAGATTTAGGGTCAACCTTAATCTAGCACGACTTCACTACATCTGCAAAATAAGGTCACCTTTGCGGGCCGTAGGTGGAGATGAACTTGAGAAGGGACACTATTAAATCCAGGAGACCCTGGGAAGGTGAAGAGAGGCCTGAGAAGCCCCTTTGCCATTTTCTAAAAGCAGTCAAATCCTGTGTAGAGTTAAGGAGCATTTGCTAGGTCGGGTTTTAAAAGTTGCCCTTGACTCCCCCTAGTGGTAGCTTGTGGTATCAACATTGCGTGCGGTAGTGAGAAGACTAGGGCAGCTAGCTATTCGAACCCTCTCCGGGGGTCAGGTTTGTATTGTCCCATCCCTGTTCCTGCAGGGCTCTTAGGGACCACTGTGGAGACCTCCAGCTTGGGTTGGAATCCTAGAGCTGAGAAGTTGACAGATCCCACAGGACTCCCAGCCCCTCGCCTCTGCCCGCACCAGTCTCCCCTGAGGGTCCCCAGCCTGGACCATAACATAGAAGTTGTGGACCACATAAACCCCAGGCTTCAGGCCTGAGGTTCTGGAGAATGCTCACTAAGGCTGGGGCCTGGCAGAACAGCAGTTGGGGCGAGCTTTCTTCCGGAGCTAATGAGGATCTAAAACCGAGTAGTTGCCTATTTAAGACAGATTGACCTTTTAGTTCCTGGACTGCTGGGGTTACAGACTTCCCTGGCTTGCACTCTGTAGCTTGGAGGGTGGGTTGTGTAGCTGTTATGTCAGCTCAGTTGTGTATCTCAACCCACCCAGCAGATGGTAGCCAGAGAGGAGCCCTGAGGCATGGCGTATCCCACCTGGAGCCAAGCTTCCAGGCTGAGGCAAGCGACCGGGCTGGCTCGGTCCCCATCCTTCAATGCAGTCCTGCAGATCCCCACTGGCTGAAGAGTTCCCTGTTAGTACGCAGGATTCAGAAAAGCCATTCAGATCAAGAGGCTTCCCATCCTGGGGGAGGATGCTAATGGAAGGGGAGTCACTCTGCTCCTCCAAGAGGGCTCCTGGTCCCTCCTGCCACATGCCTCACATTAACCGGGAGGCTGGCCCGCGGTGCTTGGTGTCTGTGAAGCCACCAGAGCAGCCCATTAGCCAAGACCAGTTGTGCCCGGGGACCTGGGTCTAACGGTCTCCCCATCCCCTCCCGTCTCTGCCTCCAGGTTTGCCAAGTACTACAGGGACCTGGCCGGCAAAGAGCAGCGCACACTCACCAAGGCGTACGGCATCCGCTTTGACATCATCGTGTTTGGAAAGGTGGGCCCTCCTTTGAGCCCCGCTTGGAGAGCAAGCCTCCCACCGTCCTCCTTTCCATCATCACCCCCGTCTCCTCCTGTCTTGCGCAGGCTGGGAAGTTTGACATCATCCCTACCATGATCAATGTTGGCTCTGGCTTGGCGCTCCTCGGGGTGGTGAGTGGCTAGAGTTGTTTCCCCGTCTGGGCCTTTCCCGCTTAGTGAGCACTGTCCGTCCCCTAAACCTTAGACTTGACTACACCGGATGCCTCTAGGGGCGAGGAGGAAGATTCCCTAGAAACCCCACCTCTGAGACCAAGCCCCTCGGTCAGAGTCTAGTCTGATCCAGAGAAATGGAGATGCCTTTCCTCCCTGGTCGATTAGACCTTCAAGGAAGGGGGTCTTAGAAAGCGACGGCTAGGGGTTGGGGATTTAGCTCAGTGGTAGAGCGCTTGCCTAGCAAGCGCAAGGTCCTGGGTTCGGTCCCCAGCTCCAGAAAAAAAAAAAAAAAAAAAAAAAAAGAAAGCGACGGCTAAAACAAAAACCCTGGTTCGTTCTGTGCTAAACCAGGCGACGGTGCTCTGTGACGTCATAGTCCTCTACTGCATGAAGAAGAAATACTACTACCGGGACAAGAAATATAAGTATGTGGAAGACTACGAGCAGGTAGGCTCCTGTACCCGGGATGGGCGCAAAGTGCGACACCTTGCCTTTGTCTCTTGTCCCCATGGAGACCACCAAGCGAAGGCCCCCCCCTACAAAGGCTGGCACCGGCCAGCTGATCACCCCAGCTACACCTGTGCTAGCATGTATTTCCTTTCTTCAGCTGGGCTCCCTCTCTAAAACCCAGCTGTCTTTCACCTTGCACTTACCGCAGTCACACCTTGACTGGGATAGTGGGCAGCAGGCCAGCATCTCCATCCACACCGTGCACACGCTCCTCTTGCGGAACGAGGGGTTTGTACCCTACTGTGAGACCCTCCAGAACCAACTCGAGACCTCTCTGTTGTTCCAGATCCTTCCACAAGCCCTCAGGAAAAGCACCAAGCTGCTGTCCGCCATCCGTCGGTGGCTGGGCACATGGTGGCAACACAGGCTGGGTAGTTACTGGTTCTCTCCTCTTCGCAGGGTCTTTCGGGGGAGATGAACCAGTGACGCCTAAAGTTACATTTCCACCCCGCTCAGCCCGCGAAGCAGAAAGATGGGGAGAGATGGCTACTGCGTCTGTCACTCTAGAGAAAGCTCCAGAGTTTCAGCTCAGTTCTCCACTCCACAAATACTCAGGGTTGCCCAAGCACGTCTTGTTGAGCCCGGTTCTTGCTCTGCTGCTCAGATGGGCTTCAGATACAAGATCCTCCTGCTTCTGCCTCTAGGAATGCTGGGATCATACATGTTCACTGCAATGCCCATTTCCCATGGGAGTTTTGGCATTTTTTACATTTTACCTTTCCTTTGTATACATCTAAGGCTGGCCTCAGACGCAAGACGTTCTTCCACCCTATACACCCTTTTAATCTCACTGTGTGTGGGAGGGGGGTCGTTTGCACACGACGCACGGTGGATGTCTGGTGTGCTGTTGGCTGGGCCACCTGTGGCTTATACAGTGTGAGCGTATGGAGGTAGGAAGGGTCTGAGAGCAGAGACACTGCTGTGGCTTACGGACAGGCCCAGGCTCTGTCCACGCACTTTATTTCTAAGGAAGGAGGCTCTCTCAGGTGCTGTCAGCAGGCCTGGGACACCATTCCTCTTCCCTATAATCAGAGAAGTTGTCCTTGTAGCAAAGGCAGGGTTAGCTTTTCCTTTTATAAGGGCTGTGTTGAAATGACCTAGGACCAAACATTAAAAGAAATAATTTTTTAAAGATTCTTGTCTGTTGTCTCTCGGCGTGTGAGCCGGATCCTCCTTCTGTTATGAAAGTTGTCAATGTACAAATGGAGTCACCAAAGAAGTGGTCAGGCTGGGGTGGGAGGTCTTTGTGTGTATCTGCCTGGTAGGAAGTGGTGTATATGCATGGTCTTGCAGTGAGGGCCACTTCTAGGAGCAGCTAGAGTCCCTAACCACTGCTTTGGTCACTGCCTGAGATAAATGAGTGACCAGAAGAACTTGTCCCTCACAACAGCAGGATGTAGGTCTTCTTTTACCTTTCAAAGTTTGCCTTGGCTGTCTGGCTGTACCTACATGCCACCTCTGTCCTGCCCTGGCCCACAGGGCACTCAACATCCCGCACTGCACCCTCCACCATCTCTAAAGAGGCTCTTCGCCTTGGAGCACCTCCTGCTGTCGGTATTTGATTGTGACAGCCTCTGCGGTAAATTCTACGGTGGGCTAGCCTGCCATACTCAGGAGAGCTCAGACTGCTTCTGGCAAGAAGTTTTGTTTTTAAATGTGCTGAGGTGGGGGCTGGAGAGGTGGCTCAGTGGTTAAGAGCACCAGCTGCTCTTCCAGAGGTCCTGAGTTCAATTCCCAGCAACCACATGGTGGCTCACAACCATCTATAATGAGATCCGATGCCCTCTTCTGGTGTATCTGAAGACAGCTACAGTGTACTTATATATAATAAATGAATAAATCTTTTTAAAAAATGTGCTGAGGTTAGGGGAGGTAAGGCTTATGAAATGGTTTTTAACAAAACTCTGGTTTGTGTGGCTTTTTTGTTTTGTTTTGTTTTTTTGGGGAAAGGTTTTCTCTG
Source organism: Rattus norvegicus (assembly GCF_021556685.1). Classification (NCBI taxonomy): domain Eukaryota; kingdom Metazoa; phylum Chordata; class Mammalia; order Rodentia; family Muridae; genus Rattus; species Rattus norvegicus. The sequence continues at coordinate 40,886,390 of NC_141545.1, read as the reverse complement.
TGTAGCTTTGGCCATCTTGGAACTCAAGCTGTAGACGAGGCTGGCTCTGAGCTCATGCCTGCCTCTGCCTCTAAGTGCTGGGATTAAAAGCGTGCATCACCACTGCTGGGCTGTTGTAAGAGTCACATCATGGCGGGAGATGGCTCTGTGGTTAAGAGCCCCTGCTGTCCTTACAGAGGACCTGAGTTTGATTTCCTGCACACACATCAGAGGTGTCACAACTGACTGTAACTCCACCTCTAAGGGGATCTGACCTCTGCCTCTCTCCTTCACAGGCAACCATGACACGTGCACAGACAGACAGACAGACAGACACACACACACACACAGAGGGATGTTTCTTTTTTTAGGTTCCACGTGAACACAGATCAAATGGAACGGGACATTTTAGGGATGCTGGTACGGTTAGACTATGCCCCCCCCCCAAATTCGCATCTTAGAAACTGGATCTCTAGTGTGAGAAGATGAGGAGAGGGAGCCTCTTGGAAGGGACTGAGCCACCTTGGAAGGGTTTAAGTGCTTTATTAAAAGGGCTGCGTGCTGGCTGGTTTTGCGTGTCAACTTGACACAAGCTGGAGTTATCACGGAGAAAGGAGTCTCCGTTGAGGAAATGCCTCCATGAGACCCAGCTGTAAGGCATTTTCTCAGTTAGTGATCAAGGAGGGAGGCCCCAGCCCATTGTGGGTGATGCCGTCCCTGGGCTGGTTGTCTTGGGTTCTATAAGAGAGCAAGCTGGGCAAGCCAGCGGGAGCAAGTCAGTAAGCAGCGTCCCTCCATGGCCTCTGCATCAGCTTCTGCTTCCTGACCTGCTTGAGTTCCGGTCCTGACTTCCTTTGGTGATGAACAGCAATGTGGAGGTGTGAGCTGAATAAACCCTTTCCTCCCCAGCCTGCTTCTTGGTCCTGATGTTTGTGCGGGAATAGAAACCCTGACTAAGGCTTAACAGGAGGACCCATGTCTTCATGGTCCTTCTGTGTGTTAGCATCATCCTAGAAACAGAGGAGGCCTCAGCAGACCTAGTATCTGCAGGAATGGTGTTCTTGGCTTCCAGACATTTCGAGAGTTTCTATTTGCAAATCAGGCAGTTTGGGGCACTCTGTTACATCAACAGTCCCAGTCTGGGTCATGCTTTGTTCACTGAGAAGTCATGATGACGCCACCTCACTTTAGGGTGTGAGGGATGGATATTTGGGGTACTGTTTACCTTGCTCACCCAGGGCCATCTTGTATTCAGTGGCATCTACTCACTGGTACAGCCTGGTACTACCTCGTAAGTGTGGGAGTCAGTGACAGGATCTCACTCGTATGTGCATGAGTGGACTCCCTGAAGCCCCTGAAGCCCCTGAAGCCTGCGCAGTGACGAGCCCTGAGAAATGGCTTCTCCACACCCTCAGGTTCCCCACAGCATTTCTAGACAGGAACCTTCCCTTGGCTCCCGGCCTCTGTTCCTTCCTTCTAGGTAGACTCTCACTATGCAGCCCAGACTGGCCTTGAACTTGGAATCCTCCTGCCTCCACTTCCCAAGTACCGGGATGACAGGCATGCATACCACACCTAACAATAACCCATATTTCCACAGCATGGATTGGGACTTCTCAGATTTCGCCTCCTGTGCCCCCTCCCCCCCATAACAGAGAGTAAAAAGTCCAGATATCCCCCATCCAACCTCACAGAGTCCTGCCCTTACCCTCACGCTCCCACCGCTGGGTGGCACTCACCCGGGAGCAGTTTACGTGGGACCCCGGAATGTGCATCCTACCCTGCTTCCGAGAACTGTGGACGTGTCTGGTCTCAGAACTGCACTGAATAACGACACCCTAGGACATGCCTACATCAAGGGACCCACCGGCCAGCTGCATGAACTGTGACTTGGCCATCTGACTTGCTGTCAACGTGTGGGAAGGAACACCACCAAGGAATGGCCACCAACCGAAGAGCCCCCCGAGAGGCCCAGGCTTCGCACCATTGTGCTGTCTGTTTATTTTCAAGTTTACAGAGAAGCTCGATCACCTGTGGAAAAAAACAACCGAAAGCTCGTCTTGGAAGTTCATGTTCTTGTAAGTGATAAATACATAGTATTTAACTTTATACACCTGATAAAAGGGAAGTGCATAGTAGAGAGGTCAAGGGGCAATCAAACAGAAGCGGAGGGCACTGGTCACCAGATATGAAAGTCCAAAGTCCCACGGAACTCGGCCCACAGAGCTGGAGAAGACGGAAACCAACCATCTTCCCTAGCACCTTGGGAGCAAACGGAGGCAGTGGTTCCTCGTTGGCAATGTTGTGCCCTCTGGAAGATGGGCGAGAGCTGCAGGCCTAACCGGGCGTCGACTTGAACAGATGTTCTCCCAAGTCCACAAAGGTCCAAGGACGAGAATTCTGTCCTATGGAGAGGCCGAACCAGTAGGCAGGTGGCCTCTGCAGCCCCAAGGGAGAAGAAGGGCTCTGTACGGTGTCCGGGAGCCTGTGAGACCCATGGGGGAGGCAATAAAGACAGAAAAAGAGGAGCAGGGCTTTGTGCTTCCTTCGAGGCCATAGGTGCAGGCCAAGGTTGCTTATACGGGAATCATGGAAGGACTCATGGGCGTCCCATCTGCCGGGGGAGAAAAGCCACTCTGACAGCTTCTCTCCTCACTAATGTTGCTTTTACAAACAATGCTTCTGCTCTCATGCTCTGGTTCTGGCTGGACCTCTTATACTCCCCACGGCAGCTAGCTGGGCTGGATGGGGCGTGCGGAAGGGTGGGGGAGAGAGAGGTGGGGTCACTCCTTTCCACAGCCTTCTTTGGTGATTAGTTAAGAAAAAAGTTACCCATGCAGATCCCTCAGTTCCTTCTGCCCGACCAGCTGGTGCTGTCTGATTGCTGGCAATCCTAAGACATCCTGGGACTGTGCCGTGGTCTGGAGAAACGAACGGCATTGCCCAGAAGGGTTGTGTAAACACAAGAAGAATTCTGCAGTGCTCTGTCTGTATAAGCCACTAGGGCAGGCCACTCAGCCAAGCCAGGGTCCAGGCAGATAGGCTAGGACTGAGCTGTATGACCTGGTAGCTTTAACCACAAGGTGCTTATTGCAAACTAACTGAACCCCATCTTTGGCCAGAAGGGGTAGAGCCACTGGATTGTTTCTCCTTAGACTTTAAAAAGGGAAAGTGACAGGAAGTCCTTGGTCACACAGACCCTCCCCACACAGCAGTCTTTGCCCAAATTCTAACTGCTTATGTGGCTAGGGAAAGTGGCTACACCACAATCAAGAGCTTAAGAAACCCTACGGAAGCCAGGAACGCCTAGACTCTGCACAAGCCAGAAGGCAGTCTTCTGGGCCCCATTACTAGCAAGACAGCCATCACCAGATCATTCCGAAGCCCTGGAAACCGGTCTGGAAGCCCCCTTGAACTTCCTGTTTTCTCCTGGGGCCCTGGGTCATCCCACCCAAACTTCAACCAAACTTCCAATGTTGGCTGAAAGTTAAAAAGGTTCAGGATTGCTCTCTAGGCCTCAGGCTACAAAAAAAAAAAAAAAAAAAACCCACAAAGGCCCAGTGCCCTGAGCAACGTTCTGGGTTTTGACACTTTGCTCTACAATGGCACCCTGATATCACTGTGGTTCGCACTGAAGCTTCGACTAAGGATAGTCGTTTGTGCCTTCTCAGGGTGACGACCTTGCCTAAGTGGCCCACAGGAAACTGAGGTTTCAGTGACTGTGTGGAAGAGGAAAGAAAGCTTATAGCCTCTAGAACACACAAGTAGTGTGTGCGCAGGCACGGGTTTCATTGGCTCTCCGTCCCTGTCACATAGCCGTAGGGAGGGGCACAGATCCTGGAAGCCTCCCTATGTAACTTCTGAACTTCTCCAGAGTTCTGGCTAGTTGAAGACTTGGAGACATCTGTCGAGCCTTAAGCCATGTACTATACATGAAAGAGCAGATGTCACCCTGAAGTTTTTTTGCCAATTTACAGACAGAGTTAGCTTAGCTGACGACCTCAGAAACCCATTTTGAGCAGCTAACATGAAGAAATGTGTCTGGTCCTCCCTCTCCTCGCCGGACAAACCTTTGCCACCACTGTGGCTTAATGTCTTTCGGAGTTGCAAAGTACCCCTTGAACATTTCAACGTCAAGCCCTTTTAGTTTTCCTGACTATAAGTTTACCCATTAAAAAAAAAAAAACATTTAAAAAGTCCTCATTACAAACGAATGACATTGAAGGTCCCTGCAGCTACTGAGGGCTAGCCCTGTCTTTCCACGGTCCTGGAAGGTGCCCAGGCATGGGGTTTGTATGTGGGTTGCACCAATCCTTCTAATCCCCCTCAGTGTAGCCCTAGCTGGTTTCCCCACTCGATTCCATGAAGCTCAAACCCCACATACATTCACCTGGTCCATCTGACATGGTTCTGAATCCACAATGGGGGGGGGGGGGAAGGGGGGTTTGTTTGTTTGTTTGTTCTTTTGTTTTTTGGCGTAAAAACATTTTAAAAAGAAATTGTCCCAAAATGCATGTTGGTTTCGGTTTGCAACTCCTCACACCCGCCGGTCCGGCCAGCCAGTGGCCAAAGTCGACGACGACGTCATGGAGTCAAGTCCTTTTTTTTTTTTTTCTTTGTCCCCTTAGACAACAAAGGGAGAGAAAAAAAAAGAAAAGAAAAACCACAAGAAAAACAACAGCAACAACAAAAAGAAACAAAAACAAAAACAAAAAACTGATAACCAGAGATGACAGTCAAGGCTCTACACACGTGCTTGGTTTCCGTAGGACATGCTGCTATGGAAACGCAGGGTGCAGCAGCCCCGTGCAGGGCCACACAGCCAGGCATGCGAGGTCAGGTGGTCCGCGCAGCTACTCCGGCTCCATGGCCTCCTCGGGCTGCTGTGGAGGCGTGCGTGGCGGGGAGCCAGGGGCCGGAGCCCCGCAACTTTCCACGCAGGGACCACCTTTCACAAGAGCACTTCCTCCTCCCCCACAGGGGCTGGCTCTGGGCCCCGGAGGCTGTCTTCGCTGCCTTGCTTCCTGCTCGCCGAACAGAAAATCAGCATTAAGGCTTGGAGAAATCATGGCCGAGCCCTGACCGACTCCCACCTTTGCATGCCTCTGCTCCCAAGTGTTAGAGCTGCTCTTTTAGAGGCTCTCCCCGTTTCTACTGTTCACTTAAAATATTTCAAAGCCGACTTGGCCTCCCCTATAGAGAAGCGAGATTTACCTGAAAGACCAAAGAACCATAGAACAGGTGCCAAGGTATCTATGGAACACCCCAAATCACCGTAGGGCCCTCCAGTGGGCTGTGTTCTCTGAGGTGTACAGAGCACTCTCTCCTTTCTCTACCCTCTAGGCTAGGAGTGTCTATAGAGCACAAACTGTGACGCCTGTCCTCAGTCACCCCACTGTGAAGTCCTGGGACAGTGGCAAGGACGTGTGTGAATTGGTCCGGTACATGGGGCCTTCAGGAAAAGCCTTCAACACCCAGCCTACCACCCTAGGCTCACAGGAAGACTCTTGGGAAGGAAGGGAAGACCACCCCCTTCTCAGAAGAGTCCCTCATAACCCCACTAGACCTGCCGGATGTGCCAGCCGTGGATGGGGTTTACCAGACAGAAGGGGAGCCCTATGGAGTGGACCTTAGCTCCAGGCTTCCTTCGAGCAGAGTTTACCTGTGAGGAAAAGCCACCGGCCTTGCCACTCAGGGCCACTGTCCAACTCTCAACAATGATCTGTGTATTCTACCCAAACGGGGGACTCTGTCCCTACACAGGGATGGTAAACTGATACCCACGTGTCCCTAAGGAAGAACCACCTACATTTGGGAGTTACATTATCTGGTCCTTTCATTTCCAGAGGTGACTTCCTGGTAAGAATATCTGCCCCTAAAGCTGCCAATGGGTGCAGACAGGCCTAGGCCCAGGATCTCCCACGAATAAGCCCTACAAATATCCAGCCCTCACAGGTAACCTAGGTGATGCTGTGTCCGCTGAGTAAGGAAAGGAGGGGCTGAATAGCACGGAGGGGAGCTCAAGTCTGTTGGAATACTGCCATGTTGATCTCACTGAAAACAAACAAATAAAAAGAAACAAAGAACAGGCTGGCCCACAGTCCAGTTGGGCAAGACCTCAAGAGTAAGGGCCCGGTGCCTCATGAACACAGAGGTGGGCTACCAGGTCACCTGGGAACAAGGTGGGGATAAGGCAGCCATCTGCCTAGCTGCTAATTCAGACACATCTTCCTGGCTCTCCTCTCAAAACACCAGTCCCAAATGGCAGGTGTTTTCTTACATCACCCGAGCCCCTGGCTCCTAGGATACAGGAGCCTGATGAATGCCCTCAGATAAGGCCATTCCAATGAAGAGAAAAGCAATTTCCATTTGATTCAAAGGACCACAGCAAGTTCATTCGTTCCTGACGGCCTACACAGAAACGCTGTCCACCAATGGATCCAAATATTGCCGTCCAGCTAAATACTACTCAGTTATGAAAAGGCAGGAAGTGCTGGCACGTGCTGCACCGTGGGCGAGCGACACGTGGCAGAGAGAGGCCAGACACGAAAGGCCACATGCTGCACCACCCATTTACAAAAGCCCTGCAGAATGGACAAAGCGGTAGAAAACTGTCCGGGCACCAGTGGATGCTGGGAAATGAGACTCGGGTGGATGCAGCTCGGAGGACTCAGGTCCCCTCTGGGGCTGAAACTACTCTGGTGGCCAGGAGACTCCACCGCACACTTTACAGTGATGGGCTACGGAGTGTTAATTATTTGTGGGTAGAACAGAGCTTCTCCGGGCTGGGGATGATGAAACCCACGGCTTGGTGCGTGCACTCCACCGAAGAGCTACGGCCCCAGCCTTTGACAAAGCCACTGTGTGTCTGTGTTCATGTTCACACGTGTATGCGGGCCAGAAGTCAACTGGAGGCCATTCCCCCAGGTACTGTCTGAGGAAAAACTTTGTTCTTTGATGCTAGGCTAAACAGTGACTTCTAGGAATCGGCCTGTCTCCACCTCCTGAGGAAACTCATGCGGCCCCACCTACATAGGTTCTAGGGCACTCAAGACCTCATGCTTGCCTGAGAAACACTTTAACAAACGAATGATCCCCCTGGCCCTCATAAAGCTAGTTTTAACAACAGAAGCAGCTGAAAGGAGTTCCCGGTAGACTCTGGCAACCTTATCAGGGTCAGTGAGAAGGACCCAGGGATCTCTACCCTAATCCAGGCACCCGGGGGAGCAGGGTTACCAAATAAGCCCACCCAACCTTACAGGGACAAAGCGTTCATCTGCTTCAGAAGTTATAGGTTGTGCTGGCCTAGATACACAGGCAGGAAGGAGAAAGATCTAGATCCTGCTAAGGTTATTTCTAGCTTTTAACCCACCCGAGGAGCCGTGGTGAAGAGCCACAGAGTGCAGCAGGCCTGACCTACGCTCCGTGTGCATAATTAGATCGCAGCTCCAGAGCCACGAAAGGACTCTCATTGCCAGTGACGTGCACGGGTGTGCGGCTATCCAGCGGGGCCTGCAGACCTGGGTGAGTTCACAGGCATTCCGGGTGGAGCGCCATGCACCACAGCCCAGCCCGCATGCAGGACGAGCCGCGGGACCCAAGCCCCTGGATGCCCCTCACTGTAACCCCAGACGCCCTCGGTGAGCCAGGCACAGCAGCCCAGGCTGAAGGCACATCTGCCTGCTGGAGACGCCCGCGTGCTCTGCAGCTGCCCGCCCCCAGGCCCCAGCGGAGGGAGGCAACGGTACAGGCAGGTAGACAGCAGGCATTACCTTGGGCTCAGACAAGGGCTCCCACTCCCTGGTTGGTTTTTTGCTGGAATTGCCAGAGGAAGGGAAAAGGGAAGTGAGAAGAGACCTTGGGGATGCCCCCAAACTCTAGACAGTAGACCCCCTGCATTTTCCAGAGAGCCTGTACCAGCGTGGGCGTTTTGAGCAGGTGAATGGACCCGTGTATTCGCCTAGAAAGTCCCAGAGTGAAACCATTTGGCTCGTCCGTCCATCACGCATTCCTGCGGCCACAGAGCGCTACCACCCAGAGACCCCCAGTGAAAGAGTAAGTCCTCAGAGGAAGGTAGAGCTCCAGGGTGGGTACACTGCCAACAGGTGGATGCTGGCTGTGTTGGGGGAGCCCAGACATAGCTTCTAGTACCCCTCCCCAACACTGGAAGGAAGATGGCGGACACTCACGTGAGCAGGTTTCCGGGTGCTGACAAGGAACGCTCCTCCCGCCGGCTACCTTCAAATGGGTTCCCAAAAGACCGTTTCCGAATCATGGTCTTCACTAGGATCTGAGGGAGGGGAAGAAAGACAGCAATGATGGCTGGGCCACACAGGGAGACTCCACATACCACCTTCCCCTCTCTGGTCCCTGCCAGCTCCCATGATTCTCGAAGACCCTTCCTACCCAGAAGCTGCCAGCCAGAGCCATCCTGAGCCTAGGGACAGCTTGCTGCCTGGCTCCCCTAAGATCCAAGCTCCTGGCTCTAACGTGTGGTTTGTCCTAATTCAGTTCTAGCCTACACAGCCTCAAGACCGTGTGGTCCAGAGGTGGCTGTGTCATTGCTGGAAGTCGCCCGGGACCACCCTACTCCACTCCAACAAGAAACAAGCTTTCATATCATGATAATTCTTTTTTTTTTTTTTTTTTGGTTCTTTTTTTCAGAGCTGGGGACCGAATCATGATAATTCTTGGGGAAGAGATGATGTGTGTTCAAAACTGAGATGGGATTCACACAGAGACACTTACCATTGTAAGAGTTCAGAACCTTTAAAGCCTACCAAAACCTATGGATGCTCAAGTCCCTTACACAGATTTCAGTATCTTCCTATAACCTTGGCATATTCCCCAGCGTACTTAACCCATCTCTAACTACTTATAACACAGAACGCTATACAGCTGACATTTAGACCCTATCAGTTAGGGCATGACAAGTCAGGTCTACATGTGTGATCCAAACCTCATTTTCCAGTCTCAGGTACTTTTGGCCAGTGGTCGGTTGCATTTATGATGTGGAAACCAAGTACCATGCAGCTGAATGGTCTTAGTTCATGCGCATCACCTTGATCCAGTTTCGGATTTATATTACCCCGAGGGAAAACCCCATACCTGCATCCTTTCCCTACAGCCCTTGGGAACCTCGAATCTTCCTGTCTGTATGGATTCACCCAGTCTGGGCCCTCCCTATAATGGAATGTACACTGGCCTTTTGCGTCTGTTTCTTTTTTTTTTTTTTTTTTTGGTTCTTTTTTTTTTTTTTTTCAGAGCTGGGGACCGAACCCAGGGCCTTGCGCTTCCTAGGCAAGCGCTCTACCACTGAGCTAAATCCCCAACCCCCTTGCGTCTGTTTCTTAATTAAAACATTTTGTGTGTATGAATGCCTTCCCTGCACATATGTGTGTGCACTGTGCACATGCCTGGATGCATGTATGTATGCACTGTGTACATGCCTGGATGCACATGTGAGTGCATTGTGTACATGCTCTGCCTGCACATATGTGCACTGTGTACATGCCCTGCCTGCACATGTTTGTGCACTGTGTACATGCCTAGATGCATGTATGTGTGCACTGTGCACATGCCTTGCCTGCATATGTGTAACTTTATATATGCCTGGATGCATGTATGTGCACTGTGTACATGCCTTGCCTGCACATACGTGTGTGTGTACTGTGTACATCCTTGTCTGTACATATGTGTGGACCATGCACATGCCTGGATGCATGTATGTGTGTACACTGTATACATGCCTGGTCACAGAAGAGGGTGCCGATTCCCATGGAAATGTAGTTGTAGATAGATGTGGGCTGCCATGTGGGTGTAAGAGCAGGAAGTGTCCTTAACCACTGAGCCATCTCTCCAGCCCCTAAAAAGGGTTTTAAGTCTGTGCATCACACACATGCCCAGTACCTACAGAAGCCAGATGTGTCAGACCCCCTAGAACTGGAGTCACTCAGAGTTGTGAGCTGTCACATGCATGGGTGCTGGGAATTGAATCTGGAAGGAGAAGCAGCCAGTGCTCCTAACTGCTAAGCCATCTTTCCAGCCCCTACAAAAGTTTTCAGATCTTTTCTGTGTGGTGGTGGTGGTGGTGTGCGCATGCACGTGTGGAGGTCAGAGGTCCACCCCTGCTGTTAAGGCCTCTCCCTCCACCTTGTTTGAAAGAGGGTCTCTCTAGCTTTTCACTGCTGTGTATGCCAGGCTGGCTGGCAAGGGCCTTTCCAGAGGGACCTGACACCCTCCTCTGGTCTCCACATGTGTGTGAACATTCATTCATACACAATCACACATGCGCACAAAAACAACTAGAATTTTAAAAATACTCAAACGAAAAGGGGGGAGGGAGGAGCACTGATTTACAACATGGTCGAAATACTCAGATGTCCACCAGCTAGAAAGTGTAAGACTGGTGGCGCATCTATGAAGGAACAAGCATCAATACCACCACAACACAGGGGAACCTTGGGAATGTGACACTACAAAGGAAGCCAGACACAAAAGGCCATACAGTACAGAATCCCACTGATAACAACTGTCCAGCACAGATCAACAGAGGAAGAAAACGGAGCAGTAGCCACCTGCCATGGGGGAGGGGAGGGGTGGGGCACTGGGGTTTGGGAGAGGATTGTGTTGCAAGTGTCCCGAATGCCAATAAATAGAGAAGCCACACCCCCAAGGATAGCCTGACAGCTCCCAGCACAGCAAAGTGCCAAGGGATTCTGGGACGAGCCAGCTCCTTCCCTCTGAGCCTTGGGAGGTGTTCCCCCCTAGTTGCCCTTCCCATGCCTCTGATCCCACGGGGAGGGTGAACTCTGGGTCCATCTTTCTTATGAGGTTGGAGCCTCAAGAACTGGTGCCAGCTCATTTTTGTCATCTCAAGCCTGGCATGTGACAGGCACTCAGTATTTCCCAAGGGACAGGTACATAGAGAAGGCTAGACCTCATAACCACGCCCCACACACACACCCCCTCCCTGCTCCAGCTCGCCTGATCCTAACCCTGCAGGCTCTTCCTGTGCTCTTGGAACTTTCCTTCAGCAGTGTGGGCTTTCTGGAAGCTTCTGCCTGTCACATTGTCCCCTCTCAGCAGGTTACACCCCACCTTTCTGCATTCATCCGTTTCTTTTTTTCTTCTAATTTTTGTTTATGTGATTGAATGGTTTGCCCAAGTAGAGTGCGTGAGCGTGTGAGCGTGCGTGCGTGCGTGCGTGCATACCACTGGCATTGCCGGTGCCTGCAAAGGCCAGAAGAGGCTTCAGGTCCCCTAGAAGTGGAGTTACAGATAGCTGTAAGCTGTGGGTCCTCTGAGACTCAAAGCGGGGGTCCTCTGCAAGAACAGTCGGTGCTCTTAATCCCCAAGCCCAGCCCCTTTATTCACTTCTTAAGAGAAGACTCTTTTTGATCCATGGTAGAGCCAAGTGTCCCTTCCTCAGGGACATTCCCTGCAGCCCCTCCATTGAACCATACAAGTACTCCTTGGCGTGACCATCTCCCAAGGAAGGCAGGGAACACGTGGGTGGTGCTCACAGCTCTTCCCTGAGGAACCACTTACAAATGGTTAAAGAAGCATTTCTCCACGGACAAATACCTACTGCAGACCCCCAGGCCAGACGCTTTCCCCCAAGAGTGTCTGGGGAACACAACTACCCAAAGTGGCATGGAGTCCGACCCAGCTTCCTCTCCCACCACAAGCACGGGACCTGGGAGTGAAGAGTAGACTAGGAAGGGCGAGTGGGCGTGGTTATGTGAGTGGGCGTGGTCGTGCGGAGCCCCGGGCGGGAGAAGAAACACGGATGACTGCCCAGCCCTGGAGCTCAAGTTCCAAAGGAGGCAAGAGTCAGTATGGGATAAGCAAGAGAGAGCAGGTAAGCAAAGAGCAGGAGTCAACTCTCAAATTTCCAAAGGGACCCTTGAGCCCAGTCCTAGCTTTGCAGAGCCCAGGGCCTGCTAGTCTCCGGGGTTGGGGCGGCGGCTCAAGTGGGCAAAACATAATCTGGGCTTCTGATTATGAAGGGTATGGGTGCTTAGAGCAAGAACCCCTGGGCCTCCCATCTCTCTCCGGGAGCCAGAAACCCTCCTAAGAGGCTGGCAGTGGGGTAGCTCCTACAGTCTCCAAGGTGAAGACTACTCTTTCAAGCTTCCTTTTCCCGGGGCAAAGACCCAGATTCAAGGCCACAAAAAGGAGTCCAGTGTCTTCCCAGATCTGTGTCGCAAGATCTGGAAGAACTTTCTGCAGTGGGAGGTGGGAACCCCTGATCCTGAGAACCACATGGGAAATGTGGGTCGTGCCTAGTTAGCTGCTCTAGAGACTGAAAAACGCACCGGCTGGGGACGCCATCTTGGATGCTTTGACTCCAGGTGATTGCAACTCTGGGCTGTTTGTCCTCATCTTCCTGGCTCCTCTCCCCTAATGTGCTCTGAAAGCAGGAATTTAAAGAGCAGTACGGTGCCTGCAGTGGGTTGCCCGGCTCTACAGAAACACGGGAATCCCAGGGTTACCTACCCTGACGAGTAGCCCCCAACAAGATCCTGACAGGCATCTGGCCTGCGTCCAGCCCTGCCCTCTCTAGCCCTGCCTCAGGCTCTCTCAGCTCCAGCTCTTGGTCGGTGGGCCTGCCCGCCTTACCACAGTTGCCAGGCTGGGAATGTGTTTGACTGAATTCTCGACCTCCTCTTCGGTCACCTCGACCAGTGTGCAGTTCTCGTCCTCCGACGGCAGTGGCTCGGCCCCGTGCCTCGTGACCCAAGGGTGCAGCTTCAACGAATGACAGGAGGGGTAAGGGACAGGTGCCACTGGTTCCCGAGAGGCCCTGTCAGCGAGCAGAGCCAAGGAGGGCATGCAGGAGGGAGAGGCCAGGGCCTGGGGTCTGGCATGCAGGAGGAGCTTGGGATCCAGGCATAGAGGTGGTGAGTGAGACGGGAGGAAATGAGAAAAGGCAGAGATGGAGAACGGGAGGGGCCGCAGTGCTGTGATGTGTGCAGAGACAGTTCTCCACCCCACCCCGAAACCCCCATCATGAAAGGAACAACCAGATTTTGGCATTAGCTTGGCCCAGCTACCCAGGAGCAGCCACTGATCCCCGCCAACTCTCCCCAACAACAGAGGTGCTGCTCTGAAAAAGTGTTTCCCTAGTCCACAGAAGAGGAAACAGAGTCACGGTAGGTCCAGATGGAAGGGCACACTCACAAGGGGACCCAGGCCCCCTCTCCAGGGTCTAAGTCCTTATCTGGGACTTCTGGGCCCTCTTAGAGACACCCGTGCGATTCAAGTGAGCCAGGCACTTCAGAAGCCCAGGAGCGCGCTTTCTTTCTTTCTGTTTTCAGACTCGGTCTCAGAGTGGGCTCTGACCCACTACGTAGCTAAGGGACAACCTTAAATTTCTGACCCTGGGGTTGGGGATTTAGCTCAGTGGTAGAGCGCTTCGTCCCCAGCTCCGAAAAAAAAAAAAAAAAAAAAAAGAAAAGAAAAGAAAAAATTTCTGACCCTGCCTCTACCCGCAAACGCTGTGATTGTAGGCATGCATTAACAACACCCAGTATAAGGTATTAGAGACAAGAGCCCAGGGCTTCACGCTTACTAGTTCTATCAACGGAGCAACATCCCAAGCCTCATCTTGAGATTTTTTTTTTTTAAAAGGGGTCAGATGTGCGTATGTGCCATCGACAGGGGTGTGTGGGGTGTTGGGCGAGGTCTCTGCTGGTGGTACTTTCTACCCCAGGGTAGAAGTCATCAGGGAAAGGATGAACTGCCCACTAACATTCCCTGACTCTGTTGTTCCTTCAAGGGACTGGCCCATATCTTCAACAGGGCCATGAAAGGACAGCCCAGAGCCCAGAGGCTCCAGGACATGGAAGGCGGTGATGCAGGAGGGTGTGGTGCTATGGAGAGGGCTGAGCCAAAAACGTTTCCAAGCACAGGACACCGGCCTTCACAGCCAGCAGCAGCCGAGTACCTTGATTTCAGGTACCACAATCCTGGACTCTGGGTTCTTGTCCAACATCCGGGTGATCAGATCTTTCAAGTCTTCGGCTATGTCAGGCCTGGGGATGACAACAGTCACAGGTAGGTCACAGAAAACTCAAGAAACCTGACCACTAAGGAATAAGGGCGTGGCGTGATCAACAGAGAGGCACTACTCACTGGTCTGGAAACTCCAGGGCCTGACTCTTGATCTTACTGTGCAAACACATGATTCGTTCATCCATGAAAGGGCACTGTGGAGAGGCCAGGGAGTGTGGTGCTCAGTGGTTGCCGCCTGTATCCTTCAGAGCCCATCTGTGCTGTGTCGCTCCTCAGGGATCACAGCAGTGGCCCAGGCTGGGGAGGGGCCGGGACCCATTCCCCTTCACTCTGCCCCCAGATCAGTAGAGGACGGGAATGTCTAGTAGGTGTCAAGCCCTTACCGACCACACTACTGACCTGCTTTGTTTCGAAGCTTCAATTTCCTACTGACGCAAAAGCAAACACTCTTCCCCGCCCACCTACCCAGAGAGCAATAAGGAAGCTGAGGGTAATATGTGTGTGCACATGTGTGAGTGTGATTGTGTCTGTGTGTGTGATTATGAGTGTGTGTTTGCATGTGTGATTATGTGTGAGAAAGTGTGTGTGATTGTGAGTGTATGTGTGATTGTGTGTGTATGTGTGTGTGAGAGAGTGTGTGTGTGTGTGATTATGAGTGTTTGTATGTATGACTGTGTGTGTGAGAGAGAGACAGAGTGTGTTTGTGTGTGTGTGTGTATGTGTGTGTGTGTGTGTGTGTGTGTGTGTGTGTGTGTTATGAGGATTTACCCTGGTTCAGGGGCCATAGTAGACTTTGTGTGACTACACACAGCCAATCCATGGTGCCCTCTACCTAAAATGATCTCCCCATCAAGTGCGTGGCTTTTTCTCTCCAGTCATGTCTGACCAAAACTGCCTACGAGTGGTCCCCAGCCAAGCAGACCTACCTCATTCTTGCCAACCATGCCATCCCTAGCTGGGCACCTGACCTGACAAGACAGTCATTTACTGATAATTCCTTTCCACTGAATCCTCAATGACACCGGCTTAGGGCTTCCTGGCTGGCTCTTTCTCAGAATGTCCTTGGCACAGTAAAGATCTACTGAACTAATGAAAATTCAGGTTGGTTCTGTCTAACCTCTCAGGGCTAGGGTGCAGCTCAGTGGTTCAAAGGGTGCTTAGTATGCACAAGGCCTGGGTTTGACTGACATCCGAGAGAAGGTAGGAATGACGAAAACAGACATATGGATACTATAATATGGTGGAAGAATCCATGTGGTGGGGTTATGAAGTGGGTGTAATGGGGCTGGGGATTTAGCTCAGTGGTAGAGCGCTTGCCTAGGAAGCGCAAGGCCCTGGGTTCGGTCCCCAGCTCTGAAAAAAAGAACCAAAAAAAAAAAAAAAAAAAAAAAAAAAAGAAGTGGGTGTAGTATTTGGAATATGTTTGGCACATAGGAGGTGGCACTATTAGGAGGTGTGGCCTTGTTGGAATGGGTGTGGCCTTATTGGAGGAAGTGCATCACTATGGGCCTGAGCTCTGAGGCTCCGCCCAGTGCTCTTGGTTGGCTCCGCCCAGAGTCACTCTCTCTTGGTTGCCTTCTAATCAAGATGCAGAATTCTGAAGTCCTCCACCAGCATGGTGCTTTCCTGCACCCTGCCATGCTTCCTGCTATGATGATAATGGACTGAACCTCTGAAACTGTAAGCCAGCCCCAGCTAAATGTTTACTCTTATAAGAGTTGCCTTGGTCATGGTGTCTCTTTATAGTAATGGAAACCCTAAGTAAGACATGGGTTTTTACTACAGAATTTACTTAACCTTATGTTGAACTGAAAATTGTTCTAAAGATATACTTTTTATTATGTGTGTGTGTGCATGTAAATATGGGCCACTTGTGTGCAGTGCCCTGGGGGACCAGTAGAGGGAGGGAGAAACCCTGGAACTCAAGTTTCAGCCCCTTGTGAGCAGCCATATAGATGTTGGGAACCAACCTGGCTTCTCTGCGTGCTCTCTGCTAGGCCATCTCAACCAGCCCCAAGAAAAAAATTTCCAAACAAATATTGAGGGAAAATAGTCTTTTTTTAAAAAAAAAAAAAGGTAAAATTATTCCTTCCCTCCCTCCACCTTCCTTCTTCCTTCCTTTCTTTGAGGCAGAATCTCTCTTTACCCCTAGTGGTCCTGAAAGTCTAAAAACCAGACTGGCCTCAAATTCAGAGATCCCCCTGCCTCTGCTTCCCAGGTACTGGGATTAAAAGTGTCTGCCAGCCACCATGCCAGGCTTTGAGACACAATTTGTAAGCTTTCCTCTACAGGAGCACAAGCTCAAAAAGGAAAGGTGCAAAAATCAGATTGAACTTCACAGTTAAAAGAGGTGCCTTTCCAGGCATAGTGGTGCATGCCTTTCATCCCAGCACTCTGGAGGCAGAAGTAAGAGGACCTCTGTAAGTTGAAGGTCAGCCTGGTCTACAAAATGAATTCCAGGAAAGCCAGGGCTACAGAGAAACCAAAACAAACAAAACCAAAAACATTCCCTAAGTCAATAATGCTCTACAAACTATGGTTCCCATTCTATCCCTGGCAAGAGTAGCTAGGAACACCGATGTAAAGAATATCAAATCAGTACTAAGCAGCAAAGAATACAGTGATTGATTAGTGATGTCTGGCTCAGGCTCAGGAACAGACAGAGGTAGTACAGTGTGCATTTGCCCTAAACTCATCAAGTATCTACAATCTCCACAGTCTCTGTTAATCCTCCTGTTTCTTTCGACCATTTTCATACAAATGAAAACACTGTAGAGATATGCAGATTCCAAAGAATATCTTTTTTTAATCTATTCATTCAGCTGTGGAGATGTAATCTGCAAATGACAACTGTCTCCTTGCAAGGCAACCAGCCACTCACAGCACTCAGAAGACAGGACATATCACCCTTTCTTACCTGGCCAAAAACAAAGCAGTATAGTGTCACACCCATGGCCCAAACATCCAAGGCCTGCAAGGGAAAGAGAGCTCAGTGTGATGAGTTGTTTTTGCAGGTCCAATAACTAAGTCTCCAACCTCCCTGGCTAAACAACATTCTCTTAATCTACACAGGTGGAACGAAGCCTGTTTCTTAGCGCTGTTGGTTGGGACATGACACATGGGCATGGCCAAGGACAGCCCAGCACCCTGCAGCCACAGTGGTTGGTTTGAATTTCTTTGCTGTTGCTGTTCAGTGAGCAAAGCTACAGAGCTGATCGCCTGATGAGAAGCAATCTGCAGGGTCTGGTGCCTGACCCTCTTCCAGGGCAACCAGCTCAGGAGAACGGAGACAGAGCTGGGGAGATACCGATCCTCGAGTGAGTTCCTGCGTCTGGCTGGTCCTATTCACCAGCTACATGACCCAGTGCACTTGCTAAATGTGTGTCTCTTACACTTAGAACCCAAGGACGCTGATACAGGCAGAACTCTGCACACCCAAACCTACCTTTCCGGAGAAGATCTTCCGGGTCTCTGAGAGCGACTCGGGCGCCATGAAGGCAGGCGTGCCCACGGTGTTAGACAGCAAGGCGTCGCTGCCCTTGAACTCATTGCTCACGCCGAAGTCGGCTATCTTGATGTGCCCGTCCTCCCCCACTAGGAGGTTGGAAGGTTTGATGTCCCGGTGAATGATCTTCTGGTAGTGTACTAGATACAGAGGACACCAATGGACAATGGAGGAGAGGGGGAGGGAAAGTCCATGAAAATCTCCACTTGGCCATGCAGCCCAACATGTCCCTGATATCTCATGTCCCAAGCCCGGGGTGCCCTCCCCAGACATGCTAGGAAAGACAAGGGGAGAGCGCCTTTAAGGACCTTTACATCACCCTCAACACACCAACCATCGATAGCGATGTTTAACCACCTGGCACAGCCTATAAATAGTTTTTGTTGACTTGGGCTTCCAGCCAGGCACACTGGGACCTGTAACAGTCAAGCACAACTCCCCTAACCAATGGCTAAGGCTCATCATGGCCAGCAAGGCAACCTAAGCCAGGCTCCTGAAGGATGAACCACTGCACAGAACGTGGGCCTTAGCTTCTCGGTGGACACACGCATCAGACAATACTATGTATGGTCTGGAAGTCCCAGCCTAGGGTAATGATGAACTTGGTGGTGTAGAAAGAGCAAAGGTTTAGGACTTCGCTCTACCACATTTATCCTGATTAAATGTCAAAACCAAGGGGGATGGGAGCGGGCTGGAGAGATGGCTCAGTGGTTAAGAGTACTGACTGCTCTTCCTAGAGGTCCTGAGTTCAATTCCCAGCAACCACATGGTGGCTCACAACCATCTGTAATGGGATCTGATGCCCTCTTCTGGTGTGTCTGAAGATAGCTACAGTGTACTCATAATAAATAAATAAATGTTTAAAAAAAAAGGGTGGGGTGGGATGGGGTGGGGTGGGGTGCGGGCAGTGGTGGTGTATGCCTTTAATCCCAGCAGAGGCTAACAGACCGCTGTGAGTTTGAGACCAGCCTGGTCTACATAGTGAGTTCCAGGATAGCCAGAAAAACCCTATCTCCAAAAAAAAAAGAGACAACTATCCCATATACTAGGGCGGCAGGGGTAAAAGTCACCAATGGGCAACAAGAACCCAACAGAGCCATTGGTAGCAACAGAGACTTTTTCTCACAGATGAGGGTAGCAGGAGGATAACAGGACCCCCATCCCAGGGAGCTGGATGGGGAGGGAGATTATGCAAATGGAACCCTCGCTATGCCTGGTCTCCATAGAAAGGGCTGGATTCTTGAAAGACACCAGTGTGCAAGGCAGATGGCTCAGTCAGTAAAGTGCTCAAAGGCATGAGATCCGAGTTTGGTCCCCAGCACCCATTTGGAGGCCAAAACAAAAACACAAAACCAGCTGAGCGTGGTGTGCACTTGTAATCCCCACACGAGGCCTCACTGGCCAGCCTCGCTTGTGAGCCCCGGGCCAATGAAAGACACTGCCCCCAATTCCAAATAGACTGTCTTTGCAGTCTATCACAATCTGTTAATAAAGAGGTTATTCTCATCGTAAAAATGGGTGAAAGAGGTAGAGAGCTCCGGAGGGAAGACACTGAGCCTCCATGTGCAGAAGCCTATATGTTCTTCTACTGCCCAGGGACAGCCCCGTCTGTGGCCCACACAGTCCTGTGTCCCCACCCTCCTCCTTTGCTCCAGCAGGGAAAAGAGATACTTTCCATTCCTACCCACTGGCTGTGATGCTAACTTTCCCAGAGGAGCGGCGGCTCTCCCCACCCCCACCCCACCCCCAGGGTGTGGCTTACAGTACTCAATGCCTTTGATCAGATCTTGGAAGTAGAACCGGGCCTGGTCTTCAGACAGTGGCTTGAGGGTGGGAACTTCCATCACAGGCCTGAAAGGGCGGGACACTGCGTGTAAACAATATAAACCAGATGCAGCCAGCCCTGGCCCACTCTCTCCCTCAGAGCCCAGCTCCCTTCCCTCAGCCTTCAAGTGCAAAAGCCTGGCACTGGGCCTGGGAGACAAACACTCACCCTTGGTTGACCAGTTCAAACACTGTGGGGAAGAGAAGGGAGAAGCTGTCATCTCGAGGCACAGTGAATCCACCTCCCGCCTCCTCACCTACCCCACCTCCAGGGAGGACTGAGGAGACGACAGCACAGTCTGCTGAACACAGGCTGCTCAACATTGCAAAGTGCTCGCTACCGAGGAGGAAACGGACAGCCTGCTGGCCCAGGGCCTACTTGGACTTTATTTCTAGGACTCAGAATAGTCAAGGAAATGTTGTGCCTGATGGTGCAAGTCTCTAATCCCTGCTACTTAAGGAGCTAAGGCCAGCTGGGGCTATAGAGTGAATATAAGAGTAACCTAGTCAACTCAGGGAGTCCTGTCTCCAAAGCTGTATCTGGGGATTTCAATGATATAGAGCAATGCTGGCATAGCATACATTGGGCTTCGGGTTTGAACCCCAGGAATGGAACACTCTCTCTCTCTCTCTCTCTCTCTCTCTCTCTCTCTCTCTCTCTCTGAGATACACAAACTCAGAGAAACACACAGACATCACACATACATACACTCACACTCACACACACACCACACTCTCATACCGTATACAAATACTACATCACACACATGCACACACACATGCACCACACTCTTATACCACATATAAACACTACACACCACAAATGCACAAACAGACACACACACACACAGGGCCTTGGGGACAGAACCCAGACCTTGCACATCTGAGACAAGCATGCTGCCACTGAACTGTATGTTCTCCTGTTTTTCTTTAAATTGACTCATTTCTAATTTTGCCCCTTCCTTCAGGGGTCTCACTCTGCAGCCTCTGGCTGGTCTGGCACACACAAATATAGATCCTTTGCCTCTGCTCCTCAGTGCTGGGATTAAAGGCGTGTGCCACCATCCCTGATGTCCTCACCATTTATAAATGAGTCTCTGACGACACAGCTGGGCTTTTGTCTGGAATTGTCCCCAGGTCTCTGAGGGTCCCATGAGGCTTCCCAAACTCACCGTTCTTACTCCTGGCCCCTCTCCCTACTTGTCTAGCACCAACCTTTTTATTTTTGAAGTTCTTAAAGCCTTAGGGCTTTTCTGCCTGTTCCTCCCTCTGCCCAGCTGCCCTTCCCCACATTAACGTGGCCAGATCTTTGACATTCGGGTGTTTGATGCTCATCTCCTATGTGATGTGGTGTGTCCACTGTCCCTGACATCACCCTAATTAACTGCCCTCAAAATATCTAAACTTCTCATTTATCTAATTACCGACACTATCTTTCCTGTCTAGGATAGCAGCTATAAAGCTCTCCTCTTTCTGATCATGCTGTCCTCGGTGCCTAGAACAGGTGTGAGTACACAGTAGGTGCTCAATATAGAGCCACAAATGAACACATAAGAGATCTAGATGTTGGGGTTGGGGATTTAGCTCAGTGGTAGAGCGCTTGCCTAGGAAGCACAAGGCCCTGGGTTCGATCCCCAGCTCCGAAAAAAAGAACCAAAAAAAAAAAAAAAAAAAAAAAAAAAGAAAGAGATCTAGATGTTAAAGGTCCCAGCAAGCTCTGGAACTGCGGAGGCTGCACCACAGAAGAAAAAGAAGGTTGCCGCTAGCCAGGAACCCTTAAGAAGAAAAAGATTCCTGCTGAGCCAGAAACCCTTAAGAAAAGTGAAGAGTTGAAGGTGAGGCACCTGAGGAAGAAGTTTGTCCTGAAGCACTGTGAAAGGCAAGGAGGAAGCTCATCTAGGAGAGGGCAAAGCACTCTCACAAGGAGTGCAGGCAGAAGGACTGGACTGAGATTCGCATGGCTAGGATTGCAAGGAATGCTGGGAACTTCTATGCGCCCTCAGAACCAGAATTAGCCTTTGTCACCAGGATCCGAGGCACCAGTGGAGTTAGCCCAAAGGTGTGCAAGGTGTTGTAACTGCTGTCTCCAGCAGATCCTCAATGGCACCTTTGTTAAGCTCAACAAAGCTTCAGTTTACATGTTGAGGATTGTGGAACCGCACATTGCATGGGGATACCCCAACATGAAGTCAGTAAATGAGCTCATCTACAAGCGAGGCTATGGTGAAATCAATAAAAAGCCTTGACAGATAGTTATAACTCCTTGATTGCTCAATCTCCTGGTAAATTTGGCATCATCTGCACGGAGGATCTAATTCATGAGATCTATACAGTTGGGAAACGCTTCAAGGAAGCAAATAACTTTCTATGGCCCTTCAAACTATCTTCCCCACGAGGTGCAATGAACAAAAAGACAACTCACTCTGTAAAAGGTGGAGATCCTGGCAACAGGGAAGACCAGATAAACAGGCTTATTAGACGATGAACTAAGGTATTGCCCGTGGTATTTTTATAATCTGGTCAGTTAATAAACAGTCATGGCTTGGCAAACTGAAAAAAAAAAAGTCCCAGCAAGAACTCCTTGCTATGCCCTGCTTTAAACCAGATGTGTGGGCTCCTATGGGGTGCACCTGGACCAGGAAAGAGGAACCTGTCCTTGGTGGTTCCAGGGCTACAGCTATCCGGAGAGGACGCCCAGGCACTGGCAAATGCAGCTAGCTGCTTCAGGGTGGATGGAAGGAAGCAATCTTACCCATGTACAGATGGTCCTCGTTAGGGTCATCCAGGACCTGACAGCACAGCCACCCAGGGACAGGAGCAAGGAAAGAAAGAACAAATATGAGTGAGGGGAAGGGGAACATTCCCACCTTGGGCGGGGTGGGGGGGTAAGGGGGGACGGGACTTCCCACCCACAGAGGGAACACTTCACACCCTCAGGAGGGAGCACTTCACACTCACAGGGGGGAGGACTCCCATTCACAGGGGGAGCACTTATAAACCTAGGAGGGAGCACTTCACACCCTCAGGAGGGAGCACTTCACACTCACAGGGGGAACACTTCCCATCCTCAAGGGGGGCATTCCCAACCCACAGGAGGGAGCACTTCACACCCATAGAAGGAGCACCTCACACCCTCCGGAGGGAGCACTCCCCACTCATGGGAGGGAGCACTTCCCACCCTTTTTGTTAGTCAAGACAAAAGACAGAAATTTCCAGAGTGTGAGAGCCAAGTGCACCCATCCTCAATGTCTGGAACAGACTGAAGAGAAGAAGAGCAGGGAGGAGTAAATTCTCCCCAGAAATGCCCCACTCCCAGATGCCAATCCAGCCCATCTCCTAGGACATGCCCTGGGTTTCAGGGTAAAACTTAAGCTCCACTTGAACTCAAGAAGTGGACCCATTCCTCCCAACCCAACCAGGACATGTCTCCATGCCTGCTCCTGCCTCTCTTCAATGGGCAGCCTCAAGCTTGTTCACTTTCTTGGTGATGTCCAGTACTGCCTTGGGCACACAGTAGGTACCTAAGAAACACTGATATATAAACAGAATGATTGTGTGGCCTTGCTGAGTTGGGTCAGATGCACGGGGTACTGGGGAGAAAAAGATCCCACTAGGACTCAGTGCTACCTCAGGCCATGCTCCATGGGGCTTCCGCTAAGATGGCCGACTCCAGCATTGGGGGATTGAGATCGGGAACACAGCATGGCCTTAGGACAAAAGGTAACCGCTTACAGCTACTCTCTTCTCTCTTTTGGGGAGAGAGACATGGATGGGCAGGACCCCCAACTAGACTAAGCTGCCTGTCTCTTCCACATCACACACCTTCCCCAGCACCCTAGATGCACAAGACCACAGGCACACCACCTGGCCATTCCATCCGGAACTCTGAGCCCTCCTGTGAGGGAAAGTCAGACCCAGGACGCACGCAGAGTTCCATGGCCATGGGTCTCCAGGCAGAGTGACCATGGCGCCCCAATCCCAAAGGGAAGGGAAGGTTCTCCACAGAGGCTCGGGACCCTTACACATGTGCCGCCCCCACCTTCGCAATGTCCTTCCCTGTTGTCTCTGCTAACCAAGGAATAGCTAAGGCCATTTCAAAGATTATTTTCTCCACAAAGTCCTCCCTGCCTCATTCAGACAGTTGACACAATCCTTTAGGTGACAACCTTGACCCGAGGGGCTCCAGATTGGATCTGCACCTCCTGTGGACTCCCCAAGTCACCTTCAGAGGGTCTACGAGATAAAAACTATTTATACTTTCAGACTAAGACACCACTGGCCTTTCACTGTCCTTCCCTACTGGTATCCACTGTCCAGAAGGCACAAGACAGCGTCACCAGAGGCTGAAGGCCAAAGCAGAGAGTCTAGATGCCTTTTAGAAAGTCAACATTAAGCTTTGCGCAGTGGCAGTATCGTAGCCAATGAGGTTTATCCAAGGCGCGATTATTGCTAATTGAAAGTCAACATTAGGGCTGGAGAGATGGCTCAGCGGTTAAGAGCACTGACTGCTCTTCCAGAGGTCCTGAGTTCAAATCCCAGCAACCACATGGTGGCTCACAACCATCTGTAATGGGATCCAATGCCCTCTTCTGGTGTGTCTGAAGATAGCAACAGTGTACTTATATTCATAAAATAAAAATCTTAAAAAACAGAAAGTCAACATTAACGAAGAAGAGCAACAACAGTAGCAGCAGCAGCAACAATGTATAAAATACATCCTTTTTTTTTCTATGCTAGGGATAGCAGACTCAGTCAGTAAAGTGGTAAAGTGCTTGCCTTACAAACACAGACTTTAGTCCAGCCCCCAGAGTCAATGTAACAAACCTGGTAACCGCTAGAGAGATGACTCTAAAACGAAGAGCCTGTACCTGAGCCAGGCTGTGGTGGTGCCCTCCTTCAATCCCAGCACTCGGGAGGTAGAGGCAGGTGGGTTTCTGTGAGTTGGAGGCCAGCCTGGTCTATAGAGCCAGTTCCCGCACAGCCAGGGCTACTCAGGGAAACCCCGTCTCCACAGTAGAGTTCAATTCCCAGCATCCACCTCACACAACCACCTGTAACTCCAGTTCTAGGGGATCTGACGTCTCTGGCACCGGCATGCACATACCACCCCCCCATATAGACATAATTAGAAATTAAATAATAAATCCTTTTAAAAAGTGAAGCATGGTGGCACATGCTTAGAAGACAGAGACGGGCGGATCCCTGGGGGCTGCTGGCCAGATAGCCTAGCCTTGTTGGTGAGCTCATTACTTCCTGAGGAATGACACCAAAGACTGGCTTCTGCTCTCCACAGGCATGTGCACACGTGCGCACTCACACACCCACAAAGTTGCTTTTTGTAAAAACATACCTCTCTTAGTCATATACAACAGGGTTACTGTTTTTCAAGAACTTAATAAAGAATTTAAAATGCTGTCATTTTATGGTTTTGACTTTGGGGTTTGCTGGTTTGGTTGAGACAGGACTGCTCGGACGGCAGGCTGACCCTGACCTTCTGAATCTCTAATCTCCATCTCGAGCGTTGAGAGTCCAGGTGTGTCTGGCGCTGGTTTATAGGTTAATGGGATACACAGGAATCAATGTAACCAGTGTGAGTGAGCTGGCAAACCTTTAGGCTGGGTTATCGATAACGTCCCCCTGGCACACATTCCCAGGCAGCATGCACTGTCCCCAACCCCAACACACACAGGTCTCACCCCCTCCCTGGCTACCACAGTACAGCTTGGCCTCAGACTCAACACGAAGAAGCCAGCTGAACACCCTCTGCAAACAGCCTCCAGCCTAGATCGATCTTTCTCTGTATTAAGTTGTTTTTCCAAGAATTCGTTACAATGACTAAAAGCCAACACAGGAGTTTTCCAGAATGTTTAAAGTTCATCAAGTCATCTTGAGACAAAAACCAAACCAAACCTGAGAACTGGTAACACTGAAGCAAAGGTTGGCTAAATATAGTGCGGGCTGAACCTGGCTCCTCCCATGTTTACAGAGGAGGGCTCACTGGAACACATTCCCGCTTTCTTACTGCTTTGTTTGTTTTTGCGACGAGCTCTTGCTATGTAGCCCTGGCTGGCCTGGAATTCATTATATCTACGAGGGCCACCTCAAATTCACAAGAGATCCGACTCCCTCTGCCTTCTGAGTGCTGGGATTAAAAGTAGGTACTACTATCCCCAGCGCTATTGTTTACGGTTGTTTAAGCTGTGGTTGTTTTTGTCTTGTGTGTGTTTATGCACATTACACCTTTATGTGGGTTCTGGGGATCGAACCCAAATCCTTGGGCTTCTATCATCAGGAGCCAAGTGCCTTTGCCCACTGAGTTATCTCATGGGACTTCCCTGGTTTGTATGTGTAGCTACTTCTGTGGCCCAGCTACCTGCAGGTATAGTAGAAAAACAACTAACTTCAGAGAGAAAGAAGTAGGGACTGGAGAGATGGCTCAGCGGTTAAGAGCACTAATCAGGTCCTGAGTTCAAATCCCAGCAACCACATGGTGGCTCACAACAAATCTGTAATGAGATCCGATGCCCTCTTCTGGTGTGTCTGAAGACAGCGACAGTGTACTTATATATAATAAACAAATAAATAAAGAGGGAGAGGGAGAGGAAGGTAGGTAAAGGGCAAGCCTTGGAACTCTCAGCCTCAACTTTTGCATCTGTAAAATGGCGGTGAAAGGCAGCTTCAAGGAAGCAAGTTCCTGGGGCTGGGGATTTAGCTCAGTGGTAGAGCGCTTACCTAGGAAGCGCAAGGCCCTGGGTTCGGTCCCCAGCTCCGGGGAAAAAAAAAAAAGAACCAAAGGAAGCAAGTTCCTCAGCCTTGAGGAAGCTGTCTACTATGACTTGACTCTAGGAATCCTAGCAGTGAAGGGTCTAGATATTACCAAAGCCAGGGCTAGACCATCAGCCCTGCCCTCCCTCCCTCCTCACCTCCACCAGCTTCACCACGTTGGGGTGATCCAGCTTCTTGAGGATGGCAATTTCCTGATACACCTGCTCAATGGGGCCCCTGGGCTGGATGCAGCCCCCTGGAGCTGGGCGAGTACCTCGAGGTGGGGGGCGACCTGCAGGAAGCACAAAGAATTAGGGCAGAGACCTTCCTCTGCAGAAGGCATCTGCTCTTGACAATTCCCCTGCTACCGGAAATCAGGGAGGCGGAATTCCCCGGGCCTCTCGTTCATCCTGTAAATCCCTTTCCTGTCACAGGCCCAACCCAAAGTGACAGAAACTCACTGAGGATGCTGGTCCTGCCCACCTCCCTCACCATCCCAGGGATGTGTTTGGGGTGTAGCTAAGCGGGTAGAATGCTTGCCTAACACGCACAGAGTCCT
Source organism: Rattus norvegicus (assembly GCF_021556685.1). Classification (NCBI taxonomy): domain Eukaryota; kingdom Metazoa; phylum Chordata; class Mammalia; order Rodentia; family Muridae; genus Rattus; species Rattus norvegicus. The sequence continues at coordinate 40,859,739 of NC_141545.1, read as the reverse complement.
GGGATGAATCCCAGTGCCGCATAAAACACAGTGTGGTGATGTACCGCTAAACTCTTAGTATTTGGAGGGGAGAGGCAGGAAAATCAGAAGTTCAAGGTCATCCTTTACTACAAAGCAAGTAGGAGAAGGCCAGTCTGAATTACACAAGATGCTGTCTCAAAAGGAAAAGAAGAACCACATATAACCAAAAACCAAACCTAACCAAAAAAAAAAAAAAATTGGGGGCCCAGTTTTCACACTGCATAAAACAGACCCAAACATTATCCCTCTCCTCCGTGCATAGAAATGGTTACGGGTGCCCCAGAGAGCCAAGGAGAGGAAACAAAAAGACAGTCAATGAGAGAAAAGATGAGCTAGCTGTGCCAGGATGGGGTGTTACTCAGTGGACACGAGAGAATGTGAAGCCCAACAGTCAGACCCGTTACATCTGCACCCGTGTGAGAATGCAGGATCAGCGAAACAGAACGCAGCTGTGACCAAGCCTGGGCAAGGAAGACGGGCAGATGCAGCTGCTGAAAAGGGTGTGCAAGGAAAGGGGCTGAGTTAGCCTCAGCGTGGGACACGGGAGGAGCACACCTGACATCCGTCAGGAAGCTGAGCGGGAGGATCCAAAGGTCTGAGGCTAGCCCAGAGTAGTTTGCCACAGAGAAACAGATGTGTGGTGACCCGGACGACAGGTGGCTGCCACGCCCACCTGCAGCCTGGCTTCCTGGGTACCATCACCAGTGACTAACTGAGCTCTGGGAATCCAAACTCCATCTACATGACAAGCACTTTAGCCACTGAGCTATCTCCCTGGCTCCATTAGTATTTTACTTTTGATGCAAGTGTTGCTATCCTGGAGATCACTATATAGACCAAGCTGGCCTTGAACTCACATTCACCTACTTCTGCCTGCCAAGTGCTAAGATTAAAGAAGTGTACACCACCATGCCAAGCCCAATATTTAACTGTTAAAAAAATTCAACATTTGTAATGTGTTTTAGTGGCCTACTTTTTTTTTTAATTTTTTTTTTTATGTGAGCACAGTGTCACTGTCATCAGACACCAGAAGAAGGCATCAGATCCCATTACAGATGGTTGTGAGCCACCATGTGGTTGCTGGGATTTGAACTCAGGACCTCTGGAAGAGCAGGCAGTGCTCTTAACCTCTGAGCCATCTCTCCAGCCCCAGTGGCCTACTTTTTAAAATTATTCTTCCTTTTCATGTGTGTGGTTTTTTTGCAAGAGGGTGTCATGGGGCTAGCCTTGTACCTGACCCTCCTCCCTTCACATCCTGAGTGCTAGGGTTCCAGGCTTGTGTTCCATGCACTCTGATTATCTTGGAGGTTTTTTAAGTACCACTGCCACCAGGTAGCTGCAGAATATGTTGTTGCTCTTTCCAAAATTCCGATTCGTCCTCCTGCTAATGTACTTACATAAATGGCTTTTGTACAGTAAGTGATGTTTTGTGTCTGGTCTCTTTCGCTTAGCACACTTTCACTCACGGAATAGCAAACATTATTACCCTTTGATGGCTACATATTAATCCACCATATGCATACACATCTTACTTAATAGGCCACTAGAGTTGCTTCCACTCCACGGATATTGCGAATAGCATTACTAGCCCGCATGCGCAGATAAGCTTTGTGTCTCTTTCATTCTCTTGGACACTAGAGAGAAGTTGCTGGGTTCTAAGTTGTGACGATTGATACTGGTAACTAGAAAGAATCTAGAATCACCTGAGAGATGGCCTCTGGAGGATTTTCTTTGATGCACTAATTGAGGTGAGAAGGACTTGCCCACCCTGGGTGGCACCATTCCCTAGGTGGGAATCCTGGTATACATAAGCAGAGAAGGGTGCTAAACACTAGCATTCATTCTTCTCTGCTTCCTGACTCTGGATACAATGTAACCAGCCGCCTCAAGCTCTTCTTTGAAGTCCCAAATAGCAGCCAAAGTGAAAGATTTCCTCCTTAAATTGATTTTGTCAGTCTTTGATCAGGACACCAGGAAAAGAAACAAAGACACTGGTAACTCCAGGTTCAGCTTTTTGATTATTTATTTATTCTGGGGTGCATACGCCACAGAACGAATGTGAAGGTCAGAGGACAACGTGTAGGAGTGGGTTCTGTCCTGCCCTTGCCGGGCCTTAGGAATCAAACTCAGGTGATCAGTCTTGGGGCAAGTGCCTTTTCTGCTGAGCCATCTCTCCTGCCCTCAAACTCAGCTTCCAAAGTCTTACATGAAAACAAATGAGCTCTCAGGGGAGGTCCTGTATGGGATGTGGTGTCTTCCCAGAGTCTCTCTGCGGGACATCACATTCACCTGGCTCTGTCCCCACACCTTAGAACAAAGGTCAGCAACACTCACGTGGAAAGCCGGCCTGTCGGATCAGCTTCTTTTTGGACAGCACTTTCATTGCCTGCAGAAGAACAGACCCCCAAGTCCAGTTAAAGGAGATAACTAGGTTCTCTCCTCTCCAGCCTCACTGAACTCCCAGGCCCTTGGCACCTCAGGACAGGGTAGTGAGCGCCTCGCATCACCAGCAGGAGCAAGCTGCTACTGGGCTACGTGGAGACAAGACACCTGGAGTTGTGCCAGTGCCAAGCCTGGCGTACGCCCGAGGTTCCTTGTCAGCAGACTCAGCTGGGAAGCACAAAGCTCATGACTCGTGCCACTGGGTCAGACAGTGAGCCAGAACCAGAGCAATGGGCCAAAGAAGGGTATGATGGCTGCCTGCCCAAAGTCGTGCTGTTGGCTTACATCTGAACCGACACCACCTACTCCAGAGCCTCAATTACAAGGGCTCATCTATTGACTTGTTTGGGGACTGTGAAAGAGGTACGGAAGACACCAGGCCATCTGGTGTTGTTTCCGCCTAAATGACCTAAGAATAAAATGGGGGAATAAATACCCAAACCTCAATCAGAGCTGAGAGCTGGGAGCTGAGTGCTGAGTGCTGAGTGCTGGGAGCTGAGTGCTAAGAACTGAATGGTGGGAACTGAGTAGTGGGAGCTGAGTGCTGGGAGCTGAGTGCTAAGAACTGAATGGTGGGAACTGAGTAGTGGGAGCTGAGTACTAGGAGCTGAGTGCTGGGAGCTGAGTGCTGAGAGCTGAGTGCTAGGAGCTGAGTGCTGAGAGCTGAGTGCTGGGAGCTGAGTGCTGGGAAAGGGGCTTTCCTTTAGATGGGATGGGGATACTCACATAATAAGTATTGTCATTTTCATTGTAGGCCAGCTTGACAACGCCATAGGAGCCCTGGACAAAGAGATGCATATGATGTAGTAGCCAGAAGCCATGCTGTATGAGATGAGGACTCTGCCAGGCTACAGACTGCAGCTCACTGGGCAAGCGTACTGACTGAGACTGCACTCTGTTGGACTTGCCATGTCTGGAATCTAAATCAGCTGCTAACATTTCAATGGGAAGAACTAAGATAAAAACCCGGGTCTGAGAAACCTGGAAACTCTGCTGAACATGTAAATATTATCTGTGAGGCTGTTGCCTCTGCCTGCTAACCAACACCCAGTCCTGGAGGCTTCTAGCCTCTTCTCTAGGCCTAGAATGTTCTCAGCCTCTGAGGCTTGCTGCTGAATAAGCTCACCCTTGTTAGCTCTTTCTGAAGTCTGAGCTGTTCTGGCTCAAAACTCCTCTCCCAGCTGACTGATTCAGTCTGGCTTCTCTCTCGGCCTCCCACTGAATTGCTTTGCTTAGCCTCAAACTAACTCTGGCAGTCTGTTCTAATCACCTGTCTCCTCCTCTGGCTCCTTCTGTCTTCCCCTGTGTCTAGCATGCTCTCCCTTCAACCTGTCTCTGAAAAACTCTCCCCTTCTCTCTGCACTGCTCCCTTAAGTAGCTTCCCTTCCCTCTCTTGTCAAGACAGTTGGGCGGATCCTATTCTGTCAAATAGTCCTCTGATTCGTCATTTTGTCTGCCACTCAATTAGACATCACCTTCAAATGTGGGTGCTTCATTCTACACAACTTTGCCTTCATTGTTTGGGATTTAAGGTGTGTACTAAGTGTGCTAAGCCACACCACAGCCAGAAAAACTTTTTTTTTTTTTCAGTAAATAACACAATCTCTGGGTTCTTGTGATCAGATATCCTGCAACACCACTCAGGTCTCATATCTAAGCAGCTTCACTCAGGGGGCCTTCCTCCAAGGCTTACCAGTTAGCTTCAGTCCTCACTACTCCTTATGGTCTTACACTTAGCATACTTAGGCCAGTGATGCTAACATATCTTCTGTTAGCGTTTGAGTTTCTAGTCCCTCAGTGATACTAACAAAAACGGATGGGCAAGGGGAGGCCCATTAATGTGATGGGGACTATCGCCATGGCAATGGAGGAATTCTCCAGAAGTTTTCTGAACTGTAGAAACACATCTAATTTTAACACTATAAATTAAAAATAGGTTAGGCATGGTGCTGCACACTTTCAGTCCAGGCTCTTGGAAGGCAGAGGCAGGAGGACCTCTGAGTCTGAGGCCATCCTGGTCTACAGTGTGAGTCCTAGACTAGCCCGGGCTACATAGTGAGACCCTATCTCAAAGGTATTTTTTTGAAAGAAGGGTTGGTAAGATGGCTGATTAGGTAAAAATCCACCTATAATCTCAGTGCTGGGTGGGGGTGGGCAACACAGAATACCTCAGGCTTCTGGCCAGCTAGTTTTGCAGAATCTCTGAGCTTCATGATCAGTGAGAGACCATGTCTCCAAGAATAAGGTGGAGAGGTACTGAGAAAAGACATCTGTCATAAACCTTTAGCCTACACACACGCATACACACACACACACACATATACACATACCACACACACTACACACACCACACACATACACACCACACACACATACACACAAACACTACACACGCACACACACACCACACACATACACACCACACACACATACACACAAACACTACACACGCACACACACACCACACACATACACACCACACACACATACACACAAACACTACACACGCACACACACACCACACACACACACATACACACACACCACACCACACACACACGTACACACATACCACACACACACAACACACACACTACACACACAACACACACACACCACACACATACACACCACACACACACACCACACCACACACACACATACACACACTACACACGCACACACGCACACACACCACACACATACACACACCACACACACATACCACACACATACCACACACAAACATACCACACACATACACACTACACACTACACACATACCACACACACACCACACATACCACACACACCCACTCCACACACACACACCACACACACACCACACACATATACCGCACACACAACACACACACATACACACACCACATACACACACACCACACACACACACATACCACACACATACACACACCACATACACACACACCACACACACACACATACCACACACATACACATATACCGCACACCACACACACACACACACACACACACACACACACACACTATTAATGACAAAACCCTTTCACCCCACCAGCCTTGCCTCCAAAGGTCCCTCTCTTCCCGGCACTACTGATCCCCTCCAGGGTGTCAGGAACATCCCTGGTCCAGGTACAAAGGTGGCCGAGAGCCCCTGGAACATTTACCTTTCCAATTTCATCCTTCAGCGTGTACTGATTCAGCTGCACACAGTCCTGGAAAGCAAAGAGAGGCACAGGTGAGACGGATCTCACCAAAATAATACTGACTGCAAAGTCAAGGAGCACCCCAACTTCCCTGCCCTCCCCCTATTAAAGAATATATATTGGGAATGGGGGATGGCTCAGGTAATGAACTGTCTGCCACACAAGCAAGAGGACCTGGTATGACCCTGGGAGCCTACATAGAAAGGCAGGTATAGGGTAACACGCCTGCAATCCCAGCAGTGGGAGTCAGAGACTGGGGCGGGGGGTCCCTGGGCACACTGGCCAGCCAGGCTAATCAACACACTCAAGGTACCCATGAGAAACTGTTTTAGAAGAACAGGACGGCTCTCATCTGTAACCTCATGACAGGCTGATCTCTGGTCTCCACACGCACTCATTATACATGTGCACCTGTGCACATATGAACACACACACACACCAATATACAAAGAGAATATATACTAGTTTTATTATTATGGGGGGGGTCAGCACTAAGGATCACACTCAGGGCCTTATACATGCTAGACACTTTACCACTAAGCTGCACCCTCAGCCCACCCTGGGTTATACAGCTGAAGCCCTGTGTCAGAGAAAGAGAGACAGAAGGTGACGTAGGAAGATCAGGAGACCAAAAAATCATCCTGTTACATGGTGAGCTCGAGGTCAGTCTAGGCTATGAGACCGTGTCTCAAAATATAAATTTTATATATATATATATATATATATATATATATATATATATATATATATCTCCTGAGCTGAAACAAACAATTCACACACACACACACACACACACACACACACACACACACACACACACACACATGCAGCTACAGTGGGCAAGTGAGCCTCCTGGAGATGGCCCAGCATTTTGCTCACTGCGATGGGTGTACCTTGGAGAGGCACAGCCCCAGAGCTCTGTCCCAGGATTGCTTCCTGCTCCTGCTGTGCCTTCACCGTTTGTCACTATTATGGTCCTCATATATCTGACCTGGTGTGATTGTCCTGGGAAGACTGTCATTGCCATAGCCTGGTGTGCTCACTTCCTGGGTGACAGCCCCTTCTGGTGGGCAATCTGCCTGCAGATCAACGTGAAGTGAACTTTCATAAAAATAATAGTTTAGGTGAATTAATGATTTTATGGAATTGCCAATTTGGTTTAAATACCTTTAGGAAGTTAGGGTATTTGATAGAAAGTTTAAGGAGATGGTTTAAGTTGTTTTAACAGACTGTGCCCCTCCTTGTAGAAGGTGTGCAAAGGCTGCATAGGTTAGAAAAGGAGCACAAGTGTGCTTTCCTTACATGTTATAAGCATGTAACCGTACTAGGGAGAAACATAGGCTTGAGACAAGTTAATGATCAAAGAAAACATTCATTCTAGGTTGGGTCTGAGTTCCTGGACTTGGAGTGTAGGGGTGCGGCCATGTCCATTGTCATAACCATGAAAAGACAGGTTATGAGTAAAGAGTAAATAATTCAATTATGATGTAAGACTAGAGAACCATGATTACCCAGTTTAGCTGAACACGACTTAAAAAATAAGGCGTAAGAGAGATGATGATCCGCTTCTTGGTAAAGACAAAATGTCACCAGGTAAGCATAGGAAAAGAGCTGCAACGTAGACTGGCTTGCTAAACTCTGCTAACCAACGGCAAAAGGATTACTGCTTTGGGGTTACATTGAACTTACAGAGAGAAAGAGATGAGAAATATTTACACAGACACAGACACACAAACATACACATGAAAATGGTTGAAGCCTATTGATTGGTAAGCCTCCATCCACCAAATATGTGTGTTTATGTATATATGTAAAGTGGTTGGAACTTTGCTTTAGCCACTCAATGTGTGAATGTGTGTGTGTGTGTATGTATGTATGTATGTATGTATGTATGTATGTATGTATGTTTGTGTGTGTATGTGTGTGTATGAGACGTTATTAGAACTTGTCTTGCTTCATCCACTCAGTGTGTGTGTGTGTGTGTGTGTGTGTGTGTGTGTGTTTGAGAGAGAGAGAGAGAGAGAGAGAGAGAGAGAGAGAGATTTTCTCCCCCTTTTCTCTTTTCCTCCTGGCTGTCCCCCCACCCCCGAGTTTAAAGAGTTTAGAAAGTCTCTGCATGGTCACAGGGAGTGCCGGCCACAATGGATCACGTTTTATCTCCTCAGAGGAAAGTCTGTTGAATGATGAGCTGCTGATTCTATACCCTTGCCTCAGTTTCCCTTGACCTGTCGAAGCTGGCCTTCAACAACACATACACTGACACACTCACTCATGCACACACTCACACACACATGCACACCACACCTACATGCACACATACATACATCAAACTCATGCACACACACACATACAGACACCTCACACACATGCACACAGATACACACACACATACATATATACACACCTCACACACATGCACATACACTTACATACTAACACACATCTCACATGCACAGAGACACACACACATGCTCACACACACACATCTCACACATACATACACAGCACATACATACACAGCACATACATACACACCCCACACCTACAGACACACACACATATACACACCATACCATACTCACACATACATCTCACACATATATATACACCTCACACACATGCAGGCACACACTCACATACATACATCTCACACACATGCACATAGATACATACACACTCACACATGCTCACACACACTCACCCACACATCTCACACACATACACACCCCACACCCACAGACACACACATATATATACACCATACCACACTCACACACACATCTCACACATACATACACACCACATACATATACACACCTCACACACATGCACACACACTCACATACTGGAGGGAATGTCTCCAGATTCCCCTCCCAGAAAAGAAAAAGAAAAAGCCATGAACTGGAGAGAGAGGAGGCAGAGGAGAGGCACGTGAGAGGGGTTAGAAGGAGGAAAAGAGAATGATATAATTTCAAAATATAAAAATTATTATTAAAAAAAAAACAAGCAATGAATAGCCTAGTAAGAGCACCAGTGGAAGGGGAAGCCCTTGGTCCTGCCAAGACTGAACCCCCAGTGAACGTGATTGTTGGGGGGAGGGTGGTAATGGGGGGAGGATGGGAAGGGGGGGTTAGGGGGATGTTGGCCCAGAAACCGGGAAAGGGAATAACAATCGAAATGTAAATAAGAAATACTCAAGTTATTTAGCTCAGTGGTAGAGTGCTTGCCTAGGAAGCGCAAGGCCCTGGGTTCAGTCCCCAGCTCCAAAAAAAAAAAAAAAAAAAAAACCAAAAAAAAAAAGAAATACCCAAGTTAATAAAGAAACAAGCAAAAGGTCTGAACAGGCGCTTCTTTAAAGGAGACGGATAAATGGTTAACAAGCATGAAGAGCCATTGAATACATGCCTACGAAAGCCACGCCAAGCCAGAAAAGGACGGGTAGTCAGACCGAGTGCTGGGGAGAACACAGCGCTCACAGTTGCACATACAGCTGCCAGAACAGGACGTGGGGCGTGGGCAGCCCCCCTGAAAACGACTTCCCTCCCTCTCTCTCCACTCTCCCTCCTTTCATACACGGTCCCATCTCTTCCCAGCTGGCCTCAAACATGCTATTTAGAGTGTGGCGGTGCACGCCTTTAATCTCAGCACCCAGGAGGCAGAATCAGGCAAATCTCTGTGAATTCAAGGACAGGCTCATCTACATAGAGAGTTCCAGGACAGTCAGGGACTACATAGTCACACAGACCCTGTTTCCAAAAAGAAAAAAAAAATGTAGACACAGGTAGCCTTGCATGGTGGATAAATACTGCAAAAGTTGTGGGTTACTGAATTAAAATCTCAGTGCTACCCCTCTCTACAGGGTCCAAGTCAGAGACATCCCAGAGGTCCCCAAGACAACATAGGTTATTACTGCTGCTCTTGGGTTCCCATAAGTAGACAGTAAAACTACTACTGACAACACAATACACTTCGGCTAAAGACAGAGAAGCCAAGCTACAACCTCCACCCTGTTGGCTCACTTTCATAGTTGCCTGAAGGGGCCAAGCAGGCCCCTGGGGGAGGGAGTCATCACGATATCACCCAGCAGCAAACTCTGTACGCTCTAACACTGATCCGATACAATGCGGTATGGAGGTTGTGAAGGAAACCCATGCTTTCTGACTGGTTCTGAGGCCTGCTCCACACGAGGGGATTCAAGCTTGGCATCGTAGAGCTGGGCGATGGCGCTCAGCTGCGAAAGGTCACAGGTCCTACGAGGAAACCTCCTGTTGTTGTTTGGCTTGAATGGCGTGTTGTCAAAGTGCCTTCTAATGTTTATGTTTACTCCCATAGTTTAGAGCTGCTCTCCAACTTGGCCGGAGAAGTATCTCTCTGCAGTGGGTGGCTGCTAACACAGAGACCCGTGACTGGTCCCCTCAGTGCTGAGCGTAAGTGACCGGTGAGTATTCGGCTCTTCTGAGAATATCTCAAAAGGGGACGCAAGTCAATGTAAGAACCAGGGGACAGGGAGGAGGGCTGTGAAAGGCTATCTTTAGGATAGGACACGACCACTGGACTCAGGAGCTCGCTGCAACCATGGTCACCTGCACAAGATCACTTACTATCCCAAAAGGCAGTTAGTTACCTTCCCCAAAAGAGGGCAAGAGGCCGAGAAAAGAATGGGTGGAAAGTGAGGGAGGGGAGAGGAGCTAGGGTAGCTGCGATTAAGATACAATGTTGACATGTGTGAATTTGTCAAATAAAAGACTAACCTGTTAGAAAAGTGGGATACTTGGGGGGGGGGGGGAGCCTGAACTGCTGGTCCTCCTGCCTCATCTCTTGGGATCGTCATGAGGTGTTAGGGGTGGAACATGGGGCTTCGTACACCACGCTAAGCAAGCACTCTATCAACTGAGCCACAGCGACAGCCCACCAGCTGCTTCTTAACATCCTCATCCCAGCACCCGGCGTCCTGTTTCTAGGACTACCCAAGAGAAATAAAAACGATTCAGTAGTAAAAAGGAACCAACATCAGCAAGGCCAGGTGGCACGAGCCTGTCATCGCAGCCCTCAGAACGTACAGGCAGGTGAGTGTGAGGCCAGCGGGGAGACAATGAGATCATGTCTCAAAAAAAAAAGTTTACGTAGTAAATGAAGACCATCAACTGCCAGTAAACATGTCCCCCGGTGTCTGCAGGGAACCGTTGCAGATACTAACCAAGAAGAACTAAAGTCCCTCAGAGAAAATGGCACGCACGGCAATGTGCCAGTACAGAATACGCCCCTCATACAGCCCCTCTCACATATATTTCCGCACTAGGAAACAGACAGCTCTTCTGGCCTGGAGCTCACTGTACAGACCAGGCTGGCCTAGAACTTGCAATGATCCTCTTGTCTCTGCCTCCTGAATTCTGGGATTACAGCATACCCAGCCCTCTTCCCTCAGACTTTTTTTTAAAGATTTATTTATTTTATGCATATGGGTACACTGTCGCTGTCTGCAGACACACCAGAAGAGGGCATGGGATCCCATGACAGATGGTTGTGAGCCACCATGTGGTTGCTGGGAATTGAACTCAGGGCCTCTGGAAGAGCAGTCAGTGCTCTTAACCGCTGAGCTATCTTTCCGGCCCTGCTTCCCTCATATCCTATTTTATTATATCTATGTTTGTGTTGGTCTGTGTCAGATGCCCCCACAGGTCAGAAAATGGCATCTGACCCTCTGGAGTTGAAGTTAAAGGGGGTCGTAAGCCTCCATGAGGGTGCTGGGAGCAGAACTGGGGTCCTCTGCAAGAGAAGCCATTCCTCTTCCACTGAACCGCTCTCCTGCTACACACACACTTACACACACTCATACACACACACACTCATGCACACTCACACACACACTCAAACACACACACTCACCCATACTCACACACTCACACACACTCACACATGCACCCACACTCACACACTCTCACACACTCATATTCACTCACACACTCATGCACACTCACACACACTCAAACATACACACACTCACCCATACTCACACACTCACACACACTCACACACTCTCATACACTCACATGCACACTCATACATGCACACAGTCACTCACACACACACTCATACACACACACTCACACACTCTCATACACTCACATGCACACTCATACATGCACACAGTCACTCACACACACACTCATACACACACACTCACACACTCTCATACACTCACACCCACGTGTACTCACACACACATGAACACTAACACGCGAGCGCGCGTGCGCGCGCGCACACACACACACACACACACACACACACACACACACACACATACACACACACTTTAACTCATTCCCAAGCTGCTTATGTATTTAATACAATGTCACTGTTATGTAAGTCATTCTACCCTGGTGCTCTGAGGCAATAACTATTTAAATTGTCATTTAATGACACGAGAAAAAAAATAGCCCGCACAGCCTCATAGTTGCGATTTTTTTTTCCTTCCGAATATTTTCAAGGTTGGCTGGATCTGCAGCTATCGGGGCCAGGAGCGTATCCAACAGCACGGATAGATCTCAACATCATTACGCTGGAGAGGAAGCTGAGCTAATGGAGCACTCGAACGGGCACTGAACCTGCTTACACAAAATCCTACAACCTGCAAACTAATCTAAAACGCTAATTTTTTTTTTTTTAGAGAAAAAAGAAAAAGGCAGTTTGGAATGCCAGGAGTGGCTGCACACACCTGTTATCTCGGCGTTCGAGAGTCTGGGGAAAGGGGGTCATGCAAAGTTCAAAGCCAGCCTGGGCTACATAGATCCTGTCAATGGCAAAGAAATGAAACGGACTCAGTTCAGCAGCTACTGGGGAAGGGGCGTGAAGGACGCGGCCAGCAGGTAGGAGATACCCTCGGTCTGATTGAAAAGTTTTCCCAGGAGCAGTCAAAGAGGAAAAAAACTAACGTTTGCCCGGTGAGAACGTGGGGGAGGGGGGGATGTTTACTTTGTTGCTTTTGAGGCTTCACCTCAGTCTGCGGCCCCTAATGTCCTTCGGGTCATCCTCCCCCTCCCCATCTACCCCACCATGGCTCACTCAGCGCACGCACCAACCTGCAAACCCGTGATGGAGACGTGGTGCGACTCCACTGTGGGCCGCCGGGGCATCCGGGGAGAGGACTGTGGGGAGCTGGCTGGTGAGTAGGACAGGGATGGGCAGATGCAGCGTCCATTCATGTCCAGGCTGCTGTTGGACGCCGGCCCGCCCTGGGACCGCTCCTGGAGGGACATCTTGCGACCAGAAAGCAGGGACCGTGACTCAGGTTCCGAGGCATCCAGAGGGAGTTCCTGGCCATCGGCCTCCAGAGGTTGGTCTCTGGCCAGGCTGAGGTCCACGCCCCGGCCTGGTTCACACTCGGTGACCACGATGAAGGATTCCATGCCCAAGTGGATGCTTAAGGATGAGAGTCCCCGCAGTGCCTCGCAGGGCTTCTGGCTTTCCCGGCTGACACCCCCGCTTCCCAGCTCATCCTGGGGGGCCGCCCGGTCGCTGGTGGGCTGGCTAGAGACACATGATGACATGGTGTGTGTACCAACTTCATCGGCCAGGCCGGAGCACTTCCATCAGCAGTAGAGCTGCCTGCAGAAAGAGAGAAACAACCGTGAGCCAGGCAGGGACAGAGAAAGGAGTCCGTCCTCCGGGCCAGACTAGTGTCTGATTGGAGCACACGGTTAAGATCCTTAAAAACATCTTTCTGCCCAGTATGGTGGTATAGCGCTTGGGAATCTAAGGCAGGAGTATTGCCAGGAATTAAAGGCTAGCCTGGGCTACACAGTAAACAACAGGCTAGATTGTGCTACAGAGCAAGACTCTGTCTCAAAACAACAAAAAACAAAAAATAAATAAATAAATAAATAAATTTTGTAGCCAGTGTTCTGGTGCCACATGTCTATAATCCCAGATCTCAGAAGGTCAGGAGTTCAAGGTCTGCCTGGTCTGCACAACACGAGCTATCTTTGAAAAAAATAAATATTGGGGCTGGAGAGATGGCTCAGTGGTTAGAGCACTGACTGCTCTCCCAGAGGTCCTGAGTTCAAATCCCAGCAACCACATGGTGGCTCGCAACCATCAGTAACTCCAGTTCCAAGGGGAACCGATGCTCTCGTCTGACCTTCAAAGACACCAGGCACACAGTGCACAGACACATATGCAGGCAAAAACACTCACTCGCAATCTTTAAGTTAAGAAATGGGGGAGGGGCAATGTACTCTTTTGCATTTCTTCTCACACATCATGACAAGGAATTTAAATTCAATTCTCTCTTTTTTTTTTTAATTTTTCATTATATATGAGTACACTGTAGCTGTCTTCAGACACACCAGAAGAGGGCATCAGATCCCCATTACAGATGGTTGTGAGCCACCCTGTGGTTGCTGGAATTTGAACTCAAGGCCTCTAGAAGAACGGTCAGTGTTCTTAACCACTGAGCCATCTCTCCAGCCCTAAATTCAATTCTTATATGAAGAAAGTATAAGGAGCCCCAAGAGACAGAATTGACAGCTAACTGCAGTGTTGCCGGGCAGGGGCAGGGGCAGGGGCAGGGGCAGGGGCAGGGGCAGGGGCAGGGGCAGGGGCAGGGGCAGGGGCAGGTAGACTTTGAAGCAAACAGGACTACACAGAGAGTTCCAGGACACACACATACACACACACACACACACACACACACACACACACACACACACACACATCACACATACACAGGGATGAGGGAGAGAAAATATTAAATGAGGTCTCTTGATTTTGTATGTTTGATATATGTAGGGATGTGTCTGAGTTCCTGCGTATGTGCATGTGTGTTTAGAGGTCAGAGGTCAACCTCAGGAACCTCCCTCCCTATCTTGGATTTTTGGTGGTGGTAGTAGCAGTGGTTTTTAATCTTTAAAATCATTTTCTTTTATGTGCATGGGTGTTTTGCATGTATGTATGTATGTATGTGCACCACATGTCTGATGGGTGCCCGTAGAGAACAGAAGGCAGCATTGGAATCACAGGAACTGGAATTATGTGTGGTTTGAAGTTGCCATGTGAGTGCAGGGAATTGAACCCGGATCCTCTTAACCAATAAGCTGTCTCTGCAGCCTCCCAAATTGTTTTTGGAAACAGGGTTTCTCACTAGAACCTGGGGGGCTCCATTTAGGCCAGCCTGGCTGGCAGACAAGTCCCAAAGACCAACCTCTCTCCATGTTCACAGCTCAGCTTGCTGACTAGCGACCTCTAAATCACCCTCTTGACATTTTTTTTTTTAAATCAGTAAAAGTATCTGGTGCTGAAGGGATGGCTCAGCAGCTAAGGGCACTGGCTGCATTTCCAAAGGACCCAGGTTCAATTCCCACCACCGACATGGCCACTCACAACAACCCACAACTCCAGGGGATCTGATAGCCTCACACAGGCATACATGCAGGCAAAACACCACAGCACACAGAATAAAAAGAAATACGTCTTTAAAAAATTTTAAAAAAAGGGGTTGGGGATTTAGCTCAGTGGTAGAGCGCTTGCCTAGCAAGCGCAAGGCCCTGGGTTCGGTCCCCCAGCTCTGAAAAAAAAAAAAAAAAAAAAAAAAAAGAGAAAAGAAAAGAAAAGAAAAGAAAAAAAAGACATTAAACAAAAAGAGCACAGGACCCAAACTCACAACTGCCTATAACTTCAGCTTAAGGGGTTTGAGGCCACTGGCTGCCACAGGCACACGACTAACACACACACACACACACACACACACACACACACACACACACAGAGTTCTTTAAGAATTAGTAATTACCATGCTGGAGAGATGGCCCAGTGGTTAGAGCACTAACTGCTCTTCTAGAGGTCCTGAGTTCAATTCCCAGCAACCACATGGTGGCTCACAACCATCTGTAATGGGATCTGATGCCCTCTTCTGGTGTGTCTGAAGTTAGCTACAGTGTACTTATATATAATAAGTAAATAAATCTTTAAAGGAAAAAAAAGAACTAGTAATTATCTACTTCTTAAATGCTAGGTGGGCCAAATGAAACCCTTCTACCCGTATCTTCCATGCCTTACTGCAGTGACTTCTCCCACGGACTGGTAAGATGTCCTAAGCCCTGGATGTGCTATCTGCCCCCTGTGCTGTGGTGGGGTAAGTGGGGTGCACACTTCAGGCCCGCCCAGGCTGTAGACTGAGACCCTCTCAAAACAAACAGGCTGGGGAGACTGCAGCTCAGTGTAAGAGTGCCTGCCCCATGGGCATGAGAACCTGAGTTCAAATCTCTAGCACCACCTAAGAAACCAAGATGGCTGCCGGAAGGTAGTTCCTCAAAACGGTAGAGGCTTTCTGCATGCTCCGTACCTAGGAGTACACCCTACCAGCTCTCATCCTAGGACCTGAGGAGGGAGGCAGCAGATGAATAGATACCCATAAGCATTAGCTATGGCTACCACACAAAGGAGAAAACATCACATCAAGCGTAAGCCCGGTCCCAAGAGGCCTCGAATGGCGTAATTCCACGGAAATGAAATTTCCATACTAGGCAAATCCAGGGAGACAGGCAGATTAGCGGTTACCTAGGACTACGGAGGAGCGTTCTGGAGGGCAATGCAGTGACTGTGAGATAGGTGCAGGGTTTCATCTTGGGTTTCATCTTGGCGAAGATGTCTTGGAATTAGACAGGGTGGAGATTTCACAGCCCAGTGCATGTACTGAATGCAGTGAACCGATCTCAACGGGGTTCATCTGCCAGGCGTGGTAGCGCACACCTTTAGAGATGGAGCTAGGGGGGCTTCTGGGAGATGCAGGTCATCCAGGCAAGACAGAATTACACAGTGAGACCCTGTCTCAAATTTAAAGGGGAAGGGGGGTTAACTAGAGGGCTAGGGTAGCTTGCAGCAAAGTTCCTAACTAGGATTTGAGGAGCCTTTGGCTCTACCTCAGCACCCCCACACTCCCAATTCATTTTAAGTCCTCTAATCTCTTTTGTTTGTTTTTGTTTTTCCAGACAGGGCCTCTCTGTGTAGCCCTGGTGGTCCTGGAACTCACTCTGTAGACCAGGCTGTCCTCGAACTCACAGAAACCCACCTGCCTCTGATTCCTGAGTGCTGGGATCAAAGGTGTACGAGGTCCAGCCTCAAGTGAACTTTTAGATCAGTTGGAGAGAGGAAAAGAGAGGGTGGGGGGAGACTGTCACACACCTCCAGGTTGTCAATTCCCACCAGCCCTGGGACAGAATATTAACCTTTCACTCACGTGCTTGACAAATGCTGGTGGACAAATGTCACAGGCACTGAGTTAAATCCGTGCGTCGGCAACGTGGTGGCAGCTGTGTGCTCACCAAGGAGGGTCTCCTTAGGCACTGGGAAAACAGTGGGTGCTGGCTGCCATTTCAGTGAGTAACATGGCTTCCAGGGTCACCCTCGGGAAGGAGGACTTGAGAGGGAGTGGCATGAAGTCAGGGCTCCCTGGAGATGTTGTCTGGCCCTCTAAATCCACCTTTCAGAAACATCTATTGTAACAACAGTGGGGAATCCTCCAATCAGAAAACCCCTGGCATTCTCAGCCGTGACTGGTGCCTACAGATGAACACCATTCATGATTTTTTTTTTTAAAGTGTTGGATTTTCTTGGTTGGAAGTTTAATTTGATTTGACTTGGTCATTTGTTCTAAGAAAGAGGAGAAAGAACATAAAGTTGGGGGAGGGGGGACCTGGGAGGAACTGAAGGAGAAAAAAATGATAAAGATATACTGTATGAAATATATTTTCAATAAAGAAAAAAAATACAATAAAGAGCCGAGGAGATGGTTTAGTGGGTAAGAGTGCTTGCTGCACAAGTGTGAAGGCCTGAGTTCAAATCCCAGCACCCACACTAAAGGCTCGGTGTGACCTAAGGGTATTTATAACCCAGCACTATGAGGGCAGAGACAGGAGGCTCGCTGACTGCCAGCCTAGCTGTGGGGTCAGAGAAAAAGCCTGTCCCAAGGGAATAAGGTAAGCGTGAGAGAGAGGAGAACCCTTGTCCGTCTCCAGCCTGAGTGCAAACACGTGCACCCACATACATTGCATATACCACACACAAACAAACCCCAACAAAGTCAACCATGTGACAAGGTGCTCAGCCTGGCTTACAGGAAGAGAAGTACACATGAAAACAGCCAGCAGCCGCTGCACTTCCTCAGGAAGCTAGCCATGGAAGGCCCAAATGGCCTGTCATTCTTCCCATTGGTACGCACTCAAAAAAAAAAAAAAAAAAAAAAAAAAAAACGGAACGGAGGGCTTCAGACCCCTGCATAGCAACAGCCATGGCGTCGCTAGTCACAACTGCTAAACGGTGGACGGAACCCCATCTATCAAAGGATAAGTGGGCCTACAGAACGTAGTAGGTCACATAAGAGTCAGAGCAGGAAGGCAAGTCTGACCGACAACCAGTGAGTGGCATCTGGGATGGTCAAATTCGATTGGACGCGGGGGTAGGGGTGGGGCCAGTGAGCACAGCGCGTAAAGACCTGGGCTCCACCCCCAACACTGCACAACCTACTCGCTGCTGCTTGCTGGGCAACAGGCAGTTAAGAGGAGAAGTTCAAGGTCACCTTTAGCCACTCAGTGAGTGAGTTTGAGGTAGCCTGGACTACATGAGAACCTGAACCCAAAACTGGAAGGGAAAAAAGCAGCACAGAGGTGGGCCGGGTTAAGGGGAGAGAATGAGAAAGTCCAAACTCAAGGGAAGAGCCCAACACGGTGGACAAGCTTGAGGCCACTGAATTGTACCGGTAAAACCAGTGAAGATGGCTCATTTTCACTGTATGTCACGTATATAGTTTTTATTTATGTGCATGTCAATGCCTGTGCCACTGGAGCGCAGGTGTCATGAAGACCGGAAAGGGCACGAGCTCCATTAGAGCTGCTTCTGAGCTGCCAGACTTAAACTCAGGTCCCGTGTAAAAGTACAACGACTGTAGAGCGCTTACCTAGGAAGCGCAAGGCCCTGGGTTCGGTCCCCAGCTCCGAAAAAAAGAACCCAAAAAAAAAAAAAAAAAAAAAAAAAGTACAACGACTGAGCCATCTTTCCGGCCCTGGAGATGAATTTCCAGAAGAGAGTAATATGCCACGCCTCAGTACCGACGAAGACATCACCAGCTATGCTCCTGCCTCAGCTTCCCTGTCAGTGGAGTTCCGTACTTTCTGCAGCCTGCCTAATATTATTTTACATATCCTGATGTGATCCTCACCTTCCAAAAGAGAAAAGTGGGGCTCCGAGGCCACAGCCTGGACTCATCCTCTGCCCAGCTTGCCTTTAAATTTTTCTCTCTGCCTCAGTTTCCTCATCTTTAAACTGGGCAGCTTCTGCATAGTCACGGGGAGCAGATGAGCCTGAGCCGTGCACTCAGACCACATGACTGAGGTGCTAAGAAGCTAGTCTTTCGATACAATGTCTATGAACAGCTGAGCAAGGTAGTCTTTGAGACAATGTCTATGAACAGCAGGGGCTGTGTTCCAGAATCTTCCTGAGTAACTACGGTCCTCGAGAGTCCACCTGCAATTCCATGGATTCCACAACTGTGACCCAGACAGCCCAGGGCAGGCAGGTGACCTATATCCTTCCTCTTGGAGCCACTTCTATTGGGGCTACAAGTGTTCCTGAAAAGAAAACCAGACTTGGCAGTGCCTGGGAAAGTCAATGGGGATTTTTTTTTTTCTCGCCAACAGAAAAACAATTGCTTATCGATCTCTACTCCAGGCCAAGGACACCGAGCCATCCACCTCCGACGAAGCCGCTTTTAATCAAGTCTCCTTGGCCAGCCGGTGTCTGGCCTGGGCCTCCCTTGTCGCTGCTTCTGACGCAGGCTTGGCCTTCAAGGTCTGAAGGAAGGAGGAGAACAGACCACTAGGACCAGGGCTAGGGCTGCCTGTGAAGGAAAGTTAGGCCCACCCAGGTCTAGGTTATGTGGAAGGATCGTGTCCCAACTCTACAATCTAAGCCAGTACTCGGAATTGTTTAAGGACCAGAGACCTTACAAGAATCCAATGAAGTTACCAACACTTTCCGTAGCAAAGAAAAAAAAAATTAACCATAAATGCAATAGTTTGGCATAAAAGATTGTACTAAAAATGCTTTAAGTCCCAGCAGGCATCAGGCATGGAGTGACTCCCTGTGGTTGTGTAATTCCCCCAGGACAAGCCCTCTACAAGGAAGGGCAGGGATCAGAACACAGGATTGAAAAGGACATTCCTACAAGCTGCTCAGGTTTGACAAAATGCCAGCAGCCCAGGCTGAGCCGGGCAGTTCACCGTGAATCACAAGAACTGCCCCACCCGGAAGCCCCCTGAGCCCCCCCCCCCCCGGCACCCAATGGAGCCGCCAGACCCTTCCTGGAGCAGATGGAGCCAGTCCCCAGCCAGGATGAGAGGAATGTTCCATCCTCTGCCAGGAAGCCAAGTGGCACAGGCCTCCAGGAAGCGCTTGACCATTTCCTTTCCTGGGGGCCATTTCCAACCAGCAACTGCCGCCTGCCAAATGCAGAGCCCGGTGGAGCTGGGCCACGCTGAGCCAAGCTGAGCTACTACCCGGGCTGTGGTGTGCATAACAAGTCGCAGGTAGGCTTCAAAATCAGAGACACACCTTCCTCGGAGTCCATCAGGGTCCCCAGAGCACCTCTTCCCTGGCTCCAAGACCAAAAAAAAAAAAAAAAAGGGGGTGGGGTGGGGTGTGCGAATCAGCTCCACAGATCCTGCCAAGACCAGAACGATACCATCCCTGGGTCAGCAAACAGCCACATCCTCTCTCACCTGGGGAAACTGAGGCCCAAGGCCCTAGAGGAAAATTCATTTCACTCGTGTGTTCTTTTAACAGTCAATTAGGGAATGAAGATCAGTTGGGAGATTGCTTATCAAGTATGCAAGAGGTCCCGGGTCCCCAGCGCGGCTGTGAATCAGGCACAGTGGTGCACGCCTGAAATACTGTGGAGGTGCAGGCATGGAAAAAGTTCAAGGTCTCAAGGGTCATCCTCAGCTATACCACAAATATAAGGCTAGCCAGGGCTACACAGTGAGAGCGTGTCAATCAAACACACACACACACCCCAAAACCAAAACCCCCGAAGGGTCAAATCACTCCAAGTGATTATGGAGGGTCCCTACATGGGATTTCTGGGGCAAGGAACCAACAATCTCATGAAACATTTAAAAGGAGAAGACCCAAGTGCCACAACACAAACAGGGGTGCGGTGGGGGCTGGGGGTGGGGACAGCCAGACTAATCACAAAAGAATAGAAGAGAGGTAGAAGGAGGCTGGGGAGCTGGGGGGTGGGGGGCATCAAGGACGTCTGTCCTGGGAAGTATTT
Organism: Rattus norvegicus; assembly: GCF_021556685.1. NCBI lineage: Eukaryota > Metazoa > Chordata > Mammalia > Rodentia > Muridae > Rattus > Rattus norvegicus. The sequence continues at coordinate 40,838,745 of NC_141545.1, read as the reverse complement.
TCCCTTCCTAATTAAAATAATAAATTTCTTTTTTTTTTTTAATGAGAAAGTGCAGTTAGGATAAGTTCCTCTTTTTTTTTTTTTTAAGATTTATTTATTTTAGTTATATAAGTACACTGTTGCTATCTTGAAGAGGGCATCAGATCCCATTACAGATGGTTGGGAGCCACCATGTGGTTGCTGGGATTTGAACTCAGGACCTCTGGAAGAGCAGTCAGTGCTCTTAACCACTGAGCCATCTCTCCAGCCCAATAATAAATTTCTGAAGCAGAGCCTCACTGTGAGGCACAAGCTAGCTCTGTGATCCGCCTGCCCCGGCCTCCTGACTGTGAGGATTACAGGTGCCGCCACAGTGCCATGCCTGCAGTCAATGTGTGAGCATGAAGACCTGGAGTTCAGCCCCACAGCGCCCTCATAAAAAAGCCCGGTGTGACTGCCAAATGGTGTGTGTGCCAGGTTCAGGGAGAGACCTTGTCTCAATCAATCAAGGTGAAACAATGGAGAAAGATCTCAGGGGCTGGAGGGATGGCTCAGTGGTTAGGAGCACTGACTGCTCTTCCTAGAGGTCCTGAGTTCAAATCCCAACAAGTACATGGTGGCTCACAACCATCTGTAATGAGATCTGGTGCCCTCTTCTGGTGTGTCTGAAGACAGCTACAGTGTAGTCACATATAATGAATAAATACATCTTTAAAAAAGGAAGAAAGATCTCAGCCAGTCGAGTCATCAAACACCTTTAGTCCCAACACTCAGGAGGCAGAGAAACGCTGTCTCAAACAAACAAACAGATACATTTTTAAAACATTTAAAGATTACCGATTTACCTAGAGTCACATGGTAACTTAAGTATCCTTAAAACAGGTCAGAGTTTCCTTGTTGTTTTTGTTTTGTTTTGTTTTGTTTTGTTTTTCCCAGATGCCTAAAGTGGAACTTAGGGTCTCTGTAAACGTCCCGGTCTGTGATTTCCAAGAAAAAAAAACCCTAAAAGTTATGGACAGAGCCTTGCAAAGGTCCCAAACTGTCTCCTGAGTAAAGTACAGGCTGGGTCAAAATCTTAACATAAGTCATGTGGCTGCCATCCTAGGAACTCAATCTATTTGGGGAGACCAAAGGGAGCAGCCTCCGACTATGCCGGGAACAAATACCCAGACTCGACACAGCAACACGGCCTGACTGGCTAGGGAGAATGCAGTTCTGAATTCGCCACTGAATTCTCAGGCCTAGAACTTTCTAGAATACAGAGACAAAGGTGGTGGGGAGAGATCCACTCCAGCAATACACAGTCTGGCCCTCCCACATGGCTCTCCCTCCCTCATCCTGCTCCTCTAAATCCACCTTCTTCCTTCTCCAACCTCAAGTGTACAACCCCCTAAGCAGGGACAAATCAGGAAACCAGGTCTACAGGGCCACCTGTCCCTTACACTTGGACCCAGAACGGGGAACAAGGGCTGAAATTAACAGAAAGGCAAGAACTCTCTCTTCCACCGGCTTTGAAGGCAACAGCACAATGGAGTTAGGAAGCTATAGTGGCTCATGAATCCCAGCACAAGGGAGGCAGAGGCAGGATGCTCTTTTAAGTTCACACAGCCAGTCTGGACCACAAAGCAGGATCCTGCCTCTGCCAAACTGAACCAGGGAATGAGCTCTCTGCCCCGCCCTCCTATCTAACCATTGACTCCCCTTTAAGGGTTCCCTAACAGAACCACCCACCTTGGCCTTCCCTCCTGATGCTCAACCTCTCAGGGCAGAGGGCAAGATCCTGGCCTCCCCTCCTCGCCCCCACTTCCTGCTCCTTTCCAGGTTGGAATTAGCATTTTTATCTCGGTAACAGCCATCTCTCAACTATTTACAGCCTCCAGGATAAAAGGAGGCAACACAGAAATAGTACCTCAGCAGCTTGCAGGACGGGTGGGTGTGGGTGTGGGGGGCACGACAGAAGCTTCCAGATTTCTCTTTCTCCCTTTCCAAAAGGGAGAGATAGCCTAAGATATGGCTCATCTGTTACACGGGTCTCCCCAGCAGCTCCGAGACTCCCACAAGGAGCAGGTCCTAGCACCCGTGAGCTCTCACAGTGCAGCATCTGTTCCCAGACCCCCAAACAGGGGGTTGAATGTTGCAGAGCCCAGCTGAGTACAAGGCAGCAGCACCCTGTCCAGTTCCTGTCATGCCCAGGGCCTCCTTCCCGCCTTGTGAAATACCAATCAGTCCAAACAAACAAAGCAGAACCAAACTTTGCCATTTCTCTGGGCTTAAAATGTTTTATAATTGGAAGAAAAAAAAAAAAGAATGAAAGAAAGAAAAATCAGTTAGGCACGGTGGTGTCTGCATGCAGGAGGCAGAGACACAAGGTCAAGAGATCAAAGCCAGACTGGGCTACAGAGTGAGACCCTGTCTCCCAGAAGAGGAAAAGAAAGAGAAGCCCATATATGGGAAACAACACAAATGTCTGTCATGATAAATAAACCAGGTGTAGTCTGCTTGGAGTATGGAATATTATTCAGCCATCAAAAAGGAAGGAAGCGTAGAAGATGTGATTCTGAGTGGAACCAGACACAAAAGACCTCCTATTGTATAAGATGTGACCCACAGGCACACTAATCCCAGAGAAAGCAGATGTGTGGGTGCCAGGGGCTGGAGGGAGGGATGCCTGGAACAAGGAGTGATGGTTTATTAGGTACAGGATTTCCTTTTGAGGTGATAAAAATGCTCTGAAACTAGACAGAGGGAACAGACTACAACACTGTAAGTGTCCTAAATGCCACTGGGAGGAACCTCGCCTCGTTTTTTTTTTTTTTTTTTCTTTAAGGATTGGAGAACCGAGTCTGATGGTGGAGGGCTTGCTAGCAAAGTGTACCAGGCAAGCACCCTACCACCTGAGCCACATCCCCAGTCTAAGAGGTCCTAGAGAATCAGAGAGAGAGAGAAACATCTAAATCCTCAGCTTCCAAGGAAGGAGGATAGGTGCGAACTGAGAGAGAGCACTGCAGCCTGAGAACCACCTCGGGACTCTCTCACCCACCCGTCCAAGGACTCTCACCCAGAGGAGCCGTGTGAAAGCACACACGTGTAGAGCCTCAGGATGGAGGAAAGACAGCGGCCCTAGCCGCGGTCCACATCCAATCGCAAAGTCCCTCAGTTGAGTTGGATCCCACCCTATTCCCTCTACCTAACCCCTCAACTTTTCAGCCCATCTCTGAAGGCTTGGCATAACAGACGCCTCCTCCAGGGAGCCTCTGGGATTCACTCCTCTCAGAACAGATTTCTCCAGAAATAGCACCCTGTGGCTCGCTCCCTCTCCACTCCCTCAGCCCTTGAGGCTTGTGGCATTTCTCAGCATCTCCCTCCTGGCATTTGAGGTAGGGACATTCTTACAGGACATTTGGCTTTCCTTAGCTCCTGCCCACTAAACTCCATGAGCGCTTAGTCTCATTTTGACAAGCCAAAAGTCCCTCCCACGTGTTTCCAAATGCTCACCAGGAGGGTGGGACTGTCCTCTGAGAAATACTGCATAGTTATTAGCCCAACTAGCGACTGCAGAGAAAGACAAGCCTGAGTCCTCCTCACAGGACAGCAGGACGCCTGTGTCTTCATACACAGCCCAGTAAACAGGCCTGGGCTTCCCCCACAATAAGGAAAAGGAAGCCCTGCATTGTCTGTGTGTGATCCTGGCTAAGTTAACTAACCGCTCTGAGCCATTTAGTCCCAGGAACCTCAGACTCCTGTTCTCAACCACATAGGATATGGGTCAGCATTAAATGAGATAACCCAGGCATTTGCCACATAGCAAGAACTCAGTAAATGTTACTTAGGGGGTGGGAGTGTGGTTCGTTGGTAGAGGGTGTGCTTAGTAGCATGCTCATGGCACTGGGTTCTATCCCCAGCATGAATGATAAAGGTAACTAAGATTATCCAAGGTAGGGGCTCATCAGATGGTGGCTTTGATGAAGCAGTTCAGAGCAGCAGATTGTACAGGAGGAGGATCGGGCAAACTGAAGCGGCTTCTGCACACCACCACACAATCTATTCTGAAACTGCAGTGTCTGTGGGCTTGGGAGCGGTGGCAGCCCCTGCCACTTCCAAAGAACAAAGGAGTAGGGAGTGGGGAGGCAGAGCAATCCTCCTCTCTGTCCTGTGGGGGCAGAGTCCGGAGGAGTAAAAGACATCATTAATGCCCCAGGGCACCTGAAGTTTCTACTCGAAAATTGGGGGACCGCACAGAAGAGGCTAAGGAAGATAAAAGTTGCATCTAGGGTAACCAATGAAGAGCACGACCCACCCCCCCAGGTCAGGAGGCTCCTTCTTTGCCCAAGGCACCTGAGATGTCCTCCACCCCCTGCTCCATCCCTCTGCAAAGTGCCACCTCTTCCTCTCCAAGTGAGAGCAGCCGGGGAGGAGGCTGACAGAGCTGTGAAAACACCCCGCTTCCCAAACTGGGCATCCAGGGGGTGGGGGAGAACCCTGGCAAAGCCCCGGTGATACCAGGGCACCAACCCCAGGGCAGAGCCAGAGGGAGCCGGGCATGCACTCTTCATGCACCGCTCGCTGCAGCCCTGAGGTAAATTTAGGTCAAAAGGATCAAGTCGGCCTGTGAGGTCGGGGTGATCAGAGGGCAGACTCCGGGCCAAGCCTCTAGGACCCCGGTCCCCGAGTGACTTGCAGCCTGCGGGGGTGGGACACTCCCGCGCGCTCAGGTTCCGCACCTGTCAAGCGCCAGGGGTGGCCTAGGCCGTCGCCGGGATCCGGGATCGCCCTGGCCGGCGGACCTCGGTGCGGAACTCCAGGCCCGCTCCTGCCGCTGGGGCCCGAGCACCGCCCCACTCCGGAGGCCGGGGGAAAGGGGGCGCAGCCCTCCACGTGGCGGGGCGCGGGGCGGCGCACGTGGGGTCCCCTCGGGGCCCGCCTCTGGGCTGTGTCTGCCGGCCCCGCGCGCGTCCGGGACCCGGAGACCCACAGGGAGGTTGCGTCCCCCCACTCAGCCCGGCCCGCCTCGGGCCAGCTCACCTGGGCTCCGCGCCGCCGCCTCCCGCGCTCTGCGCCCCCGGCTCGGCTTGGCTCGGCTCGACTCGGTCCGGTTCGGCTCTCCACGGGAGGAGCCGCCCGGGCTTCGGCTCGCGCGCGGCGGCGCCTCGGGCTCCGTGCTGATTGGCCAAGGACCCGGCGTGGAGCGCGCGTACCCGCCGCAGCCTCGGCCGCGCGCGCCGGGTCCCGCGGAGACTTAAGTAGCGGCGGGGCGGAGGCGAGGTTGGGGGGAAGGAGGAGGCCGCCCGCGGCAGGAAGCGAGGCCGGGCTCGCCCGCGCAGGGGCGCACAGGCCGCAAGTTTGGGAGTGGGTCTCAGTTCCTGCCAGCTGCTCCACGCTGCTTTGTTCCTGAGCGTGGAGAAGTTCCCCGGAGGCGACCGGGGAAAACCCAGGAGCCGTCTGGCGGTTCCCTCCCTGGATTTCGGGGCAACGCCCATTATGAGGAAACCCTTTCCGCAGCCGCCTCCCCACCGACCACTGTTGCAGGCTCGCCCTAAAATGCATCACTCACTCCGAACGGCCCAGTGAAGTTCTAGGTCTCCCCACAAGGCTGACCAAACACCCTTCCTCTTTTTGACGTTTTACTTTACTGGAGCCTAAAAGCTCGTTTAGTCTCCCAGTTGGGTAACAACGGAGAAAGAAAAGGGTATTTGAAGGGCTCCCTGACCCGGTGGCCTTGGATGTGGGGGGTCAGTGAACGCAGTCTTGGATGTTCACCAGGGGCTGTCTGCATGTTCCTGCTGGCAGCCAAAAGGGAATCAGAGTTGAGATGTCAAATTCACCAAGGTTTCAAAGCTCTTTTGTCAGCTGGGTCCGTTTCCAGCCCTCAATAAATTATTTCAATATTCCTAGGCTGGGCACTCACAAACAGTTCCCAGGACCGGACAAATAAACTCAATGAACGTTCTAATGAGATGGTCGCTCCTGATACTGCTCAACGGGTTTGCATTTCTTTGTTAGTGTAGCACATAGAGCAAGACGAGGCGGAATAGTACACAGTAGTTAAAAGGACTGTTAGATCTACTTGTACCCACACGGAAAGAAAAACAAAAACATGGAGAGTGAGACAGCAACCTGCTGGATGCAGAATCAGGCAGAGTTTGCGTGCCTTTTTAAGCTCCACTCTTGGAGTGACTTCCTGAGGAGACGTGAACTAAACGTCTATTCACCCAAAATAGGGCGCCAACAACAGATCAAAGACACAATTTCATCCAAGCCCAGCTTGGTGAACCAGTGAGTTTATTGGGCTTACTCATCTCCAGCGTGGATGGTGGCTTGCCAAAAGCTGCGGAGGGGGGAGGTAAGATAGGTGGGGTGTCTCCTTCGATTACCTCCCCATCTTACATACTTTAGCATCTCCCCCGGGCTATGTGTTCTTGGAGGTGGGCAGCGGAGGGAAGGAGGGAGAGCAACTAATGACTCTCTCCCCATTCCTTCCCTGGAGGATTGATAACAGCCGCCCTCCAGGAAGGGACCGGTGCAGTCAGGCACAGCTGCTCTGATTTCAAAAGGGTAGTGGCATGTTGTATGACTTCCACACGCTACATGCTTTTAGACACATACAAAAGTCAAAGAAAACTGGGTCACGTTAGATTCAGACACCAAGAAGAAAGTAGGCAGCGAGAGGGCATCGCTCAGAGGGAGGGTACTTCCCTAGCTTGTAGGAGGTACTAGCATGGTACAAAAGTAAAGGAAGGGTGCTGGAGAGTTGACCCAGGAGTTAAGAGCACCAGCTGCTCTTGCAGAGGACCTAGGTTCGATTCCCAGAGCCCACAAGATGGGTTACAACCCTCTGGAACCCCAGTCCCAGGGGATCTGACGCCCTCTTCTGGCCTTCTCAGGCAGAGCATGCATGTGGTTCACAGACATACATTCAGGAAAACCAGCTGTTCACATGAAATAAAAAGAAAGGGAGGGGTGTTGGGGATTTAGCTCAGTGGTAGAGAGCTTGTCTAGCAAGCACAAGGCCCTGGGTTCAGTCCCCAGCTCCGAAAAAAAAAAAAGAAAAGAAAAGAAAGGGAGGTGGGTCGGGTGTGGTGACACACTTACCTTTAACCCCGGTACTTGGGAGGCAGGGGCAGGAGGAGGATCTCCACCAGTTCAAGGTCAGCCTGGTCCACATAGGAAGTTCTAGGTCTATATAGACCCTGATTTCCAAAAAGGACAAAACAATAATAATAAAGTAAATGAAGGAAGGAAGAAAGGAAGAAAGAAAATGAATTGAGAGCAAAGAAGGGGACAGAGAGTATAGGAAGATGTCATATCTGTTTTATTTCCTCTATAAATGGTTGTAAAATAAATTGCAAAAACAGTCAATGTCAAATAGTGGGTACACAGTTCTGTATTGCTCTATACCCTCCCCAAGTGTGTAGCAGGGCAAGTGGGTGGGGCCTTTGGGGTCATTAATGGTAACGCACGTGTTGGCAAACTTTCTTCGTAAAAGACCATCAGGTCAACACGTCAGGCTCTACCCCATGCTCTCAACAGAGACAGCGCAACTCTGCCATTTGGCGGCTCCAGACAACGATGAGTCAATGGCTATGGCAGTGTCTCAACAAAAGTTTTTTTTATAAGCATCACGGGGTGACGTTCATACAATTTTCCTGTGCCTTGCCCTTTAGGAGGGCACTCCATGAAGCAGCCTCTATCTCCATCTCGGAGGTCATCCATAAGGAGGGGGGCACTTTTGAAGTGAGGCAGCTACGCAGAGGTCCCCCATGTTCCTCTAAGTAAATCCAAAGGATGGCCTGCAGGGGGTTGCTGCGGGGGGGGGGGGTGGTGGGATACTTGGGCAACTGCTTTCCTAAGGTAACCAAAACAGACCCTGGTTTCCTTTCCTGTCATTTGTTAACATTTATAATTCTATCCGAGTATGTCACACTTTACTAGGTTGCCCATGCTTTATTATAACGCTGTAGGTAACACAGGCAGAAACCCAGTGTAAAGTTAAACACTATAGAAAGGTTTAGGGGCTGGAGAGATGGCTCAGTGGTAAGAGCACTGACTGCTCTTCCAGAGGTCCTGAGTTCAAATCCCAGCAACCACATGGTGGCTCACAACCGTCTGTAATGGGATCCGATGCCCTCTTCTGGTGTGTCTGAAGACAGCTACGGTGTACTCATATATAATAAATAAATCTTTTTTAAAAAAAAAAAAAAGAAAAGAAAGGTTTAAAATACCCATACAAGGGCTGGAAAGATGTTTCGACAGTTACGAGAACTCATTGATCTTTCAGAGGGCCCAGGTTCGATTCCCAGCACCCACATGATAGGTCACAACCACCTCTTCTGACCTCCATGAGCTCTTGGATTGTTTGATGTCCAGCCGACCTTCCTCACTCTTTCCTTCTCCACTCAAGTTGTTTTGTGGTGCTGGGGAATCAAACCAAGGGTCTCACCTATGCTAGGTAAACACTTCACTGCCAAGTTGAAGGAGCTGAGCTCAACTTATGGGCTTTGCTTTACAGATGTAAATTCCTGGGGTCTGGGCAGGTGCCACAGCCACACCCAAAACATTTGCATAACTCAGCATACAGGTGGGAAGGCAGTGCCACTGAGCTGAGATGGATTTCATTCAACTCTCCGGCACTCACTAATTACCTGTAATTATCTGTGAGCATGGGCCGTTGACTTGATCTCTCCCAGTTTGACTTCAGCAGCTATCAGATTGGGATAATAGCACCTCGGAGCTCATAGACCTGCCCCGGGGTTTCAACTCGAGGGTGTGTGTGAAGACATTAGCTCAGAGCCTGGTACCAGAGTGCTCACTGGGGCTAACTCCCGATATACTTAGCACGGTGCTAAGAATCCCATCAATTTGTGTGCCTTTCTTATTAAAGCAAATTAGAACAAAGTGCAGAACACTGTAATTGCCTGTCACTGCCATTCAGTTCCTCTTGTGCTAGGAGCCATCCCACACAAAGAAACCAATTTCTTCTCCGAGATACGAAAACAAGAGTTAGCGTCCCGCTTTTCAACTCCCCCTCCAAGAACGCCCAAAAACCCTATTCTAGGCAAACAGATCTTGATGTCCTGACAACATAGATTGCCAGGAAAATAAGTAAACACGACATCTGAGTCTTATTTTTTTTTTTCTTTAAGGAAAACTTAAACTCTGTGGAGGGTGTAAGGTATGGAGATTTAAGACTTTATCATTTTTCTCTCCCACGTGGATGGCTTCATAATGTCCTTCTTTCATGGTTTGCCCCTCCTTCCTGAGCTAGCCTGCGTTCCACCCCTGTTGTTCACGGGAATGTTCTGAGTATCTAGAACAAAAGAATGGGATTCACATCGCCAATGAACTTGATTCGTGGGGTTCTTTATCTTCAACAGAGCAACAGCTAAAAGAGGCCTTGAAAGCTACCTTCTACCGGCAGCGAGATAAATAGCTTTCTAAGTCTTCGATACAAACAGCATTGTAAAAGATGTCTGGGATGGTTTATGAGAGGGCTCTTCATCTGTCTCTGCAAACATTTGCAGAAAGAAAAACACCAGGACACAACTGAATACTCGGAACAAGTAGAAAAAAGTCCAGGCATCAGGTGAAGGCAAAGATGACGGCCTGGGGATAGAGGAGAGGCATGCGCGGTAGAGGCTATCACACCCGGGACTGAAAGTCTTTCTGGTCCTTAGCACTGACTGGGCTCACTCAGGCCATGAGGTCAGAGCTCAGTTTCCTCGTTGGTAAAACGAGGAAGGCACTGTGCTTGAAGATGACGCATAAGTTCTTAGTGGTGTCTGGTGCACGATGGCTTCTAGAGAAATGGTATTATTGGTCCACAAAAAGGTAAGTGTTCACAGAAACATCACAAGACCTTTCTAAACAGTGGGATCTGGGTAAGGCTGAGAACATTATGTTCCCAATTCTACAACCTGCTATTTATAAGACCTTGAGCAAGGGACTTCCTCTCTCTATGTCCCAATGCCATCTGTTAAACTGAATGAACATAGTTGCCCAGGCTTTAAGACTGTTCTTCTGAAGGTGAACTATAGGGTTGGTATTTAAAAAATTCTTTTTTAATTCATATGTCACACGTGGACAGGTGCCTAAAAGACAGCCTTGCCGGAGGTTGGGGATTTAGCTCAGTGGTAGAGCGCTTGCCTAGCAAGCGCAAGGCCCTGGGTTTGGTCCCCAGCTCCGAAGGAAAAAAAAAAGACAGCCTTGTCTCTCCTGAAGCTATAAAGTTAAATGCAATTTTGTGTTGCCCGATGTAGGGGTGCTGGGAAGTGAACTTGAGTCCTCTGGAAGTGCAAGTGCCCTTAACCACTGAGCCATCTCTCTAACCCCCCCGACATGTAACTATTTGTGTAAAGAACTCAGAACAGGCCATTCTGCAGTCAAATGCTCTACCACTGAGCTATACCCCCAGAACAGGCCATTCTGTACATTTTAGCCATTCTTATCCAGGTCAGGAAACAGGCCACTAGATCTACCGGGATAGAGTGCCCACTGTTTTGAGTCAAAACACTTTCCCCCTTTTCTTTGAGGATAATTTCTTCTTTTTTTTTTTAAAGATTTATTTATTATATATAAGTACACTGTCGCTGTCTTCAGACACACCAGAAGAGGGCATCGGATCCTGTCACAGATGGTTGTGAGCCACCATGTGGTTGCTGGGATTTGAACTCAGGACTTCTGGAAAAGCAGCCAGTGCTCTTAACCCCTAAGCCATCTCTCCAGCCCCCTTGAGGATAATTTCTAAAGGCCACTGGGATAGACCCGAATGCTCAATGGCTACAAAGCTTTCAATCCTTTCTCACAGACCCTTTTCCCGTTTAATCCACTATGAGACCTTTAATGTGAAGTCGCCTGGAACTACGCCATTACGTAACATAATTACTGGCTTCCTTCTGCCACCACACACTCCATTAGGGAAAAATCTTAAAAGCCAGTCGGCTGTCACCCAGATAGTTGTGTCACTCTTGGGGTCACTCTTGATAGTGCCACTTTCCATTTGACACACTGTTTGCCCCTGAAGAACAGCCTGGGAGGCGGAGTCACCGGTAAGCTAAGGGCTGCTTCCCTGCTGAGATGTCCACCATCTGAGAGCAGGGTGGCCAGGGAGCTGTGTGAATGAAATCAGGTGTGGTTCGGTAGCAGTGAGTGTAACTACATCACTTTGTGCCCAGGAACTCTGGATCGATCTCTCTCTCTCTCTCTCTCTCTCTCTCTCTCACACACACACACACACACACACACACACACACACACACACACACACAAATTTTTTAAACGCCTTAGCTAGCTCAAAGGCTGTGCAGTTCTAATCCTCTGACCCTAGCTATCATAGATTTTCCTCCAGTACTCCTGAATCTAAATCTATGATCTTTGTTGCCCTGTTCCTTCGGGGGCGGGGTAGTCTTTCCGGCCTAAGATGCTTCTGGGCAGTCCTTTTAGGGACTGCATTCCTTCTCACCTATATTTTGGAAGATTTTCCTCCTGCAGTTATAAATCTGATCGTCTCCCTCCAAAACATGGTTCCTCCTTTCTCCCTCCTCCTAGCCCTCAAAAATCTAAGGGTCCCACCCTGTCTCCTTTTGCCTGGCCATTGGTTGCTGGCATCTTTATTGATTGATCAAAAACCAACTGGGAATGAGAACCATCAGCATTTGGACACGCAGATTCCTGATGAAATCAAAGCATTAGAACCAATCTCCAACGTGGTTCTACGCTCCAAACGGCCTCGGTACTTGGATCTAAGATGCAGTGGTGTGCTGGTTTAAAATCGGAGCTGTGGAGGCAGAGGCAGGCAGATCTCTCAGTTTGAGGCCAGCCTGGCCTACACAGTAAATTCTAGGCCAGTCAGGGTGGATATGAGACATTATTGTTACCATTTTTACCTTTTTTTTAATAGGAGAAAGGGTGGTGATTAAGCCCCAATCCTCATGACCACACTCAGGTGTGGTGCCACAGCCCAGCACCAGGAAATTTTATGCCAGAAACCTCTTGTTTTTCGTTTTTCCTACACATTCCGGTCAGTTCTGATCCGTCCTGACAGCTCTGGGGTTTAATGTTGATGCACGTGGAGTCCAGCTAACGCAGTAAATGGGAACAAGGACTGGTGGTGTAGCTCAGTGGTAGGACACACGCTCCGCATGTGTGTGAATCTGGATAAGCTAGCACTGTCTCCCCTCCCCGCCTCAAGCAGGGATCAGCCAACTGCAGTGGCGCAGACCTGTTTACACAGGACTCCAGGGAGGTTGAGGTAGGAAGATCTAAGTTTGGGGTCAGCCTGGGCTACAGTGTCTAAGAAAAACCAAGCATAAAAGGAAATAAACTCACCATCTAGTTTCTCGCTGGGAGAAAATTTTTTTAACTACACAGCCATTATTGTGATTACATTTCTACAAATACAACCTCCACAGAAATTAAAGCAAAGATTTTTTTTTTTTTTAAACATCAACACTCCGATTCGTGTCTCTCCTTCTATCGTAAGCCTGTCTCCAGAGCAGCTGTCTTTGGCCAGCAAACACTCCCTGGCTATGGAGTTGTTTTTCATTCCTTCGGAGAGAAACTGTTTCTCATTAGAAGGTTTAAATATAACAGAGAAAGAGCCAATGACAGAAGCTGCAAAATCTGGTTGGTTCCTTGTGGCTTCAGAAGAGCTGCTGTGTGTAGGCTGCTTTGGCCTTGAAACATAGGCATTTATTTTCCTGTGTGAAGGGGTAAGAAATTCATGAACACACAATGACAGCGGACTCTCTTTTAACTGTCGGATTGAGGTGTGTAAATGAGCTTCCAAACGCCCCCTCCACACTTCTTTCCCTTTCCCACATGCATGCAGAGGAACAACAACAAAACAAACAAAAAGCCCCCCCGAAAAACAAAAAATAATACGCTATTGGTCTTAATACCACAAACCTTCTTCTTTTATCTCCAGTCACGTGTGCTATGAACAACCACACACAAGGACTGGCTCAGACTGACAGCAGGGGAAGCTGCAGAAGTAAACCAAAGACTCGTGAAAGCATGTGGGGGTGGGGCTGGGGGCTGGAGGGGCTGGCACTATAGCACAGTGGTAGAGCGCTTGTCAGACATGGGCAAGGCCCTTGGTTGGATCTTCATCCCTGACAGAAAACCAACCAATCCCACGACAAACCAGTAAACCTTTTATTAGGGGTGTGACTGGCATGTGTCACGACGTGTGGTCATGTGCACAGTGGTCAGAGGACAACTGCGTGGAGTCAGTTTTCTTCCATCTATCTAGAGGTGCAGGGGATGACCCTTGGGATGTTTGATCTGTGATAGGCTCCTATACCTCATGATTCATTTTTGCCAACCTGACACTTTTTTTTTTTTTTTTTTGGTTCTTTTTTTCGGAGCTGGGGACTGAACCCAGGGCCTTGCGCTTCCTAGGCAAGCGCTCTACCACTGAGCTAAATCCCCAACCCCCTGACACTTTTTTTTTTAAAGATTTATTTTATTCATTATATATAAGTACACTGTAGGTGAAGAGGGCATCAGATCTCATTACAGATGGTTGTGAGCCACCATGTGGTTGCTGGGATTTGAACTCAGGACCTCTGGAAGAGCAGCCAGAGCTCTTAACCCTGAACCACTCTCCAGCCCCTGACATTTTTTTTTTCCTCTCTTTTTTTTTTTTTCCCCCGGAGCTGGGGACCGAACCCAGGGCCTTGCGATTGCTGACACATTTTTTAAAATGTGGTTTGTGGGCACACATGCATGAGGGCTTGTGTGCCTGTGTGCACATTTTGGGAGAGGGGAGGCAGAGACAGAAGCTAGGTGTCCTCCGTCAGCCTCCACCTGACTGGCGCCCACCGATTCTGCTAGTCTTGCTAGGTAGCTTGCATGGGCAGCGTCACCTCCGCCTCCTGAGGGCTGGGGTGGCAGTCAGCAGACATGTCCCCCTCACTTTGAAGTGACATCTGGAAATCCAAATTCTGGCCCTCACACTTGCCGTCTCTCCAGCTCTCAAATCTTTTTTTTTTTTCCGGAGCTGGGGACCGAACCCAGGGCCCTGCGCTTCCTAGGCAAGCGCTCTGCCACTGAGCTAAATCCCCAGCCCCCAGCTCTCAAATCTTATGTTTTGAAATGGAATCTCATTGTGTAGTAGGGGCTGGCCTTGAAGACAGCAGCCTGCCTCCACCTTCCACGTGCAGGATTAAAGGCCTGAGCCACCAACCCCTGTAAGAAGATTTAGGAGGATACAAAGGTTTTTTTTTTTTTTTAAGATAATTTATTTTAATTTTATGTACATTTTGATGGCTTGTGTGTCTGTGTGAGGGTGTCAGAGCCCTGGAACAGGAGTTACAGGCAGCTGTGAGCTGCTATGAGGGTGCTAGGAATTGAACTCAGGTCCTTTGTTAGAACAGCTAGAGCTCTTAACTGCTGAGCCATCTCTCCAGGTCCCAGATACAGTTCTTAACAAAGATACCGACAATTCAACCCAGAAATAAAGCCCACCTCAGACAAACTGACCAGAACAGTTTATTGACAAGATAGCATATAAAGACACTACAGAGCATCAAGCAGGGAGCCTTTTCTAGAGATGGTTAATCAGGGGCACCCCATGGGAAGGCAGCTCCTGGTGCAGCTGCCGGAAGACCATGGCACAGTGGTTCCTCTCCTGGGTCTTGCCGAGGGCGTGGTACAGCCTGGCCTGGAAGTACGACACATCCCTGATGCGCTCTCTACAGTCGACTTTTGCAAAGTAGTTCTTGGCTTCAGTGAGGTTCTGAATGGCTGCTTCCAGAGCTGACAATGGGGGTGGGAGAGGGAAATCAACATCTGACATTTCAGTTTTCAAAACCTGCTATCTGAATCCAGCACACACCACATATCAGATATTCTTATATTCTCCACTCTTGCAAATGCAACTGAGTCTCCACACGGCTCCTACCTTCTGCTTTCTTCACTGGGTCATAGGAAGCTGCTGAAGCCACTTGGCACTTGGACACTAAGAACATGGCACGGCCTTTGTCCAGGATGGCCCCATCGGCCAGGATGGGCTCAATAGCCATGTGGAGAAGGGTTAAGGCCTGTTCTGGGATCCCCAGGATGAGCTACAAAGGAAACAGCAGATAATTGTACACATGCATGTCCTGTGCCCATTACTAAGATGGGCTTGTGTTTCGGCTTTTCTCCATAGCACAGGCTATGTCATCCTGCACAACACATTCCCAGAGAATACATGTACACAGCAGTATGATCAATAGATGCAGGACAGAGTGGTCATTTGTAATATGGAAAGCCTTGTCTTGTATTGCTTTATTTGGGTTTGGGTTTGTTTTATTTATGACAAGGTCTATTTTTTTTTTTAAAGATTTATTTATTATATAAGTACACTGTAACTATCTTCAGACACACCAGAAGAGGGCATCAGATCTCATTACAGATGGTTGTGAGCCACCATGTGGCTGCTGGGATTTGAACTCAGGATCTCTGGAAGAGCAGTTAGTGCTCTTAACCACTGAGCCATCTCTCCAGCCCAACAAGGTCTTACTATTGTAGCCTAGGCTGGACTATAACTCACTGCGTAGTCTAGGCTGGCCTCATACGTGCAGCAGTTCTCCAACTTCTCTCTCAAGTAGTGAGGTTATAGGCACGCACCATGTAGCCCAGCGCTCAAGTTTTGTCTTTAAGGCATGGTGGTGAAAGCCATGGTGCCTCTCACTTCCTAAGACCCCAGAGACGAGAGAACTACACAGTTACAGTAATCTACACATTACCCAGGTGGACTTGCGATGCACACCTAGCCCCAGCGCTTGGGAGGCTAAGGCAAGAGTGCCCTATACTCGAGGGCACTCGGTTCTACATTCTACAGAATACTGTGCACATAACATGGCATTGGTGATAAAAGAACAAATATATGGACAATTAAATAGAACTCAAGAGTCCAGGAGCCAACCGATACATAGCACGAATTGATTTTCTCAAAGGTGCCAACATTATTTAGCAGGAGAAAAGGTTTATTTGTTTCTTTGTCTTTGAGACAGGGTTTCTCTGTATAGACTGGCTGTCCTGAAACTCACTCTATAGCCCAGGTTAGCCTTGAACTAAAGAGATTTGCCTGCCTCTTGCCTCCCAAGTGCTGGCCTCAAAGAAGCCTTTTCAATAAATTTCAATAAACAGTGCTGGGATAATGATTTGACAAAATGAAATAGTGAAATGTGTATGGAACACATAAGAATTAACTGAAAATAATTCAAAGACCTGGGCTGGAACAATGGCTGAACTGGCAGTGCCTGACACGCAGCATGAGGGCTGAGTCTGATCTGTGAGCCCATCCGAAATTCCCATGTCTAAGCCTAGCACTGAGGAAGCAGAAGTGGGGCTTACTGGCTGCCAGCCTGCCTGACTCGGTGAGCTCTGGGTTCAGTGAGAGACTTGGCTCCCAGAAATAAGGCAGAGAACAACTAATGAAGACACCCAAGGTTGGTCTCTGGCCTCCACAAACACATACCCATGTGCACTAGCATGCATAGATGCATACACATAAACACATACACATGTGTACCAGCACGCATACATGCATATACACATACCCATGTGCACTAGCATGCATATATGCATATACACAAACACATACACATATAAATTTCAAAGACCTAAATTTAAGTGCATAAACTGTAATATTTATAGAAAACGGTGAGAAAGTCTTCATGACCTTAGATGTGGCAACCACTTCCTAGACAAGCAACACAATACTAAAGCACAAGAAATAAAGAAAATAGCTACATATGAGATCCTATCTCACAGAGAAAAATTGCTAAAAGTGAATTTATCAAATTTAAAAATTATCAATCAACATGATCAAGAATATACATCTCATGAGTAGAAGAAAATGTTTGGTACATGCCTACAGTGCAGCTCTCTGAAGTTGGCGATCAGCCTAAAGCCAGCCTCTACTATGTTGTTACTATGAAGCCATCCTGGGCCACATAAGCCAGTTTCCAAACCAACCAACCAACCACAAACTCTTAGAAGTCAACATCACAATTACACGCAGCCATGCCAGCTTTGGGGATGACCGCCTGTTATCTTGGTACTACAGAGCAAAGGCTGGAGGACAGCTCCAAGTCTGAGGCCAGCCTGGTCTACATAGTTAGTGCCCAGCTAGCCCATGGTACACAGAAAGACCCTGTCTCAAAGTGGGGTGGAGCAAGCCAGGTTTTGTGGTACAAATAGCCTATAACCCTGACATTTAGGTTGCAGAGGCAAGATACCTAGTTTAGGCCAGCCTGGGCTACATAATCAGAGCTTATATATAAAAAACAAACAAAGAAACAGAACAATAAAAATTAGAAATGATGGAAGAGGGCTAGAGAGATGGCTCAGTCATCAAGAGGTCCTAATGAGCCTGAGTTTGGTCCTAGCACCCACCTGGGGCAGCTAGCACCCACGGTGCAAGTGATCCAAGCCCATCTTCTGAACTGAGGGAACCTGCATTCATGTGCGACACCCACATAAACGAATAGGGATGCTCACAATCACTGGTCACCAGCGACCAGAGTACCAAACCACCAGCCACCACTTCATACTCGTACGGTACAGTAACGAACACTGCAAACTCCCAGAGAGCTGGCAAATCCTTACTTGAGACAATTCTGGGTAGACTGGAAACCTTAATACGCTACTGCTCAGAACACGAAATGACGAGTCCACTACGAACCCATTTAGCACCATTTGTGCCAAAAATAGTTAAGCTGTTCCTAAAAGAAATTAAAATTATCGTATGATTCAACAATTCCATTCTTAGATGTCTAAGGAAACTGGAAACAGGTATTCAGAGAAGAATTTGCATGTGCAGAAGATGGCTCAATGGTTCAGTGTCTGCCGCACAAGCCCAGAGGTTCCCACCCTATAACCACAAAAAAGGCCTACGCGGTGTGGTGGCTGCCAGGAACCTCTGCCCTTGGGAAGCAGATGCTGAAGCTGGGGAGATGGCTCAGTTGCTGAAAGCCCTGACGTACAAACCAGAGCACCTCAGTCGGACTCCCAAGCAAGCACAGCACGAGCTACACAGTGACAAGCGCCTCTTATCCCAGTGATGGGACAGCAAGAGACATCGGGGTCTCTAGGGCTCAATGTTAGAACGGTTAGCCAGTCTAGCCTAAATGACAAGCACAGGTCCCCATAGAGACTGTGTATGTGTATACAAATATACATACATATATATACACGTGCATATATATACATAAGAGAGAAACGCAAAATCAGGTGGACAGCCTCCAGGGAATGATAACCAAGGCTGACTCTGGCCCCCATATGCACACACACATGTACCCCATAAACAAACATAACACAACCTCAGCCCACTGCCCCCACCAGGAAAAAATAATCATCACACTGGCTTACCTGGGCATAAGCCAAGTTGAGCACAGTTTCAGAGGCCAAGTACTGTAACCGGTATTCTTTGGAGAGGGCCAGAGCTTCCAGGAGCACAGGCATTGCGATGGTCGGGGAGGAAGATCGCCAGTACAGCTCTGCCACCGACAGGAGGACGCTGAGAGAGAGGAGAGTGGGATGAGAAGACCCACCTTCCAGCCCCGACAGGACACCTGGGAGACAGCTTACCTGATGACCATCTCTGTGTTCTTCAACTTCTGACAGTATGTCAGCAACTTCTGCAAAAGCTTGTGTGCCTCTGTCATCTGGTTTTGAGCTTGCAGCACCACTGCTTTTCTGGAACAATCGAAACAAACAGGAGTGGTCACCCAGAGGTCTGAGAGCATTTCAACCATAACCATTCGGGGGTCAAGCATCTATCTCCTTAGCAGGATTGCTAACTTCTAAAGGGGAGAAAGGAGAGAAAAAAACAAAGAGGAGGAAGAGGAAGGAAAGGAGGAGGAGGAGGAGGAAGAGGAGGAGATAAGAAGACACTGAAATGCAGTGGCAGCTGCCACCATCAAGTGTGACCCCAGCACTTGGGAAGTGGAGACAAGAGGCTCGGTTCACACCGCATCCTCAGCTACACGCCGAGGTGAGGTTAGTCTAAGCTACACGAGTCCTGCCTCAAACACACCAATCAATGCACGGCCATGTGTATGCATCTAAGAGCCTAGCTGGGCCAGTAAGAAGGCTCAACAGGCAACTGTGCTTGGTTCCAAGCCTGGTGACCTGAGTTCAATCCCTAGGACTCACATAACGGAAGAAAATTACTAACTCCTAAATGTGTCCTTTGATTTGCACACATGCACCAGTGACATCATGTTTACACCAATACACACACAAAATAAATAGATAAAATATAATAAAAAAGATTAAGTCTTGGATTATAGCTATCAGACCCTCAGTCACTATCTCTAGAAGATACTTATTTTATTAAATTTAATTATGTGCCTTTTGTTGTTATTTGCTTGTGACAGGGACAGCCCTGGCTGTCCTGAAACTCGCTATATAAACCAGGCTGTCCTAGAACTCACAGGGATCTGCCTGCCTCTGCCTCTCTAGTGCTTAAAGTATGTGCTACCACACATAGCGGTTGGTTATCTATTTTCTTATTTCCTAGATAGAAAAACAACAACAACAACAACAACAACAACACACCCTTGACTTTTTCAAGTAAAGCTGAAAGTAAATTATAATTAATACACAAATTAAAGTATAGGAAATATAAAACTATTAAAAATTATTTTGGCTGAGTTCGAGGTCAACATGGTCTACAAAGTTGAGTTCCAAGACAGCCAGTGTAACACACAGAAAACCTGTTTTGAAAAACCAAAAGAAGGCTGGAGAGATGGTTCAACAGTTAAGAGAACTGACAACTCTTCCAGGGGTCCTGAGTTCAATTCCCGGCAACCACATGGTGGCTCACAACCATCTATAATGGGATCCGATGCCTTCTTCTGGAGTGTCTGAAGAAAGCTGCATAAATAAATAAATCTTTTTAAAAAAGAAAAGAAAAAGTATGTGTGTGTGTGTGTGTGTGTGTGTGTGTGTGTGTGTGTGTGTGTGTGTGTATGTGTGTGAGAGAGAGGTGGCTCAGCAGTTAAAAGCTCTTGTTGCTCTTGCAGAGGACCTGGACTTAGTTCCAGGCACCCACACAGTAGCTTTCTCACGCCCTTTTCTGACCTCTCCTGGCACTAGGCACTCACAATGCATAGACCTACACTCAGGCAAACACTAAGACACAGAATAAAGTTAACTAACTCTGAAGCACCCGACAGCAAGTCTGGTGACCTGAATGTGGATCCCCAGAGCACACGCAAAGCTGGACAGTAGCACAGGCATCTGCAATTGAGCAGAAAGAAGGGAGACGGGGGTCTGTGGGAGCCTGAGGCCAGCTGGCCTGGCATGAGCAGAGGTGAACAAGCAAAGGGGAGGGGCCACCACCTGAGCTGTCCTCGGACTGCCACACACAAGAGATTATATTATCTTATTTATTTGGTTGGTTTTTCGAGACACGGTGGCTTTCCTCCAACTCGCTCGGTAGGCCAGGCTGGCCTCAGACTCACGGGTTTGACTGCCTCTGCCTCCTGAGTGCTGGAACTATAACAAGTGTTTTGCTGTATGGTGACAGCTTCCCAGGTTTCTTACCTGTATACTCCTTCTATGCCATTAAGTGCTGTGATTCCTGTAACAAGCGAGTCAGCCAAATGGAATTTACCATCATTCATTGCTCTGTCAAACTGTATTTTTTGATCACACAGCATCCATAACTAAAACATTAAATAAATACAAAAGGAAAGATATTCACTTTGTTGTTACAGGCATCCTAAGAATTCACACACATGTGTTTGAGGTTATTTTATTATTTAATGTTACAAGCAGAGAGAGGCCCACATTTGGTGGTGGCAAACATTTATAATTCTAGTACTTGAGAAACTGAGGCAGGAGGACAAGAAGGGTCCACGGCCATTGTGAAGAACACACCACACAAAGCAGCCCCATGTCCACCTCTCGGCTCACACCGTGCTTTACCACCGGTCTTAGATCCTCCTGTCATCCTTATCAAATTCTATTTCCCTAGAAAGCGTTCAGTTTGCTGTCTGCCATTCCCATTCGCGTTTCCTAGACTTCTCTAAGGCTCATCCTTAAACAACATACAGAATAAGGCTGGGTTTGGTGTCTAATTTTGAGACAGGGTTTCGGGCATTGCAGGCTAGTCTCGAGTGTTCTATACAGCCGAGTATGATTTTGAACTGTGAAAAAATGTATTTTTGCCAGGTAGTGGGTGTACCCAACACTTGGTGGGCAGACAGATGGATCTATGGATGTGTGTGTGTGTGTGTGTGTGTGTGTGTGTGTGTGTGTGTGTGTGTGTGTGTGTTATTGAAGATAAACTCAGGACCTGGGGATGCTCACTAAGCTTATACCTCAGCTATGACTTTGATCTTTGGATTATTGATCCTGCATATGGGGATTACAGGCATCCACTACCACACCCAAGTTATGTGGTGCTGGGGATAGAACTCGGGCTTTCTGCTTGTTGGGCAAGCATTCTACCAACCATGCATCAGGCTGGCTTCATACTCAAGAGATCCACCCGTCTCTGCCTCCCATTGAGAGTGTGAGAAAATGCATCCAGTCCCTCCGGGTTTGTTTTAATGTATGCGTGTCTGTATGTGGATATTAGCATGTGGTTGCAGGTGCCTACAGAGCACTGGGGCTATAGTTCCAGCTGACTGTGAGCTAGCTGACAGGCGTACTGGAGCCCAAACTCAGGTCCTGTGAAGGACAGAATATGCTCTTAACCACTGAGCCACCATCTCCCCAGCCCCACGTGACACATGTGTGTACACTTAGTACAGATAAATAGCATCGCCTGTTCGCACCCTTTCGCCCCACTTCTCTGCAGTCTAGGACGGGAACGAGGACTTGGTGGCTGCCTGGTGGGTTCTATAATAGTAAACCACATATCCAGAGCACCAGCTTCCTTTGCAGCTTAATGTTTTCCTGAGGGAATCATCTCAAGTGTCCCACTGTAGAGCTAGGGATGTGTCTCACATGGGAAAATGCTGCCCAGGGTACATGAAGCCTGGGTTTCTCCCCGAGACAGCACAGCACAGGCACGGCAGCACGGGGCTGTAACCCAACACTCGGAGAACCAGGCAGAGCATTAGAAGTTCAGTGTCAACCTCACACAGTCCAGAGCTACCTTGTGATACATTTGACCAAGTCGTAAGAAATCCTATTTCACAGTACAGTAAGGCATTCTTTTGAGAAATAAATCTATCTGCATGAGAAAGGCAGGTACCTGGGCGTGCTGACTGTTGGGTGGGAACCGTTCCTTCAAGTGCTTCAGTACTTCCCCGGCAGCAGCGAAACAGCCCTAGAATGGAAAGCCATGATCTGATTGGCTCACCAGCACTGACAGGAGGTGCACACGTGACCTACCTGCTCTCCTTTAGTGAGCTAGAAGACAACAGGCACAGGGAACTGAATAGTTCAGTGAGGTATCCTGTTTCCTATAGGTTCTAATGAGTTTTATATATTTTTTTTGTTGTTGTTGTTCTTTTTTTCGGAGCTGGGGATCGAACCCAGGGCCTTGCGCTTCCTAGGCAAGCGCTCTACCACTGAGCTAAATCCCCAACCCCGAGTTTTATATATTTTTAAAGATCCTTTTTCATGTTAAAATATGAACTTTAATCCTAACAACTGTTTTCTGAAAACAGTTTTTATCAATCTCTGCACTCAACTTGGCCAGATCTATACAGCCATGTTCCTGTACCACAGAACAGAAACATTCAAGAAGTGTTTATATTTAGCCTCACTCTTAAGAAGCCAAGGTCCCACTGTAAGTTAGACTGGCCTAGAAGCCAAGGCACAGTTAAACCTGGCCGTGAGCTCCCGGCTCCTCTACCTCCCAAGTGCTGAGACTACAGACGCACACTGCCGCCTGGCTGAAGACCTGTCCTGAACTATACAGATAAGCAAAGTTCTTTCTAGGAAAACTTGAACAAGACAAAGTTACAGCAGGTCTGGTGGCTCCTGGCTGCCAACATCAGCATTAGGGAGGTAGAGATAACTGTTATGAATTACACGTCAGCGTGTTCTGCCTGGTGAGCTCCAGGGCAGCCAGGCTCACCAGCTCACACAGTAACACTCACCTAAGCTAAACTAAACTGAACAGAACAAAAGCGCGGTTACTTATAATCCCTCTCAGACAATCGCAGACATGTTCCACACATCTTCTATGCCTCTTTTATGCCCATAAATATAAAATATAGAAGTTCTAAAACAAGCTATACTTATTAATTTTTGTAAAATATGTGCAACACTGTAACTGCATGATTAAATTCTATGAATCGTGGAGTTTTCCTTCTATGTAGGATCTTGCTATGTAGCCCTGGTTGGCCTGGAACTCAGATGGAGGCTGGCCTTAACCTAACAGAAGTCTGCCTCTATCTGTCAACCTCTCCCCCTCATAAGTGCTGGGATTAAAGGTGTGCTCCATCTCATTAGGCAAAATAAATATTTTCTGAGTGATTTGACTTTTCCAGTAATAATATAACTCTATATTAGCATATTTTATTAGGTAGATAAATTGATACATCAAAATAACCTGCTGGGCAGTCAGAAGGCAGAAGATATATATTCTGGTTGTTTCTAATTAATTCTACTTTATAAATATTGCACTGACTGTCTTGGGGCATACAATTTTGCATTCCTACGTGTCCAGCTGTTTCCTCATAGGCAGAAAAATGAAAGGTATTTTTTTAGACCTTGAAAACTTTTGCCAGGCTGGAGAGATGGCTTAGTGGTTAAGAGCACTGGCTGCTCTTCTAAAGGTTCTGAGTTCAATTCCCAGCAATACATGGTGGCTCACAACCATCTGTAATGGGATTTGATGCTCTCTTCTGGTCTGTCTGAAGACAGTTACTTATATATATATATATACATATATATATATATATATATATATAAAATAAATTAATAAATCTTAAAAAAAACAAAACAAACAAAAAAACCCCACTTTAGCCTAATTTACTGGCTGAAACTATTTCACTGTCTTGATTTTCTTGACATTTATTCCGTGTGTGTACCCCTACATTTGTGTAGCTAGAGGACAATGTGCAGGTCAAAGGACAATGGTTGGGGGAGGGAAGAGCTGGTCCCCTCCTTCTACCATGTGAGCTCCTGGGATCAAACCCAGGTTGTGAGGCTTGGCACCAAGGCCTTTACCCATTTAGCCATCTGGCTGACCCATTGTCTTAAATCTAATGTCAACAAGACTGAGTTTCTCTTGTTTTGATATCCACGTTCTTTTGTAAACCCACACTCATGCCTTTCTTAGACGTATGTATTGTGAAGTGCTGTCTTCTTAGCTAAGGCTTCTCTTTTCAACATATAATTAATTTTATGTCCATTGGTATTTTTCTTGCATGCATCTCAGCGTGAAGGTGTCAGATGCCTGGAACTGGAGTTGTAGACAGGCATGAGCTGCCATGTGGGTGATGGGAATTGAACCCA